>NC_056731.1:1759323178-1759455678 GCF_019279795.1 Protopterus annectens | reverse complement strand
CTCTGTGATAATGGGCTTTCAGACTTTCCTTTAACTACAGCTGTTCAGGTGCTCCACATTAACTATGCTTCAATGCATTTTATTATCATATTGCATTAATTATTTGTGCAGCTACCACTTTTTTATTATAAAAAAACTGTAGTAGCTATAGCTAAAGAGCTTTTCAATAGCCACTATATATACAGCAACCATTTATTTCACTGCAGTTGTTTAGGTGTTCCACATTAACTATGCTTTGATGGAATTTTATTGTCATATTATAGTGATTATATGTGTGATTACCAAATGTTTCTATGATATATATCGTATGTAGCACATCAAAGAGCTTTTCAATAGCCAGTCTATGAATAATTACCAGTAAGGTTGATCGAAACATAAAACATCAAACCAACTCATCTGCGATTACCATTAATCACAACTAAAATCATTGAAAAAGTAACTGCAAGTGCAAACCAACAGATTAAATTTGCAATTACCAAAAGTTAAAGTGAAAACAACTTTTTACATGGGGAACTTTGTCCCCATAACCCTGACATGGAGGCTGAACCCCCACACCCCCAGAAATGAAATACACTCACCCCAGGGTTTTACACACACAAAGAAAGGGCAAAAAACCTTGATTTACATAATGTTTGATATAGTGCCACTACATAATTCAACAAACTGAACCAGAGATGAAAAACACAAGGGGGTTCAGCACCCAGTAAAACTGTGTGCTGCAAAAACTGGTATGACACTCATAGATATATATATATATATATATATATATATATATATATATATATATATATATATATATATGGGTCTACCTGACAATGCCGAAAGCTGACAACGCCGACGATGAGAATACCGACACCAGAAGATTGAAAAGTGAGATGACCGACGGATGAAAACCCCGACGCTGAGAACACCGGCATGTGAAAAGGCTGTGTAAGTATGCGGTAGTGACGGACGTTAGGGTTAGGGTGCGAGTAAGGTAAGTGTGCGATATTGACGGACTCCAGGGATAGGGGTGGGTTAAGTGAGTTAGGGTTAGGGCGCAGGTTAGGTGAGTGTGTGATAGTGACAGTCTTTAGGGTTGGGGCGGGTTAAGTGAGTTAGGGTTAGGGCGCGGGTTAGGTGAGTGTATGATAGTGACAGACTTTAGGGTTAGGGTTTGGGTTAAGGTTGTAGATAGTTGTGTATGTAAGGTTTAGTGTGGGTTTGTAAGGATTTTGGTGTGCTTGTGTTGTGTGTGTGCTTTTTGGACAGGGGATTTGTTTTGTTTGTTGATTGTCGGGATTGTGGTGTGTCGGGCATGTGAGGTTTCGTGTTTGTGAACTTTCGGTTATGTGGTGTCGGTGATTTCGTTGTCGGTGTTGTAGTGCGTCGGTATTGTCAGGTAGATCCATATATATATATATATATATATATATATATATATATATATATATATATATATATATATATATACATAGATCCATATATAGAGAGATAGATATAGATATAGACATTTATATTTCTATCTATCTATCTATCTATCTATCTATCTATCTATCTATCTATCTATCTATCTAATCTTAAGTGGGGATATCCATCCCATTCCTGGTCCTCCCTCTTCATCTCCCAACCCAATAGCTCCTATAGGTCTCTACACCTAACTACAATCAACCTGCAAAGTATTAGAAACAATATCCCAGACTCCCACACCTGGATAACACATAACAAGCTTGCCATTATCGCCACTACAGAAACATGGCTAAAACCATACATCAAAAGCTCAGAATTCCTGCCCCCTGGCTTTACTTGCCTGCACAATGACAGGCCACTAAAAAAGGGTGGTGGGGTAGCTCTGCTCTACCGTAACACTTTCAATATGGTCCCTTACAACTCACCCATACCTAAATTCTCCACAACAGAAATCATAATAGCCTTCCTAAAATTTAATGACAAAAAACCCTTCTGTATCATTGCTCTGTACATTCCCCCTGGCAATAACACCCCTATACTAGAAGAAATCCTAACCTGGACTTCCAACAACATAACTACAGAAACAATAATTCTGGGTGATGTTATATTAACTGGTTAGTTCTCTCGCAGCAACACTCCCTCACCAACATTAACCTATATACGTACAGCCAACAAATTACTGATATTACCAGACTCAACAAAGACAACAGCCAGGGAACAATCTTAGATTAGATCCTGGTCTCTGACCCTAATAAAATCACCACTGCACAAACCCTCCCAAATACCATCAGTGACCACTTACCTTACTTTACAATACGCAAAACTACAATGGCATTACACAAACATCACTACAGGAATTCCAGAGACCTATCGCATTTTCCCCCCACAACCTTTAACAATCTACTACACATCATTAACTGGGATTCCTTGACAATACTCCCTCTAGATGATGCAGTAGAATTTTTTAATTCCACGTTTTTAAATATTTTAAATAGTCTTGCTCCTGCCTGACTAAAATGCATAAAACCCTTGCATGCCCCATGGCTCTCTACAGCCATCAAACAGAACATAGTCACCAGGGACAAAGCCTGGAAGCTTTGGCAAAAGTATAAAAAACCCTCTGACCTCTTAACCTACAGACTCCTTCACAAACAAGTAAATCACCAAGTCAGTAAAGATAAATAAAAGATACTATCATACTTTACAAAACCAACACAAACATAATCCAAAACACTTCTGGAGCTCAATCAACAACTTACTAGCCCCAGGAACAGAAACCAACCCCTGTCCAGACCCAGAAAAAAATCCCATAGAAATAGCCACACATTTTAACACATATTTTATTGACATCATATCTAATCTGTCTACCAACTTCCTTCAAATCCAGCCTAGCCCACTTGACCCCCATGCTACTAATGCCTCCTCTACCCACATACACAACCTCTCTCTAGCTCCTATTCCCATAGCCATAGTAAAGAAACTGCTTCTGAAATTAAAACCATGCACTAATGTCCCTGACAACTTGTTTCCAGAGTTCCTTCAAAAAGCCACAAACTTCATTGCCTACCCTGTCAGCATACTTCTCAATAGGTCCATTCAAGAGTCTTATGTTCCTTCCATTTGGAAAAAGCCTACATCCTCCCACTTCACAAAGGTGGAAATAAAATAGATATCTCCAACTTTCGAACCATTCTCAAAAATCCTTGAAAAATGTATCTATAGCCAATTCCTTAACTCTTTACAAGACAATAACATACTGTCACCAACCCAGCATGGTTTAGACCAGGATGTAGCACCATTACAGCCCTTATATCCTTCCATGACTCTATCAATCAGGCACATGATGCCAGGAAACTTGTCTCCTTCCTATTTCTTGACCTTTCCAAAGCCTTTGATACTATCTCCCATCCTCTTCTCAGAAAACTAGTTAACACAGGTATCTCTCCCTGTACCCTAAAATGCTTTTCCAACTACCTCACTGTCAGGCAACAAGCTAGAAAGTGGCAAAATTCCTTGTCCCCTTTCCTTAACACCTCTACAGGTGTTCCCCCAAGGGTCCATCTTAGGACCACTACTATTCAGCATTTTCATCAATGACTTCCACTCTAGTCTCACTCAAGGGTCAGGCATTCAATACGCAGATGGATCGACTATCATCTGCACTGCCAACTCCCCACACAATCTCCAGCAACTTACCCAGGCAGCTCTCAGCTCTACTGAAATATGGATGGCTAACAACCATCTAGCATTAAATCCTAAAAAAAATAAGCTAATGTTATTCACCCCTAAGAAGACCATTACCATAAACAAAGACACATTCTCTATTCTCACCCAAGATAACACTTCTATTGAAGTTGTCACACATACTAAACTTCTAGGTGTCACCATAGATGGACATCTAACTTTCGACATGCATATTCACAATAACATTAAAAAAGCACACCGGAAACTGGGCATGCTATACCACCACAAAACCTTCCTCACCTACTCCTCCAAACTAGCCCTTGCCTCCTCCGTCCTGCTCCACTCTCTTCTTTATAGTACTCCTCTTTACACCAATATACAGGTCAGTCTTAAATCCAAACTACAGTCATGCTATAACAAAATTGCAAAGTTCGTCGCCAATGGACAACTATCCCACCATTGCACCTCTCTTCAAATACTAAACTGGCTAGAATTTCCTCACCATCTTACATATATTCAACCTACTACTGCCCATAAACTAATATTCAACCCCTCCAGCTGCCCTGCTCTTTCTAATGTATTTACACTATATCAGCCGAATAGGCCTCTCTGCTCTGAAAACCATATGCTCCTATAGGTAGAGAAACCCACTTTTCTGCTGGTCAAATACTCTTCTCCTTTTCCACTGGCAGGCTATGGAACTCTCTCCCATACTCCACCAGCAATACATCTATCTTCAAAAAATCTTTGAAACAACATCTCTCCCCGCACTGGCAATGTACATACACCAACTCCTCACAACACATAACCTGACATTGTCTCTCCCCTTATTCCATACATGTCTTTGCCTCGTCACCTCTTCTACTCCCACCTCTCCTCCCTCCATCCTCTACTACCTCCTAACCATCACCTTACTCCTGATAGATAATCCACTTCTGTACCCTGGTGTAAATGTATAGTCAATTGACATTTTACACTCAGCTGCACTGCCTCTTTCTGTATCAGTAACAATTTGTACTGTCAGTAATCATTTACAGGTGTATTACCTTTTCATTTGTCAAAAACTCTGTTTACTGTTTCTATTGTTATAAGTGCTATTTGTGTTTTATCAAAATTTATACAGTGTGTATATCAAAATGTATATATTGTATATATCACCGTGGAGCTTTTCTCCCCGGGGCTCCACTGAAAATGGGCACTTTTTGGCCCAGTGAACCTTCCCAGTTAACAAATGCAAGCAGTAAATAAATAAATAAATAAATATCCATATATGGGTTCTATTTATTTGTTCGAAATGTAATTTTGTCAACTAGAAAAAAATCAGTATTTGTGATTGAAATTAGCTGATAACACATATCAACTTTTTTTCTTTACAGGAGTGTGATACAATGGGGAACAGGTAATTTGCCTTTCCCCACTGTAGACCAGTCTCAGAGGTGGTATATATAATTATCAGGGGGTATGGGGTGCAGGGTAACTTGCCACCCTGCAAGAAAAGATTTTACTTTGTTCGGTTGTTTTTTTTTTTTTCTTTTTCTCCAACAGGTTGGTAAGTGAGCATTTGTGGTAAACATTTGCCACTCAGTTTTTTGATTTTATGATAAATGGTCATACATAATTATATACAGAGAGCGAGAAATAGATATATAGATATACATGCACACACAAAACACACACATGCACGTGCATGTTTGTGTGTGTGTGTGTGGGTGGGTGTGGGTGTGTGCATGCATGTGTGTATCAATACATTGTTGGCATTCAGTTTGTCAGCTAAACAGCTTGACACTCTCTGGCAAGGAGTTATTTTGAGTGCATGGATTATTAAGACACGTTACAGTCAATTTGGTTTTAGTTCTCTATGATACTGTAGTGAAAAATTCATTATTGTTATGGTTGTGAAAGTATGGAGTTCTATATATAAATTAGGGGTTGTGGGAGTTCTGTCCATTTAATACTATTTTTGTATTCTAATTTAACTTGTATGTGTGCAAACGCATATAGTGCTTTAATGTTTGAGATATCAGGTAGAAGACAAAAAATTGTGGTGGCTTTATCAGCCTTCTGATGTGAGATGGAGCAGCAGCTGTGTTATGCATGTGTGTAGGTGCTTCGTGCATCAGAATGTGGTAGTTTTAGAGAGGGTTAGGAGTTGTTTGTGTTGCATGGGGTATATGTGTGGTCAGTTGTATGTTGGTTCAACTGTGTTTTTTTGTTTGTTTTTTTTTTTGTGTATGTTGAAGACTGATGTTAGCAATATGTAATCATAACAGACAAATACACACAAACAGGAAAATGTCAACTACAAAAGGTTGACAACGCAAATATCTACAGTCAACTGCAAGGGTGCGAGGAAAATTGTTGCTGGATGAGAACAAAAAAATAAAATAAAAAAAGAAATAACAGTCCCAGGTGAAAGGGAATATTTTCCCATACAGGGACACAGGGATTGTTGATCTAGCACACATGTGGACCACCTGTATATGTCAACCAACTTAACATGTTGCTGTGTTGACCAAATCCAGGAGTCCCATTTATAAATATATATATATATATATATATATATATATATATATATATATATATGTGTGTGTGTTACATATACACACACACACACACACACACACACACACACACACACACACACACACACACACACAAGTTTATAACAATCACTGAGTTTGATCAAACACAAAACATTGAACAAACTTGTCTGCTCTTACCATTAATCACCACTAAAATTATCAATAAAAAGTAATCACAAATGTAAACCAATAGGTTATATTGTGATTGCCAAAAGTAAAACTAAGAACAATTTTTTATACTGATTTAATACAGGTGTCAGCTAACATCATATAATAGAGTATTAAAGATTTAGGTTTGCTAGCTCATTTTAATTTCACCATGCCAGATAATAAAGGGATCTGAATTGTTTTTATATTAGCAGTATACTGAATACTCTTCTAAATAGTATCTTACTTTGTATGATAGACTACACATTACTTTATATTTAACATTTTTGACATAGTTTAATAGTAACAATAAAAAGTATAGCATAGTCCCTTATAGGCCAACTACACAGGGGGATTCATATGTGAAAACAGCCACATTTAAATAATTCTTTGGGAACCAGAAAATCAATAGGATTAAAAAAATGTGTTAAGATAAAAAGCTCATTTTAAGGATGAAAGCACTACAATTTTTTATCTTAGTAAAAATTTTGCAACACTGTTTATTTTGTTGTTCCAGATGAATTACTTCACACAGGTGTTTCATCGATTGCTGGTTTACATGTGTGGAGTTCGAAGGTATTGTTTGATTGCACATACTTATCTCTGCTTTGGGTAACTTTCAAAATCTGGTTCCTTAAATTATGACTTATTTCACAAGAGCAAAATAGTCATCAAAAAGTTAAAATACTGCAAACATTAATCTTATAACTTCAGAATGCATGAGATAACAATCACATTCAAATTTTTTGATTTAAAAATTCAGTAAATGAAACTTAGAAGTATAAAGTATAAAACTGTTGTAGTTACCCAAAGGATATGTTTAGTTATGTTTTTATTTGTTTTATATTTTGAAACACAGGTATATTACTAGTTTAACAAATACTGATGTCTAATTACAGTTGTACATGTTTTCACCTGTAAATTATTATATATTAACATAATTACAAGAAATAAAAGAGAAAGACCCATTTTCAGAACTGGGAAACCCAGATGTCTGAAGAAGTCATCTTTTAAATTATGTGTGATAATAACTTATCTGTGATACACATCTGGAAAGCATTTCCTGTCAGTCAGTTTGAAGCCACAAGAATAACTGAAAACTTAACATTTGTTCAGAAATTCAGTGTAGCAGTAATCTGGATTAGGCAAGCTTCAGCCTTTAGTAAATGTGGGAATTAAGGCTTGCTTATGGCAATTTAGAATAAAATCATATGTAAGGTGGCATCAAATCACTGATGTAGGGAGAAATATTAAGAGAATGTGAACTTCTACTGATACTAGTCGTGAATTGCACTTCAGTATTAATGAAAGTTTAATTATGGTGCATCTTAACTTTTGTTTTAATCATTAAGCCATCAATCAGACCATCTAATATTTAAATAATATATTTACACCTAAGCAAGTATCATAGCAAGTGTCAGCATATAGAATGGTCATAAAATTAACAAACTTGACCAGTAAGAGAAAAAAAAAGCAAATGACATTTAATGAAACTAGTGCAAATCATGCAGTCATTTCATGATAGCCAAATCTTTTGGGGTCTATATTAAATTACCAAAGAGGCATTACAGCAGATGCCTCTTCATCAACATCAAAAGAGTGAACTGGGAAATATGCGATTGGCCGAATCAGCAATGTTTTTCCTCGGGGGGGGAATCACTGATCCAGCCAGAAATGAAATACCACTAAAAATAACTCAAAGTGTGGGGCTTCACCCCCTCTGTCACACCACCCTAACTAAATATACCAACTCCGAGATTGTACTACAGTGGGAAAGGGGTGAATTTACATTGATGGCCAAGCGATTATTTTCTCCGAGGGAAAAAAAAATCACTGATTCGGCTGTTCGTGTAATTTACAGTTCGCTCTTTTAGTGTCGATGAAGAGGCATTTGCTGTAATGCCTCTTTGATAATATGATATAGACCCTCTTCGTGGACATCTTAACATTACCCACAATAGTGCATTTCTAAAACTGACAAGCTATGAGTTCCACAGTTAGAGTACTTGATGAGAAGAAAAAGAATGCTGTCTGGACAATTTCAGCCATTTTCCTGAAACCATTAGCAGCCTCTTACCAGCTTGAGTGAAGTGGTTGAGTCAATTGCCAAGTGCATGACATTGCTTTCCTACAGGCAGTATGTTAAGTAGCTGAAATATGTTTTTACTAGCACATTTTATTTCACACTCGTATCTAAATGCAACCTGTGCAAGCCCCTTACCAAACAGCTGTTATGGGTGTAACTACAGATTCCTTTTATTATCCTGGATACAAAAATCTGTACCACAACAGGTTCTCAGGGTTATTGCCAGGAAGCTGTTGATGAAAAGAAATTAGAGTAGCTTAAATGGAAGGAAGTTAAACATGCATAAACACTGCAAGTTCCTCTGGTAGAAAGGCATGTTTAATATGGCTAATATTCTTCAAATTAAACTATAAGATTTAATAGTACCTATCCCAATATATCTGCAGATCATCAAGGGCTTAAGTCTGATTCTGTATGCTAGCCATAAAGCCTTGACTCTTCCTATCATATTTTTTGTTGGGAGTCAGTCTTGGAGCCATGGACAACATTAAAGTCACATGAATGCTTAGCCTTATACATCATGGGGAACTAAGCACCCCTCATCTATTCATGGATGTTGTCCGGGCTATCATCAAAGGAAAACTGAATCAAAGTATGGCCCTTAGGGCAGTAGAAATTTAAATGGTTATCGGTTGCATAAAAGCAGTAGTTTTACTATAGTTCATCAATGTTTCACTCCATGAAACCTCAGTCAGACAAAACAAATGCATTGAAACGTCAGCTAATGAAAATCAAAATAAATACCTACAAAGTTTGACAAAGGAGGAAAGGAATGTGGTAACCAAGAACCAAATTGAAAAGCAGACCATGCCAACAACTGCCAATATTCACAAACTCCTGAATGTAATAAGCACTTTCATCTAACATTAAATAGACTTCAACGGAATAGCCAAGTGCATGCATACACACACAATTCCTTTAACAATATGATGTTGCCCATGAAGAAGTTTCATTTCTTTTTGTTTGAGAAAATGCCCCCCCCCCCCCCCATACACAGGATGGTAGATGAGAAAACAAGACTGAATTTAGAGAATTGCACTGGAAATTAATTTGGGCCATAGCTCTTACCCTGTTAGCACTAGAAATCTGGACAAAACCAAAAATAATGGGAGGACAAAGACACAAAAATAGGGACACATTTTAAATATTGATCTTATAAAGTTAGAAAGTTGCTATAATAAAAGGTTTTGTGTTAGCATGTATTTTCTGAAGGAAATGAAGCCTGAAACTCAGATATTTACAGACTTCAGTCCTCAATTATTTTCCAGAAAAATGCAAGTTTATGATGCACAGACCAAAAGTATAAGACACAAATATGGACATTCTGCGAAAATCTGGACAGTTGAGAGGTATGATTCTGACTGCAGAAGTGGTGCCATGAATTAAAGATACAATTTCTGTCAGTGGTGTTTTTTAGATGTGTGCTGTAAAACTATGCATATTTTTATATTTTTAAAGTTTTTAAATGTGTTTTATTTGTAGCCCCCACTGTATTTCATGTAGAAGTAATAGACTGCAGTTTTTCATTACACCACAGGGTGGAGCTCCTTTTCAGGAATATAAAAGACAATTTTGAAAGTGAAAGAGGATTCCGGAACACTAGCTGAAGGAGGGAAGACTAAAACACGTAGCAGAAGGGAAAAAGGGCCTTGTAGCATGACTGGATTTTCTTTTCTAGTGTTTTGGGACAGGGAAGTGAAGTAGCAGATTGTGTCTGTCTCTTGCTGAAATCCTAGATATGGTATGTTGTTGAATCAGGAGAGAAGTCTGAAACCAGTAGTTCCATGCCTGCTATGATTCAGCAAGAAAAGGAGTTCCCTTGGGCCTAGTACCAAGAAGCCATAGATGATCACCAGAGTTCTGGTAGGTGATTTTCTACTTTTCTTATAAGAGGAACTATGGTACCTGGTCACTAGAATATTCTTGATGGAGTGGTGAGAGGCTCTGGCCATCATTTTATATTGTTATAAGATTGTGGTCCCCCCTTTAATGCTTTGTGGATTACAAATAACTGGGATCCGTATGAGCTCCAACTTGGGTCCCATCATGCTGGCAGCAAGACTGTAAGTAGTCACTGGCCAGTGAACAAAGTATAATAGAGTGTTTCATAGTTGGTCTGTTTAGAATTGATCAAGGGGGTAGAGGGAGTTAGTACTGCTGAATGATATTGCATTCTCTCATATTTGTATTGTGGCACTATATATCTTTATTTGTTCAATGACAATGCATTTTGCCATGTTAGTACTGCTGCTTTAAAGAATCTTTACTGCTCAATGACAATGCATTTTCTCATATTTGTATTGTGGCACTATAAATCCTCATTGTTCAATGACATTGCATTTTGCTCGTGTTAGTACTGCCGTCTTCAAGAATTTTGCTGCTCAGTGACATTGCATTTTCTCATATCTGTATTGTTGTATCACAACTCTTTTATTGCTTAATGACATTGCATTTTTCCCCGTGTTTGCACTGCTGCATTATAAAGCTTTACTGCTCATTGATATCGCCTTCTTTGTGCATGTTTGAATGTCAAGACCATCTTCTGTTGAGTTCTGGGGAAGAGGGTGAATGTATGTTTTTATTGCATACATATTCCCACCTTGCCTTATTGCTAACTGGTACACTGTTAAAATAATGTGTTTATGGTTGTGCTATTACCTTTTTAAACTAGATGTGTCACCTAGAATAAAATCTGTCCCTCTTGCCACCTTGGTGTGCTGGGCCTAATAGGGGTGTCACCAGAGTTAGGTAGGAAGGAACCCATATCTCTTCAGCTACACCTGTGGGTGTGCTACATTTGGGAGTGTGTTTGGGATTTCCTGTACTGCCTTGGACTCCACCCTATTCCCCAATGTGTGGAAAGCAAATCCAGCAGAAACATGAACCCAGAAGTAGCCGCTAAGTGGTGCAAACAGCACAATGCTCAGTCAGAGCATTGCTTAGTTCTGGTGTTGCCAGGGGTCACATGGACTCATATGCAAATACATCAAGTCACAGGATCTTTGCCAGTTGTGGGGCATGGATTTTTGTTAGACAGCACTGTGGACCCTACTGAGCAAAGCACATTGGCCTTATTAGAATGGAAAAGTTCTTTAGTGTATGAGCACATACCTTTGAGTGTAAAAATTTCAGGTGAGAGTGCAGTCCATGTGGTAATCCCTGAGAAGTGCACTACCTCAGCAACAGAGAAAATACTTGTGGAAGCTACCCAAGTAGGTCAGAACCTTACACCAGAAGCTGCAGCTTCACTGCCCATAAATACTACAGGACCTAAAGATTTGAATGCTTTGGGAAGTATTGCAGAAAAATGCGTAAAGCCTACACAGCTATTCACTGGGTTTGGCTACCGCAAATTGTGTTTCTTTTCTGGCAAATAACCCACACCTCAGGGACAGGAAGATGTTCAGTCCTGGATGGATCAGGCTTCACAAGCCATAGAGGAGTGGGATATCCCAGAATCTCAGAAGAAGCAGCGGATAGCTGAAAGTCTAAAGGGATTAGCTGCAGATACCATACGAAACCTAAGGATGGGTAAGCAAGACTGCACAGCCAAGGACTATTTTGGAGTACTGCAGGATGTGTTTGGAAGGACAGAGAGGGCTGCTGACCTACTGTATCAGTTTGAACATACATACCAAGAAGTTGGTGAGAAACTATCTGATTACATTAAGCGATTAGAAAAAATGCTCCACCAGATCATCCTAAAGAAGGGGGTGGATCCGAATGTAGCTGACCAAGTACGGATCGGACATATTTTACAGGGAACTAAAGCTATGGACCCCATTGTGTGGAAAATGAAGATGAGAAATAAGGAAGAGACTCTAATGTATTCTCAGTTGGTTAAAGAGGTGAGGGGGGAGGAAGAAGCCCTGTTGGAAGCCAAATTTCAGTGTTCAACAGCAACTAAAACAGTGAGTGAACACCAGCAGGAGCCTATAGCAATGCTCACTATTCAAACAGGAGTTTTGGCTCAGAGTGTCTGCAATGTAGAGGTGTCACAGTTGCAGATACAGGTGTCTTCCCCGACCAACGCCATAGCTCAAGTCACCAAGATAGTTGCAGAATTGCAGAAAGCCATGGTAACTTTAGCTGAAGGGAGGAATACATCAGCTAGAACCTCCACAAAAGGATTCAGGGAAGAACCAAATTAGCCAATGCTCAGAGTTCCTACTGGATTTTGTTTTTTGTGGAGATACAGGGCATATAAAGTGACAGTGTCCTAATAAAGAGAACTTGAAAAGAGTGCATGAACTATTATTGGCTAGTGCAATGCAGGGAAACTTCAAAGGGCCTCAGTGAAGGAGCCAGCTGAGTGCCTAGTTACAAAGAGCTTCATAAAATCTAACATCAAGAGACAGTATCCTGGATCTCCTTTCCACGCTAACCCTTATAATAGGGGAGAGAGACTACCTACTATGTACACTTCTAGCTCATCTGAGGTGAACAACAGAATTGGAAAGCCATCTCAGACAAAATTCCAGAATCTCAGACCACAAAGCATTACTAAGCAAGAGTCTTAGCCATTAAAATAGTGAGGGCAACCAGCAGTATCTCAACCCCATGCTGACTGCCAAGCTGAACAACACTGGAAACAGAAATTACCCGATTGCCTACTGGGACTGTCCCCTGTTGTGTCAGTAAAAATAGAAGGAGTGTATAGTAAAGCACTGTTGGATACTGGTGCACAAATCACCATTCTGTACAGAGACTTCTACCAAAAATACTTAAAGCATTTGCCACTTGAAAAGTTAGAAGATTTGGAGATCTGGGAGCTAAGTGACACGGAGTTCCCTTATGATGGTTATGTCTCACTCAAGTTAGAATTTTCCACTTCAGTTGTTGGGTCAACAGAAGTTTTTAAAACACTCACTGTTGTGTGCCCCAGGTCAAAAGGAAAGGATTCAGCATCTATTTTAGTGGGGTCAAATATTGACTTCATTAGAAAAATGCTAATGCCTCAGTTGATCCAGGAACACCCAACACTACATCCTCTCCTGAGACCAGTTTTGGGAGAAGGATAGTAAGAAAGATGAAATTGGTCATGTGTGGACCCTGTCTTGGAAAGAGCATATAATTCATCCTGGTCATGTCACCTGCTTGAGAACCAAAGTGAGGATGTGTGGACAAACAGTTTCCTTTCATCTCATGATGGAAACAGATCCAGAAAGAGACTTGCCACCAGGGCTAGAACTAGTCCCAGAAGTTTGGCCTGCGGACAAGTTAAAGCATCCTTATGACACTTTGCCTGTGGAGTTAAAGAATAAAGGACGTACTCCCATTGTCCTGCATTCACAAGTGCGTTTGGGAAATTTTTGTGCTGTCATTCCCTTACCTGCTTCTGTGTTGACAAGGAATGAGAGCAGGGCCAACGAGTTGAAGCTGGAAGATATTGAGATAGGAGGTGGTCTCTTGCCCCCTGAGTGGCTAACCAGAGTTAAAGAGCTACTAATGAAAAAGAAAAATTGTTTTTCTACTAGTGAACTAGATGTGGGCTGTGCAGAAAGTGCAGAACACCGAATAAGAGTAAAAGAGGACCAGCCCTTTAGGGAACGTTCCAGAAGAGTAGCCCCAGAAGACCTGGAAGATGTAAGAAAACATTTGGAATAACTAAAAGCTGCAGGGATAATTTGAGAGTCAAGAAGTCCATATGCCTCTCCCATTGTCGTTGTCAGGAAAAAGAATGGGTCAGTTCACATGTGTGTTGACTATCGTACTCTGAATCAGCGAACCATTCCAGACCAGTACACAACTTCCCGGATTGAAGATGCTCTAAATTGCCTGGTGGACAGTAAGTGGTTCAGTGTGCTAGACGTAAAGAGTGGATACTAGCAAATCCCTATGCACCCAGAAGATAAAGAGAAGACTGCTTTCATCACCCCTCTGGGATTTTTTTTGAGTTTGATCTCTTACCTCAAGTTTATCAAATGCACCAGCAAGTTTCCAGAGAATCATGAAAATAACAGTTGGAGACATGCATCTCCTGGAAGTCTTAGTCTACCTGGATGACATCATTGTCTTTGGAAAAACTCTAGAGGAGCACGAAGAAAGACTGATGAAGGTATTGGACAGGATTGAGAAGGAAGGCCTGAGGTTGTCATTAGACAAATACAAGTTCTTCCAAACTTCAGTGACCTATGTGGGATATGTAGTGTCTGCAAATGGAATAGCCACAGATCCCAGAAAAGTTCAAGTGGTGACATCTTGACCCAGACCCAAAACTTTCACAGAGCTGCAAACTTTCCTGGGGTTCTGCAGTTACTATAGAAGGTTTGTGGAAGGATCTTTAAAGATAGCAAGACCCCTCAACCATTTGCTCCAAAATGATGAAAAAGCAGCTGAAACACATGGAGATATCTTTGTGAAAAAGCCTAGGGGACCAAGAGGTTCTAAAGAACTCATCGAGAGTCATTAGACTCCTGAGTGCGAAGAATCATTTGAACAGGTTAAGTATTGCCTCACACATGACCCTGTGCTGGCATATGCTGACTCAACAAAGCCATATACTTTACATGTGGATGCTAGCAGGGATGGCTTAGCAGGAGTCCTTTTCCAGGAGTATGACAAGAAGCTGAGACCTGTGGTTTTTATCAGTCAGAGTTTATCCCCCACAGAAAGAAACTACCCTGCACACAAGTTGGAATTCCTTGCCTTAAAGTGGGCGGTAGTGGACAAGCTGCATGACTATTTCTAAGGGGCTGAATTTGAAATGCAGACTGACAACAATCCTCTGACATACATCCAGACTACTGCAAAGCTAGATGCTACTGTCCACAGATGGATGGCAGCTCTATGCAACTATAATTTCAGTTTGAAATACAGACCCAGGACATGAAAAAGGATATGTTGATGGTCTGTCCAGAAGACTTCAGGGAGATTTACACTCCAACAATGAATGCATGGAAATTCCAGTGTCAGGGGTGAGAACTATGTGTCAGATTGCAACCTGCTATCAACACACTGAATGTTGGACACAGAGGTTGTGTTTTTTGGTAGCAAGCATACCCCAAGCTTACTGTAATCTGGTCACTTTGCAGGCTTCATCTATACCAGCTTTGAGTAACAGTGACCTCAGGAAAGATCAAAGAGAAGACCCTTTAGGTCAGCTGGTGGTAACTGCTTTAGAGAAGAAACAAGTTAATATGCTTTGCACGGATATTCATCATCTGGCAAGACTTTTGACCAAAGAATGGGGCAGACTTCAGATACAGAATGGACTAGTGTATAGGAGATCTCCTAGTGCACTTGGCAGTGAAAAATGGCCATTGTTGCTTCCACAGGAGTATAGAGAAGTAGTACTCTGATCATTGCATGATGAACATGGTCATTTTGGGTATGACAGAACTATGGGTCTGGTACGAGACAGGTTCTACTGGCCATGCATGAAGCAAGATGTTGAGGATTATTGTTGTATATGTCTTCGTTGCAATCGGAGAAAGACTCTGCCGACCAAAGTTGCCTCATTGGGTCAAATGGAAAACAGTGGACCCATGTAACTGATCTGTATAGATTTTCTGTGCATTGAGCCGGATGAAGGTGGGATCAGTAATGTGCTGGTGGTGACAGACCACTATACTAGGTACGTTCAAGCATTTCCCACTCACGATCAGAAAGTTATTACAGTGGCAAAACTACTAGTTGAGAAGTTCTTTGTACACTATGGCCTGCCAAAGAGGATACACTCTGATCAAGGACTTGATTTTGAGAGCAAGCTTGTCCATGAACTACTCACTTTGTTGTGAGTCCAAAAAAACCACACCACTCCTTATCATCCTCAAGGGGATCCTCAGCCTGAGCGTTTCAACAGAACTTTGCTAGACATGTTGGGGACACTATCTGCTGAGAAGAAGAGTCAATGGAGTAGACATGTAGCCACAGTGGTGAATGCTTATAACAGTACTAAAAATGATATAGGATTCTTGCCTTACTTCCTAATGTTTGAAAGAGAAGCTTGTCTTCCTGTTGACGTCACCTTTGGAGTCACAGCTGATGATACACCAGTGCGATCTCATGGAAGTTATGTGGAGAGACTCAAGAAGAACCTCAGACAGGCTTATGAGCTTGCTGAAAAATCAACAGGACAAAGACATCAGCGAAACAAGGCTCACTATGACAAAAAAGTAAAGATGCATGACTTGCAGCCAGGGGATAGAGTCCTTTTGAGAAATTTGGGACTACAAGGAAAGCATAAACTAGCTGACCGCTGGGGATCTGAGATTTACATAATTTGTTCTCAAGCTATCTAATACCCCTGTCTACCAAGTTTTCTCTGAGGGGAAAGAAGGACCCATAAAAACATGGCACTGAAACAACTTAATTCCTTTGGCAAAATCAGTGAGGCTCATGAATCTGGAACCCAGGATGGCTCAGCGGAAGCCTAACACAAGGCGATCCAGAAGACTAAGGTGGAGAGGAACTATTCTCTCCAATATTCAAGAGCCTATGCTTCCTCCTGAGGAAGGAGAGGAGGACAGTGATGATGACTGGGGTTTCAGTGGATTTTTTTATGAGGATGTTCAAGGTCCTGTGGGCTGTAATCTCAATGTAAATGCACCAGAATTCATTCCTTGTCATTTTGAGCAGCCCAGAACTAACAATAGACTAAGTAATGTCTCTGTGCCTCTTGCAGAACCTAATACTGAAGGAGGCCCTGCTATGCAAACTTCAGGAAATAGTGCTGAGGATAGTCATACCATTATGAGAAACGAAAGTGAAGTTATATAAGAGGAGATCTTAGAAGTGGACAATATACCTACTGAAGAACTAGACACTGAATGTGATGTGAGTGACAAACCTTCCGAGCAAAATTCCTTAGCTGTCTCTTCCAAACCAAAACTGCAGAGATTGATTTGGCCCCCACAGAGACTTACTTATAGCAGATTGGGACATAGTACAAAAGAACATGTGTCCACAGCTCATCAGAGGGTCTGCGCTCATAATCCCTATGCCTCCTACTCCAGTGGTGACACCCCATCTAAATTTAAGCATAAGACTGATTACCCTTGGTGGAATGTACTTTTTGAATGCAAAAATATTGTTCAATTGATGGTGCATTAGTGTTTGTAAATATTTCCTGCTAATCTACCTTTGACTTGTGGGGGGGGGGACCCAAGATTTTCAAGTGGAGGGAGAGTGTAGCTCCCACTGTATTTCATGTAGAAGTAATAGACTGTAGTTTTTCATTATACCACAAGATGGAGCTCCTTTTCAGGAATATAAAAAACAATTTTGAAAGTGAAAGAGGATTCTGGAACACTAGCTGAAGGAGGGAAGATTGAAACACGTAGCTGAAGGGAAAAGGGCCTTGTAGCATGTGGATTTTCTTTTCTAGTGTTTTGGGACAGGGAAGTGAAGTAGCAGATTGTGTCCATCTCTTGCTGAAATACTGGATATGGTATGTTGTGAAATCAGGAGAAAAGTCTGAAACCAATAGTTCCATGCCTGCTATGATTCAGCAAGAAAGGGAGTTCCCTTGGGCCTAGTACCAAGAAGCCATAGATGATTAAAGGAGTTCTGGTGATTTTCAACTTTTCTCATCAGAGGAACCACAGCGCCTGGTCACTAGGATATTCTTGATGGAGTGGTGAGAGGCTCTGGCCATCATTTTATATTTTTATAAGACTGTGGTTTCCCCCCTTTAATGCTTTGAGGATTACAAATAACTGGGATCCATATGAGCTCCAAATTGGGCCCCATCATGCCGGCAGCAGGACTGTAAGTAGTCACTGGCCAGTGAACAAGGCATAGCAGAGTGTTTCATAGTTGGTCTGTTTAGAATTGATCAAGGGGTAGAGGGTGTTAGCACTGCTGAATGACATTACATTCTCTCATATTTGTATTGTGGCACTATAAATCTTCATTGTTCAATGACATTGCATTTTGTTCGTGTTAGTACTGCTGCCTTCAAGAATTTTGCTGCTCAATGACATTGCATTTTCTTATATCTGTATTGTTGTATTATCACTCTTTTATTGCTTAATGACATTGCATTTTCTTATATCTGTATTGTTGTATTATAACTATTTTATTGCTTAATGACATTGCATTTTCTTATATCTGTATTGTTGTATTATCACTCTTTTATTGCTTAATGACATTGCATTTTCTTATATCTGTATTGTTGTATTATAACTATTTTATTGCTTAATGACATTGCATTTTCTTATATCTGTATTGTTGTATTATCACTCTTTTATTGCTTAATGACATTGCATTTTCTTATATCTGTATTGTTGTATTATAACTATTTTATTGCTTAATGACATTGCATTTTTCCCGTGTTTGTATTGCTGCATTATAAAGCTTTACTGGTCATTGATATTGCCTTCTTTGTGCATGTTTGAATGTCAAGACCTTCTTCTGTTGAGTTCTGGGGAAGAGGGTGAATGTATGTTTTCATTGCATGCACATTCTCACCTTGCCTTACTGCTAACTGATGCACTGTTTAAATAATTTGTTTATGGTTGTGCTATTGCCTTTTTTAAACTAGATGTGTCACCTAGAATAAAATCTGTCCCTCTTGCCACCTTGATGTGTTGGGCCTAATAGGGTTGTCACCAGTCAGGTAGGAAGGATCCCATATCTCTTCAGCTACACCTGCGGGTGTGCAACATATTTTCAGTGCAATTACTGTGGTTTATTGTTTATATATGTTTGCTTACATTCAATATTGGGAATATTTTCATGTAAATTTTAAAGTTTGAGTCAAGTGATGGGGTCATGTGATGCTTCAACTATAAAAGAATTGTGCGTACATGGTTATTCTGATCGAGTCTATTTATTGTTAGATGAAAGCACTTAATCCATTAAAAGAGTTCACAGCACTTTGAGTTTTTGGTGTGGTCTAATTTTTTTCAGAGCAACAATAAATGCATAATTTGCAGGACAACAAATCACCCTGCAATGCCTGCTGTCAGGGGTTTAGCTTCCATACTGTTCTTAATCATGTATATTAACTGCAAAGTGACATAACAATAGAGAAAAGACAAAACCCCATACAAAATAACGGCACTGACAAAGTGTAACTAGAAAACATATCTGTATTGACATCCTATGGGGAACAGTGATCTGAGAGCTCAAAAGTGAAAAAAAGAACTCATTGACTAAAACTATCATCTTGTTTACATTTAGTAAACAGTAACAAAGCCAAAAACTGTTTCAATGCTTCAGCTTTTCATTTACATTTCTGTAAAGAAATAAGTGCTCTTTCAGAAATAGTGCGTTTAAGACAGAGTTCTACAAAACTATATACCACAAAGAAAACATCATGACAAATAATTAATTCATAAGGTAATTCATTATCTATACCCAAAAAGGTAGGAGGCAAACCAGTCATGGTTGGTATAAAAAAAGGCCACATCTAAAGCATAAATGTTCAGTGAATACCCCATAATCTATGTCGCAAATGCAGTGAAGAGATCAGAAATGATCAAAAGAGAAAAACAGCATCATCGTTTCACCAAAACGAGGTCAGTGATGTGACAAATGCTGAAACATGGACTTTTCAGCATCAGGTATCATAAGAAAAGATGTGGTGTGTACTTAAGCTGTGAATGTTCATAAAAGCTCAGAGAATTCAAATGAGAATAAGAAGAGACAGATTCATGTTTTATAAGCTTTCACATCATTGCTTCAGATAACTTCTTTTGTTCTCCTTTAAATGGATAATATTCCCAAGTTTTAATTGGCATCAAACAATTACCCATCTTGCTGATCATCATGTTCTGTACTAGGTACATCAACAAATCTAAAAAGTATTTTTTAAATTGGCTATTTCACATGGATCATTTAAAGCAAAGAACTATAATTGCATTGTATATGCTGCTGTCACTTATTTTTTTGTGTCATCATCTTGAGTTCAACCCTCAGAAATTACCTTTCTCATCTAACGGGAAAAATAATTTAAATATTCTACTCTGAACTTTGCATAACACATGACAAGTGAGTCTCAGAAACGAAACAGTAATTATACCATGCTGTGATGATGCACAATGAAAAAATGTGTGCAGTCCAAATTAACACTTTTTATAGTGCAGTTTACTTTATGTCAGTATCTTACAGATCACATAACTATGCACCAAACAAAGCAAAAGTACCAATAGATCCTTCATGCTGTTTATGAATCATGGTACACTCTGGGTAATGCTGCTGCTGCTCAGTGATTGACTCTCCAGTTCAGTGTTCAGCTGAGGTGCTGTTTGTGTTGAATTTGTATGACCTCAATGTGTCAGAGTAAGCTTTTCATGTGTGATCCTGTTTCTTCCCAAAATTGATCTTCTTCTTCTTTTTTTTCTTTCAGCTTTTCCCGGTTAGGGGTTGCCACAGCGGATCATCTGTCTGCTCATGATTGGCAGTGGAGTTTTATGGTGTCGAGTTGCCAGCCCAGCATCCAACCTTCCACAGAAGGCACACACACACACACACACACACACACACTCACACCTAGTGCCAATTTAGAGTGTCCAGTCCTCCTACTGCATGTCTTTGGGAGGAAACCAGAGCACCCGGAGGAAACCCATGCAACCACAGGGAGGACATGCAGGCTCTGCACAGAAGGCACCCCAGCCGAGAATCAAACCGGAGAACCTCTTGCTGTGAGGTGACAATGCTAACCGGTATGCCACCGTGGCCGCCCTTCTTCCCAAAATTGATCATTTTTAAATTATCCATATGCTTGTAGCATGAGTCTTTGTGTGTGTGTGTGTGTGTGTGTGTGTGTGTGTGTGTGTGTGTGTGTGTGTGTGTGTGTGTGTGTGCGTGTGTATATCTATGTACCCATGGATATGATTAATTTATTTATCTGTACTTACTTCGTTAGCCATGTAACAACACTAGGTCTTTTAACTATTTTTCTATAAGGATGAGCTGGGGTTATAGAAATAGCAACAGGGGAAAGTAGCCAAAACATATGTGAATGAAATCTCCCTGTAGAAGTTCTAGGAAGTTAATGTCAGTATACACAGGGCAAATCTGTCAACATAGTGTAGGTAATGGTGAATTCAGTAAAGGAAATTTCAAATTGCCAGCACTGATTCTTTGCTTGGTAATGATCTTCATGAAATAGATCACTGAATTTAAAAGGAACAAAGTACCTGTTTACATTGTTTCTAAGTCCATCTCTGTTTTTTAAAGGAACAGCATTTATACGAGGAACACATTCCTGGAATATTATGTACAGCAAACATTTGTACTGAGCTAAGCACTATTAGCAGACTAGAGGTTACAGTTGGTGCTGGGCATGTTTTTAAAGATGAAATGGAAGATGAGAATTTTCATTGTATCAGATCTATATAGAGTCTGAGAATGGCTGAACCGCATGGAGATGACAGGACCTTTTCATGTCTTTTTAATATACAGCTATCACATACTTGTCTTAGGTTTACATATACTGTACATAAGAAAGATTTTGCAAAATAAGCAATGATTTATAGTAAATGAGAAAAGGGGATTGGTGCAAAGATATGTACTGCTTTCATCAAATGTTTGGCTTTCTTGAATGAAAAGGAAGTGAGAACATAGAGGTAGAAGACTGAATATGTCACAAAACCTTCCAAATGTGCCTGTTCCAGGTATTTTAAAATGCATTGATCTGAGAAAATGTACATTGTATAGGCCTAGAAATTATAGATTTCAGATGACCCTGGGCTAAATGGAATTGCACATTTTAAAAGTTCAATTGACTGAACAAGAGCAATTAACTCCAGTTGACCTAGTAAGTTCTGCAGACCTGGACTTTACCAATATTTTTGTCCACGGGTTATTGGTACAGATTACCTACCATGCTGTTAAGTTACCAAATAACTTTCACATAACACAGTTCAGCAGAGAATAGCAGTCTTCTTGATTGCAAAGAGAAACATGTTTGTGAGAAACTAGGAAATCAAGGTCCTATCTTGTCATACTACAGAATGCTTGATATTCTATATTTCCTTTCATTAAAACCTACATTGTTGTAACAATCATAGAACAACCAATGAAAAATTAAAAATGAACACTACAGCATTAATTCTAACTAAGGTCTCCTGACTTTTTGTTTATGACATTCGATATTAGGCATGAATTCCAAATTCCATAAAAGAACTTTCTGCACAGAACAAATCATTGTCCCGGTCCTCTTCATTAAACACACATCACACCGAATGAAGTTTGACGACCTTTATTAAACTTCAGTAACATAGCTTTCATAACCGATATTTATTAATTACAACTGAACATAGTATATCTCTTACTTTACTTATGAAGCCGCATCCAACAACTCACTTCATATACTATTTATTGAATTACACATCCAATCAAGAAAGTCAGGACAGTATGACCTTACTCATCCTGACCCAGTAAGCAGAGTCCATACCTCTACTCACTTACTTTATTTATGAAGCAGCATCCAACAACTCACTGTATATACCATTTATTGAATTACACCTCTACCCCGATAAGTAGCGTTCCTACCTCTGCGTTCTATATTTGCCACTTATTGAATTAAACATCCAGACTAATAAGCAGTGTCCTTACCTCTGCTTGCTTATTTATTTATCAAGCAGCCTCCAACTTGCTCACTTTCTTTTCCCAACTTATTGAAGGGAACATCCAACACCAGAGGGGGGACAGAAGAGGGCAAGCCTGTCCCTCTTCTCCACCCTATCCAGACTGATGAAATAAAATCCCCACCAATCCACACAAACAAAAGGGAGGGAGGGTGGGTAGCAAGTTTACTCCAAAATGTGATCCCTTACCCAGCTACACTTGCCAAAACCCCTTAAGCCCCTCCCCTTACCTCATTTCCCCCCAATCATCCCCCTTCCTATTTAACCCTTTCATCCACCACCTTTTAACTCTCACTAATATATTTATCTAACCCCCCTCTGAAGATGTCTCTGGACAAATTGGTTTCTTACCAAACCTCATTTGTCCGGGTCCCCTTCAATAAACACACATCACACCGAATGATGTTTGATGACTTTTATTGAACTTCAATAGCATAGCTTTCATAGCCAATATTTATTAATTACAACTGAATATAGTATATGGTTCCCTGTTATAAGACTGGAGATGCATTCTTTCGAATACGTCTTGGTCAAACTGAAAAGCCTGAAACGGCAAAATATCGAAGCGGATTTTGAGTGAATTCTTTCCCTTCATAGGTTTATAGGTTCATAGGTTGGTACTAGGCTATCGGCCCTAGGGCCTATACAAGCCTAGCCATAACAATTCCCTGGCTATTTCTTCCCATACTATTTACTTCCCTCGACCCTTGTCTAGCAGGGCGACTGACATGATCCTTGGGGTGAATTTCCTTTCTCCCATCCAATCATCAAGGTTCCTTTTGAAGAGGGCCAAAGAGGTGGTCTGCTTGACATGTATGGGCAGTCTATTCCAGAGTTTGGGGCGTCTCTGGGTCAGGAACCTATCCCTCCATCATGTTTTATTTATTGTGATGACAAGGTTTAAATCCCTGGAGTGTGTGGCTCTGAGGGATTGGGATTTCTTTAAGTGTAGCATGTCCAACAGCTCTGGGTTTGACATGGCCTTGTATGTTAAGCAGAGATTGCCTCAGAGTAGACGATATGCAACAGAGTATAGCTAGAATTTTTTAAGGCGGTCAGCATAGGGCATCTGCTTTAGGCCTGTGATTCTTTTAGTGAGGTATTTCGGCGGCCTTTCCAGTTGTTGCAGATGTCTTGAGAGGTACATACGAAATGGGGCATTGTATTCTATAATGGGTCTAATGAGGGATGAGTACAGTGAGGCAATGACCTCCTTTTTTCTGGATGAAAAGTCCTTAGTGATGAGGTGTGCCACATAGAAGGATTTCCTGACTGTTGTGGTGATGTGGTTATTGAAGGTGAAACCACTGTCTACCTGTGTCCCTAAATCTCTTATCACACTTTCGGTGTTTTGTGTACTGCCACCTATGTGGTAATTCACGGGTACATGTTTTTCCCAAAGGGGATAACTATACATTTCTTGGCATTGAGCTTGAACCCATGGCTCAGGCACCAAGCATCTGTTTCTATAAGGCCCTTTTGTAGAGTATCGACATAATTTGGGGATTCAATAATGGCTCCCAGTTTGCAGTCATCTGCGAACTTTGTTAGCCAGAGTCCCTTAGTGTTGGCCTGTACTTCAGAGAAGTAGACGCCAAACAAGAGAGGTCCCAGGACTGAACCCTGAGGTACTCCACTTGCCACTTGTCTGGAGCTGGATTTGGAGTCAGCTACTTTTATAGTGTGGGTTCTGTCAGTAAGCCAGTTGGCAACCCATCGAGTGATGTAGGGATTAATGCCCAGCTTAGTAAGTTTATCTATGATTCCAGAGTGGGGGATGGTGTCAAAGGCCTTGGCGAGGTCCAGATAGGCTGTGTGGACTGCCTTATCCTCATCCACAGTCTGGAGACTGATTCGAAGAAGTCAATCAGGTTCAGGAGACAAGATTGGCCCTTCACAAATCCAAACTGGGTGGGGTCCAGTGTTTTAAGGTTGCCAATGTCTTTGTTTATAAGTTCCATGATAATATGTTCCATGGCCTTGCAGATCAGGCTCGTCAGACTGATGGGGCGGTAGTTCCCGGGATCCCAGGTGGGAACTACCTTGGCCGCTTCATTACTTTGCTGTTTTCGGCACTGTAGTGTGGTCTCAGAGTTGGTATATTTAAGTAGGGGGGTGTGGGGTGTGGGGTGTGAAACCCCCCTCTTAAATTAATGTGTAAAGTTTGTTTGTTTTTTTTGTCAGAACAGCGATTTTTTCCCTAGGAAAAAAAATCTGTTCTGACAATTCGAAATTGTAAGCTTTTGCTTACATAGGGTCAATTAATCGCCATTCACTTTTTTAAGCATTCGGTGATCTAATATAGACCCTGGTATATTACTTACTTTACTTATGAAGCAGTGTCCAACAACTCACTTCATATACTATTTATTGAATTACACTTCCAACCAAGTAAGTCAGGACAGTGTGACCTTACTCATCCTGCCCCAGTAAGCAGCGTCCATACCTCCACTCACTAACTTTACTTATGAAGCAGCGTCCAACAACTCAATTTATATACCATTTTCTGAATTACACCTCCAATCAGATAAGTAGTGTCCTTACCTCCGCTTGCTTATATTTGCCACTTATTGAATTAAACATCAGCAGTCAAGGAAAATGCCTCAGGGCCTTCCTAATAGTTTAATTATTTTTAAATATAAAAAATCTAAGATTCATATTTTTAATGTAAACGTATTCCAGCAATGTGCTGTACAGAAACTCATAAACCTTATTCTCCTTGATGATTTTAAAACAGGGATATGAAAAAAAAAGACAATTGTTCCATAACACCCCCTTCTGTCAATATAGCTGTAAACTTAATAAAATCCTAATAGCTGAATCCTGTAAGGTCTTAAATCACAGACATAACTGTTTTATTATGTTCCTGTATATTACTGACTGAATTTCCATTTAGCTTAACCAGTTCCAGTAGCCAATATATCTGCAATCAGGTATAATTCTAGTAAAATTTATTTGGCAGTATCAAGCTTTAACAATGTCACATTAGTAGTGCAATGCAAAACGTAGTACTATACTTGGTGATTGTCCTGATATATGATATTACACACACACACACACACACACACACACACACACACACACACACACACACACACACACACGCGCGCACACACATACATGTATAATTAAAATATATGATGCCCTAGATGAAAAGGTTTGGAAAACTAAACAAATAGCTTTAAGGACATAAGTTCTTAGAAAAGCCACATTTTCTCTGAAGGCTAGTGTATCATTTATAAATAAATCAATGTCCTTGATTACCTTAATAACTTCTTTTCCTACATAATTTATAACAATCTTTGTACTAACTGGACAAAATGCATATTTTTGCAGTAATTGGCATTCCAAGAAATACCATGATATCTCAGACACAATGAGACAATTTGCAGATACTGAATAAATTAATATTACATAATCTGGAAGAATAGTAAGATCCAGATTTTGTGTCATCTGCATACCTCTGGTTCAATATGACCTGGATTCAGAAGAAAGGAAAATGACATTAAACAACAAAAGACATGGCACTGAGTCCTAAGTAACTCCAGTGCTTACAATGACCCAATCAGAACTAATACCATTTATTGTTACTCTCCACATCTATCCTGCTAAATAGTGTTAGATCCATTTTACTATGTATAAATTTAAATTTTTATTCCTAAAACTATTGCATGATGAAAGTAATTTACTGTGATAGCTACACCTTCATCCTTCACTATGCTGTCATATTCAAAGAGGTCTACCAAATAAGTTAGGGTAGGCCTCCATCTCATAAATCCATGTTGTCTTATGTCACATTCTGGGCTGTCTATTACACGCACTTGAATCCCATGACACTCAATGACCACTGCCTCAAAGCCAGGTACTCAGATGTCTTGCTGCTTGCAAAGGTTGTCACTCATGTTATAACTCAACATGTTAGAGAGAGAATGCCAAGAGAGTGGAGCTAACCCTATCTCATCCAAACACTTTAGTTAAGTCCAAGCAAGGTAATGACAACCACCATGGGGAGGGGTTAGGAATGAGTGTGGGTGCATTTTAGCATTTCAGGCAGTGATTGGGAAGGGGGTTTAGATTTAGGGAGTGCGAGTTTCAAGGTTTGAGAGTGGTAGCAGAATTTAGTGTTTTGTTAGTGATCAAGGACTTTAGGTTCAAGCAGTGGAAGGGTAGTTTTATTTATTTTTATTATTTATTTATTTTACATTTGTTAACCGGGAGAGTCCGACTGGATACATGTCCATTTTCAGTGGAGGCCCGGGGAGAAAAGCTCCAGGTTAGTAAACAAACAGTTAAACACATTCTAAGAAAGTTATACAGTTACAATACAACGTTCCGTATAAAAAAAAAAGTTTTAGGTTTAAGGATTGGGAGGGAAGTTTTGGGTTCTTGAGCAGGAGTGGAGGTTTAGGTTGAGTGAATGATCAGGGACTTTAGTTTTAGGGAAGGAGGATGGAAGTTTAGGATTAGAGAGTAATCTGAGACTTTAAGGTTAGGAAGTAAAAGGAGGGTGTTACGGTCAGAGTTAAGAACCAGGTGGGAGTTTTAAGGTCAGAGCTAGAGCTCCTTTAGCGATATATGCATCAATATGATCAGCTGGTAGGAAAGCTAGGTAATTAAGTAAGACTGGTCTAGTAAGAGGTAGGGCAATTTGTCATTTACAGCAAATGGAAAAAAAAAGCAAGCAAGTGTGTTGTAAGCTGCTAGCATATAAGCACTTGTAGTAGTCCCAAGCTCAGGTCCATATATGTTATCTTCTTATAATAATGAAATTAGTATTCTTTTAAAACATTTACAAAACATGGAAGAATGGCTTATTGTCATTCTTTATGGCACTATTTAGCTCACTAGATGAGATATAAAGCACCTAACAACTTATTTCTTAGTGAACAGAAGAGCATAAAATGAATAAATACAGTAGAGTCAACAGGGAAACAATAGGATTTAACATAGTTATGAAGCTAGTAACTATAAGGTTTACAGTAATAATTATCAATAAAATGATACCAGAGAATACTACATGGGTAGATCCTGCTAAGCATTTAGCCATTTTTGGGATGGAGGAACAAACCAATCGATATTTAAAATGAGTAGGACAAATGAATCCAATGAACTAGAGAAATTAAAAGGAACATTACTGATTGATAGGGTACTCCTTTGATATTCAAAGGCTGTACTTGTTTTGTTTTATGATGGAGACAGATTCAGTTAAAGGAAATATGGCAAAGCTAGCCACTGAAGATGAACAAAATCAAAATACAGTTTGTAATGTAGCAAATGGTATTTTGTTGGTGGGTCTGACCATTCCTTTTGCTCTGGGAACAGAATCTGTGCGTTGAGATGATAATTTACTTGAAGTAGGACTTTCTTAAGGGAAATCAATGCTGTACAAAATGGTGGACTAACTGACACAGCTTGTGGTATGCTTAATGCATGACACTAAAACAGTAGAAATTGTTTGGTTACCAGATAAGGTTCTTCAAAGTGCAGACTGATAATAGGCAGTGATACACGTTAGAAATATAGGCCAATGGACCTTGCAGATGGATGGTTGAAAGCTGCTAATTCTATGAAGGCAATTAAAGATGGCATTTTGAGCAGAGCACTGAGAATGTTAGTAACACTGAAGACTTGCTAAGACTATTATAGTATAGTGATGTAAGCTTATTGATCTGCAAAGGAGCTAATGGTATAATGAAAGGTTTTATTATTAAGGGCAGACTGGCAAAAATCAATGTAGTCTGCTAGGAAACCACTTACTTATATGGTGAAAATATCAATAGTAGCAGCTACAATGTTTATGTTTAGGTTAGACCTGTATGAATCTCTTACAGGTAGGTGTATACATCAAAGATATCCTATTTAAACTACTTAGACATTCATTAAAATAATTTGTTTGCTTGCTTTCCCTTACTGAATTTCCTTTCTGGGTGTCTCAATGCTTGAAGATGTATATTTTCACAGGTATGACTGTTAAACTTATTTGTTCATTGCCATATAGGTTATGCATTAAATTCAAGGACCAGGAATGAAATATTCAGAATAGCCAAGTCATAAGTGGATGGACGTCCCTGATGCTGAGACTCCAGTAGTCAAAACTAGAAAGGAAATCACTACAGAAGCTGACATAGAAAGGATTATAGTTAAACTATAAAATGTAGGTGCAGGAACTGAGAAAGCTATGCTCTAAGTAAGCTCCAACACACATTGGGATGTAGTGGACATTCAACAAAAAAGGGTTGATGAGTCTGCACTGTAATTCCCTTGCACCAGGAGTACAAGACAGTTGTGTGGGTATTGTGAAGCTTCTGGTCAACAACCTACTTTATTTAGGCTCTGATATTTTAAAACAATCCCATCTTTCATTTTGCTTTTACTGTCCCCTCATTTTTATTTTCTGTTTTTCAATTATCTTTTGAATTTCTACTTTTTACAAGTTACACTAACACTCCTCTCAACTCTGTTCTGTAGTAGGACCTCACTGTCTACCTGTCCTCAAAAATTGTCTCTTTTGAAAAACTGTGCTGGCTGCTGTAGCTCTTCTTGGACCTGACTCCTTCTAGATAATGTTAATCTGTCCTGAGACACTGTATCTGTCTATTTCCCCAACCTACCATCTCTCATGTGTTTGAACCCCTGATAATTTCCACAGCATATAGCTTCTACCCCTCCACTGTGGCTTAGCATGTCCAGCCACCTATTGGGATGTAGTGGCCATTCAACCACAAAGGTAACATTCTGCTTGTTATGTATGTAATGTGATACTGCATGGACATTTCTGGGCATTAGAAATGTATTTGTTAGTCCTGTGAACATGCATTCACATGTAGTGCTGGCAGAGTACAGCTCTGTGGCATCACTGTTTTATTTATTTGCATCCTTTTTTTGTTAAATCTCTGTTTAAATTATGCCCATAGAAGTCTTAATTTATGTGACTATGTGGGCTAGTACCAAACTTCAGAATATTACATTACTGTTGATATATGAAGTGCAATAATTATATAGGTATTAGCCTGCATGCATTATTTTACATTATACAAAGACGGCTTATTTCTGCTCAGAAATGAGCATGCTGATTGGACAGCCCAATCAGCGTGCCCATTATGAACCAAGCATATACCAGCAGAACCAGAAAACTCAGCAACCAAAACTAGTAAAACAAAAAAAGCACAGCAGTGTGTAGAATCCCAGGATATAAACTTTAATGAAAATAAGAGCTTTTGTCAGATACAAGAACCAAACTTCTTCAGATAATGAAAAAACAATTTATCTGTCCTACTTATACAACATTTGAAATACTTCATGGTCCAACAGCCAATGAATCTAAAACAATAATAAAAAATGCAAATTGCAACCTGCAACCCTAATAGTAACCCTTTGTTTACCAAAGTCTTTAACAAGGTAAAATTTAAAAAAAAAAACACGTAAAAACAAATATATGAAAAACTATTTATATGTTTACTAATATATAAACACTATTTTGAATAAAAGTTGGAAAATTATTATGGGTGACCAGGATATCCAAGACAGACTGGGGTTACACCCTAATATTGTGTATAGATGTGTGCCTAATTTAAAAAGCATTATGGAGAAGGAAGTAACTAAAAACAGTACTAACACTGGGAGGATGGTTCCATGTGGAATATGTAGTCAGTACAAATGCATATTTATTGGTACAAGAAATATTGATATAAAAGGAAAATATTCTTATTATTCCCAGTCAGTGGTATATATATATATATATATATATATATATATATATATATATATATATATATATTGCTTTGTGCTTGCAATGTCCTGCATTTTATGTAGGCAAAACCGAGCGTAAACTTGCTCAGAGAATATATGAACATCAGTATGATATAGTCCATAAGACTAATGCCTTATTTTGGCATTTGACAAAGTACCCTGAACATCAATTTAAATTTGTAGTAGTGCATCAAGTTCAAAAAAGTCCCTATGATGGGCCCTGGAAACTATACTTGGAACAAAAAGAAACTTGGTGTTAAATTTCCCCAGGATTAATGAAGCTTGCACCAGGCACAGGCGTAGCGTAGGTGGAATAATGCCAAATATGGCCGTCAAGCGATTCAGGTACGATCCAATACCACGTGCACTACCGGCGTACACCAGAACTGCACAGCCCTCGGCATAGGTATGCTAATCACCCCATGCGCAGTGTCGCACCATGCAAATGAAGGCAGATAGTGATTCACGAAGTGGTGCAGGTGTAGTGTAAGCCCACGGAAATGTAAACCAAAAAACACGGTTTACATTTTCCCAAACAGAACATCGGAGCTATGGAAGCAGACCAGACTCATGTATTACAAAGTTAACATATGCCAGTGGCTAAATACACAGCCAATGGCATAAGAAAAGATGCACAACACCTAAAAAACAACATTTAATGTCATGTCCACAGTAACGCACAGTACAACCGCAGGGCATGTGTGCGCAAACTGGAACATAAAGAAAAAAATATAAAAATGTCATAAAATAGCAATGTAATACAAAGCAGGTTTACACCATAATACACAATGGTAGGCATGGAACACCACAACCAAGGTGCAAGGGTTGCTAAGGGCCTGCGACAGTGTTTAGCGCGGTAACTATGAATTAGTAGTCAATGCCATGCAAATGAGGCAGATAATACTGAATCGCAAATGTCCCACCGGATGAAGGTTGAACCATACGGCACAGCGCTATAATACCAAGGAGTGGCTCAGAGGAGATACATGACATCAGCAGAGGGGTGTGCCACTGTAGCAGCAAGCACATTGGAGCAATGCGAACTGGCCTGGCCATTGCTAAACAAAGCTGCAGGACAGGGGTGGGGAGGAAGGTATAGAATCGTTTAGTTGAGAGCACACATGGTGCCCAAAAGCGCATGTGTACAGGGATGAAAACATGCTCGAAACCCAGTAAGTGGATGCACACGGCGCAAACAATAGCACAAACAGGAAGGTTAGGGGAAGAAAAGAAGGAAATGCTGAAGTAGGGTAATTGGCGTACTAATAAGCAATGAACACCAATCAACTCATGGCGGCCAATCGACGGCAGCTGTCAAGTCTGCTCGCAGAAACCTGCAAAACAGGATAGGGGCGGCATCGGAATGCAAAGAAAGGAGGGGAGGCATTGGATTGCAAAGATAGGAGATCTGTCATAGCAGAGCAAAGCAAACCAACAGTAGACCAGCAATAGCACACATTATGCAAGATACGCCAGGTCTAGGAAAGTACAAATGAAAGCAGGCTGCTGGATGCATGCCAGAAAATGGTAGATGGAATGTGCAGAAATGTAAAGGGAAGGTCAAGAGGTAATCCACGGCAGCCAAATGTAATTCAACACCAAAGGCACCACAATAGTAGTTCCGGTAGTAAAACGCATAAAATACCCTGTAGCTACGATCATACATACACACCCTATGACATCATCGGTGTCCACAGCACAATAGTATAAAGTGTGAAAGCACCCTACATACACCTGTGAATTCCCAAACACTGCACCATAGGTGTAAACACATTGGGAACTTTTAAAATGTACATGTTGGGAGCTGCCATAGCTGTGATTCATCAGCATGTGTTAGAGACTGATGGTGTTGTGGAGGATGATGCCGACAACCACCGCAGGCCCCGGAGGAGGAAAAGAGTGTTCAGACCAAGGGTAACCTACCAGGGGCTACATGATCTGGAGATAGTAGAGCATTACAGGGTGGACAGGGACATCTTACAGCAAATAGTGGAGCTGTGCCGGCCACGCCTGAGAACCAGAAATAGAGGGGAACCCATCCCAGTGGACACAAAGGTATGTGTAAGCATGTGAATACTAGCCACAGGCACCTTTCAAAGGCCAACTGGAGATATAATGGGGATCTCACAGGCATCAGCATCCAGGGTACTACACCAGTTCCTGGATGCCATGTTACCACATGCCAATGAGCATATATACTTCCCTCGAACTCAGGAGGAGTTGGCCAGCAATATGCGTCACTTCCACCATGTGGCACACTACCCGGAGGTACTGGGTGTGATAGACTGCACGCACATACAAATCAAGTCACCACCCGGTGAGCATGGTAGGTGCTACATAAACCACAAGGGATTCCACTCCATCAACTGCCAGGTCATGTGCAATGCCCAGTGCATTATCATGGATGTGTGTGCTGGCAGCCCTGGAAGCTACCATGACTCCCATATCTGGCATGCCTCACAGCTATATCAGGTATTTGTCAGGGGGGACATCCCACATGGCCACCTTGTGGGGGATGCTGGCTATGCACTGGAGCCGTGGATGATGACTCCCATCAGAAATGCACACACACACCCATGCAAGAATGCCATAATGAGGCACACGCACAAACCAGAATCATCATAGAGCATGTGTTTGGGATGCTGAAATCACGGTTCCAGTGCTTGGACACATCTGGTGGAGCCTTGCAGTACTCTCCAGGCACGTGTGCCCACATTGTCATAGTATGTGCCATGCTACATAATATGATCCTGCGGAAACAGCTGCAGCAGGGACAAAACGGTGAAGGCCCTCATAGCCCACCGCAATTGCCAAGGCCATCACAGGCACAGAGGGATTCAGACCATGAACACACTGTGCCAGCCCCAGTAGGCAGACAGAGGCGTGCCCAATATGCCTACGCCTTGGCAAAGAGGGAACTTATACCACATACTCTGACAGTGTAGGCCCCTACGGACTGACACACCTCTCCACCTGCACACACAGTAAAATGGATGGCACACAAGCATGACCACCTGTAAATTGTAATGTATAGGTGGCCCACTGTGTGAATCCCACATAGGCAGCCCTCAAACATTGTACACACAACAGCTATAGGAACAAGGAATGTCAACACCTGAACAGTACATGCGCCTATCAGCATATAGTGGTGCTGTGTGTATAGGTTCCCAGGTACAACGGTAGGTTCACGGCCGACTGTCAGAGGCCATACACCAAATGGGGCAAACAGTGTCCGCTGTCGCCACAACATCGAGTAACCAACTGTCGCTTAGAGGAGCAGAGGCAATCGTGGGAGCACATGTTTATAAGCACTGTTCTGCACACACTCAGCACAGAGTCCCTGCTGCGTTAATGAGGGGCTCCACATAATATAATCATGGATGTTGTGTCAAGGCATGGGGTGTACCCATGACAGGTATTCGTCACCCCAGCATGCTCCACCCACGGTCATTTGAAGGTGCAGCACAGTATCGTGTGTGGGTCACTGAGATATACATACCCAATGCCGGAGCACATCCAGTAAACATCGCATGGACATACTATTAACTGTACTCATCAATATGTAAACTAACTGAGTTATCCATGTGAGTGCAGTATTGAGTAACAGCCGTAGTATACTCCACGTACAAAATGACATAACACGTGTACAAATCCCAGATGGCCATATGTTAAATGCAGTGACCATCGTGCATGTTCCCGGTCCCATGTCCTGCAAGGGATGTAACGTAATCCCGAAGGCACGAGTAATGCATGTCGGATGCAGGTCAGCAGATCATGTTTAGCACACGTTACTGGGAATATGCATTGCCCACTGCTGGTAAGTCACGTTTAAATATGACTATATGGATATGCGTGAAACAGGGATAAGCTACACCGAATATCGCGCAGATCACGACCAATGATGTCCAGAACAGGTGAAACCAGCATTATTCACCCCTGTACTAATAGTGCCTGCTCTGAAGGGTAAAACGACCACTGCCAGGTGTAGAACATGCAATCATGTATAGAATCACCTAACACTATTGCTAGGCAAGATGTACCTATGGTAGGGTTGCCACCTCTTCAAATGACCAATGTGGGACATACGTCAGATGTCTGCAGGCCGCCATATACACCCGGCCAGTACAAAATTCAGAACTTCACTGTTTTGCCTAGATAAAAGCTCATTCTTGTAATGTTTACTTACTTATTCTGTTTCTAGAACATATAGGTGGTTCAGATACAGAATAACTGTTTTATGCAACTATTACATAAACTATAGGAAATAAGTATGTTCTAAAATCCCAGGACATTTGCCATGTTCACAAATATTTTGCAGGACACAACTGCCCAAAGAGGGACTGTCCCTCGCAGAGTGGGACAGCTGGTAACCCTAACCTAGGCAGGTGTGTAATGTGACAGGTACAGACACAAGCGTGGAGTCCAGGAAACAGTATACACCAACAAGTACACAATGAAAGGTGTAGCTTGCCTGTCACTTTCCCTGTCAGATATATATATATATATATATATATATATATATATATATATATATATATATATATATATATATATATATATATATATATATATATATATATATATATATATATGTACACATATATACATATATATAATACAGATAGAAAGGGTGATAGAGTGATATATGTTGATATATACGGAGTCAGCGATATCTGCAAATATATATAGATAGGTCAACGACATTCATAACACCTTGGAGGTACAAATAAATAGGATACCACCAACTATGGAATGTGTAACATACCAACATGCGTAACCACGAGGCTGAAAGGCCTAAAGAACACAGTACCGGAACAGTACAACCGCGAGTAATAGTATGATGATATGAAGGGACATTTAGTTACCGCTGCCGGTGTTGCGGTCCACATAGGTACTGTGTTCAACTGTGTTTGTAAGCGCCGTAGTCTGTGTATGTGTGTGTTGAGGGTGCCGTGTGCATCTCCGTGTGACTGTAATGTGTGTGTGTGTCCGCATCATGTGTCTGTTAGTGCCAACTTGGAGGAAGATCATTATGGTAGGTGTGGGTATAGCTAGCCATAGGCATACGGTTACCACCTGTCCCACATTAGGAGGGACAGCCCCTCCCTGGGCAGGTGTGTCCTGACATAAAACATTACAAAGGGCAAATGTCCGGGATTGTAGGACATTAATATGTCCCATATATTATGTAATAGTTGCATTAAATAGTTATGCCTGTATGTAATAAATGTAAATGTTACATGCAATATGATAAGTAGCCAAAGTCCCACAATAGGTATGTATTGAGGATAAAAGTATGTGCTAACCTGTGTACTAACCATGGTTATGTGTTGGCCTGTAAACACCGCTGTGCGTCCCGCAAGTGTCCAACAATGGCCATATGAAAAGGTGGCAACCCATGGCAAAGAGGTTCTGTTACCAACACAACCACAATTACTGCAAATATCTTGGTCAGAAATACACGGGATAGCTGTCAGTTAGACATATCCCTTTACATATCGCTGCAATTCCGGAGGTATGGAAGTATCAACCTCACCTGCATTCTATATAGAAACCAATTAACAACGGCCCAATGTACAATCCCGTAACATAAGTCTACTAACTGATAGCTCTTTAATTAGGGACGGAGCCCACACACATATATATGCAATATGTAGAAATGCAAGCCCCACAAACCTGTATATGCTGCGTACACCCACCGACATCCCCCACACTAGAAACTATAGCAATACAGACTGCAATAACAGCCCAAACATCCAGTTAGTCAATTACATCTGCAGAACCATCAACATACCTTGTGAGAGATACAATTAAAGGCGCCATGCAAAATTAAAGCCGTTATATAATGGAACAAAGGGCGATGTTACAGGTCTTGTTTGCAATAATCCGTTATCAGACGTTGGGATGACAGGAACACCCACATGTTGAACCACATACTCTAGCTGTCACACACAATCCATGGGGGACATGAATCTAAAGTATAATTGTCACTATGCATAGCAGTTGCAATTACACATAACAAAAACACAATACAGGCCGTCTCCCCGAAGGTAGGGCAAATGGGCAACGCCCAAGTGGAGAATTAAATTATACCCCACTGTTGCCACATAATTGGAGAATGGAGTAGCTGCACAGCTGATATGCAAGTAAATAGTCACTCAGGAACACCAATTGGCGGGAGGAAACCACATGTTACAGGTATCGACGTATATAAGGATGACTTGCCAGACATTCAAACCGTATGCTCATACAAAATACCTGTTTAAGCAGTGTGAGAGAGATAGAGACGAAAGTCCATAACAATAACAAGGTATGTAGAACACTCGGTATGTAAGTTTATGTATAGCATGTTTTTTATTAATTATTTACTGTATGTATAGCCTGGTTTGCATTAATTAAAAGTGTCCGCAATGCATAAAGTGGGAAAAGGTATTTATGTAGTAATGTCTTGCTGAGCATACTAACGCATATAGAAACTGTGCGTCCAGCAGTGGGCCACAAGGTACACATCACAGACACCACAAGGGATGCTATATGAGGGCTTTAAACAGAACAATTCCATACAATCCTTCGTCAGTGGTAGGGTATGTCCAACAAGTACGTGCCATAGCAGGGGATAGTATATGTTGATATACTGTCACAGTAGGCATGTGTATGGGCATATAACAACAATGACATGTCTAAGGTGTTCCTGCTGTGCAAGTATGCTTTGCATTATGGGATACTATGTGAAATATGTGTAATGTATAGTATTGTAGGTAGATATGTCAGATATTCTACACAGCATAACAGGCATATCATGCATACCAAAGGTATTGTCTATTGGCATGTACAATAACAGGATACATATGGCTTGTAGGCACGGAACATTACAATAGCATGATAGCTAATCTAAATGGAAGGGATACCAAGTAACCATGCACAAAGGACATGTAATAGCTTCCCAGGTTCATAGTGGGGTACTATGCAGTCTGGCAAGTCTATGTGTGAGCACAACTACAGTGTTCATACCAGTGGCACCTCTCTAGGGTAGTGTCCTGTGTTCAGCAGAGCCATGTGTTACCTGCACCTCTGCACAGTACAGCCACTGCAGTGATCCCTGGCGTACATGTGTCTCCCAACCATCAAGGGAGGTATCACATGAACAGTGCTACTGAGTGTCCCTGCGTGATGTACATAGGACTCATGTTCCAAAGCATGGTGAGTGACTGGTCTGGGAATGTAACCCTCAAGCACATCCCACTCATTGTTGCGTGTGTGCACATATCCATGAGCATGTTGCTCACAGTGGCTTTTGCTTATGTCGTGTATGTGGAGTATATCCATTAATATTGTTGTGGACATGGGCCCTGTCTGTTCAGCAGAGGTCACCCCTGAGTATGTAGTATGCAAATGTGTACAGACGTGGTGTCCGTAGTTCAGCCGCATATTTTAACTGTTGGAGCTCAATAAACATCATGGCGTGTTAATGGTGTGGTATGTAAAGCTGTAGCTGTTGTCTAAGGTACACCCTAAATGGGGTGGTGTACACTTGAATGTGTGTAGAAGTCTTGAGTTCAGAGGTACAATCAGTGCCTATGTACCAGCTACACACCCAGTACAGATAAGTGTGGCCACGTAGAAGGATATCCATGCCACAGTGGCAATACCGTAACCACAGGAGTGGGTGCGACATGCGTGTGTACTACAAACATGTACAATTTGACATGTATGTAGAGGACTACCACCTATGTGATAGTCAGTGGGTGAATAGTGTAATGCAAAGGTGATGTTCATGCACCTTGTGTCATGCAGCTTGAGGCCATGATATTCATATCAGATATCTGTCACATTGACATCCGTATGGATGGAGTCAGTATCAGCTGGTGGATCAATCATGGCACTTTGTATGCAGGGGTTTGTAAAGCTAGGCAGGGAAAGTCCCTCTGTGCTAGCCTGTACCTCAGGGAAGCATATACTGAACATGAGGGGCCCAATAACTGAGGACTGTGGTATGGCAAATGTAACTGAAATGCAGTAGGTACTATGGTATGCTACCCTCATTGTGTGTGTCCTGTCCACGAGCCACGTTGCATAACATCCTGAGACATAGGGTACAATGTGCAGGTGGATGTGTATGTTGTCAATACCAGAATGGAGAACGGTGCTGAAAGGCAATGAGAGGACAGTGTAGGATGTGTGGACTCCCGTACCATCATCAACTACCCTGGTAACTGTATGAAAGGAGTCCATCAGGTGTAGGGGCCATGCTCTGGCCCTAACAAGTCCAACGTGGGTCGCATCAAAGGACCGGAGCCCAACAATGTCTCTGTGAATGACATCCTTCATGATGTGCCCCATAGCCTTGCAGAACAGTCCAGTCAGGTGTGTAGGACTATAGTCCCACTCGTGCATTGTGGTGCCACCTGTGTGGAGTGTGATAAATGTTGCTGTGTGCCATTCAGGGGCCACAATGTCTGATACAAGGCTATTACTGAATATGGTGGCCTAGTGGGGAGACATGTCATTCAGAGGTTTGTGGACATCACAGCCTGGGACTTTGGAAGGTGACATGGGGCCAGTGTCCCAGGACATATAGAGTGCAGTTTAGTACTGTGTAGGTGTGACCGCAGGGACACCGCAATGTTCCTGCATGGATTGTGGCCCTGTAGTGAGTGAGAGGGTGTAATGTTAGCATTGAATCCATCCGCCAGCATGTTGCCAACATCACCTGGGTCAGTAATGTTCCTAAGTGACTGTTGTATGTGAGAGCAGATGTGGGTGTTGCCAACGACTACTGACATACCACCATAATGCCTTGTGGTACACCCCGGAAAGTGTTGCAGTAATGTTTATGTCGCTAGTCTTGGAGTATGTGATGAGGGATCTCATGACCCTACCGAGGCTGACCAGTGAGCTACCCCACCCATGGGATTGTACACCACTGTGCAATAGCCTCCACCTGTTGTTGTACATTATGTCCATGGAACTTGACCACCAGAGTGGCGTCTGTTATCTGGTGTGTACCATCATGGCTCTGTGTGGAATAGCATGATCCATGCAGTCGTGTACGTGCTAATGAAGTGCACTGGGGTATGTTTCAGCATTTGTAAGTGCATTGTCCATCTGCACGGGTGTCATGACGTTAACAACCGCTGTCATAAGACGTCTGTAGTAGGTGTTGTAGTACTCATGTACTGTGTATGCCATGAAGGGTGTGGTGCTGGGATATGGCTAATAAGGTTGATTAGCATATGTTCTGAATCCACCAATGAGGGGATAACCCCTGGTGTGGAACACCAGTCACATGTTGGTAGTGTTCATGCCAAGGTCAATGTTGGTCTTGGAGGTGGTGTGTATGGGTTGATCCAGCCGAGTGGAGTTATGACTCATGGATGTGTCGGTACATGAGTGGCTATCCCAGTTAAGTGTGGGGTAGTGTCAGTCACACATCAGTAGTAGCTGTCTGAGCTCTACTGTCCAGTACACCAACAAATGAGGTTTGGTAACCGTGGGGTATGTTGTTGAATCTGTAGCTTGTTACAATGTATATAGCGGTTCCGGACACAGTTAGTTGCACATGAAGCATCTCTGATGCATTGTGCTAAGTAACTAGCCAGGATGTGTGTACAACATAGTGGGATATGGGAACACCTCAGCTGTGGGTGTGCCGGTCCAGGTATGTGCCTGAAAGGTATGGTCTGTCTATAACCTGTCATTGCAGGTGTGCTCTGCAGAGCCTAGAGGCAGGTCTCAGTCACTGCAGAGATATTGGAGTGGTGCATTATAAGGTGTGCCTTGCCTATGTGCGTCACAGAGGAAGATGCAAGCAATGTGTCACATGATCCCATGTCCTGCTTGCCCGTTCCCATTCTGCCAGGGACTGTTATTGGAAACTGTGCAAGACAGGCAGTATAGAAGCAGCAAGAGCCTTACATGTGATCTGTACTCCCAGGGCTGACAGGTGCAGGTCATCTGTGCCAAAGCATTGTGTTTGACCAGATGCCTGTGGAATGACAGCAGAAGCATAGGCAACTCTTGAAGTGACACAGTCAGTTGTTGTACAGTGGTATCGGGTACGGATGAATGCATAATGCTCCCCAAGGCTAGGCCCACACCTTCAGGACTACAACACTGGTGAGCTATTGCATGTCCCTGCATACGTAGTCTGTGAAGTGGCATCTCAGGGCAGTCACATTAACATGGAGAATGACAGTCACATCATACCTGGTGAGGTGTGGCATGGGTGCATAGGTTATGTTGCAGAACCAGTTACCCGACAGCAAGATGTAAGTGACTATCACCTTGTGTAGCCTGCTGTGTGGAGCTGCAGTGTGACTGCCTACAGACTCACCTATGACTGGTGTGTTGTGTATGTTATAACACCCTATTGTCTCTATGTGATGGGCACACATGAGTCTGTGGGCTATATGTTACTGATGTTGTGTTCCATGATGGGGGCTGCCTCTGGTGCCTACACAGAGTATGGAGAGGTACTGCACAAGTTGTCCTCATATGTGTGGCCTGTGGTGGAGATCATGTGAGACTATGTGATGAGTGGGGTGAGTTGCAAATGTTACACATCCCCACATGACTGTCAGGTGCAGTCAGGGTTGGTGACAGCATTACCCCAGCAGGGCTGCATAAGTGCATCCCCCACAGGCTGTAGTGTCGTATGTTGGGAGGTGAGCATTGAATGTGTACATGAGACAATTGCTCTATTGCCACATGTACGACATATCCATCATATAGACAGGCAATAGCACTGGTACGTGACAGTTGGACATGCCTGTATATACAACCATGTCTCACAGGATATGTGTTATGTGTGTACAACAGCTGTTGTACCATAAGCAAGCTGGAAATTTTATTACAGCCAGTGTACCTGTGGGAAATGGTGTGGAATGGGTGCTATATTAATCAGTAGCTCATGACATGCTCACAAGTTCTGAACAAGTGCCTAGCATGACCATACAATACAGATAGGGTGTTGGATAATATCAACCCACAAGTGGTGATGACAGTCATAATGGGTGGCACCACACTATAACCCTGCTGAGTATGTTGTGCATGCCCATGAACCATTATCACTGTAGATGTTAGCAGTACAGATGTACAAGACAGTACAGATATTTGATTACAAATACCTTTGTATGTCACAGGAGTGTTCTACCAGTGGCCTGTTGACAGACTCACAACTACAAAAGGTGCCAGAGTGACATGTGCATATCACACCAGTGCCAGCTACAGTAGAACAGGGTTAATGTGTTGTACTCCACCCTCATTGTAGCCCATACCACACAGACAAATGTTAGGCATCTGCGTATGTAAGGATGTGAATGGCCATGATCTATGAGGAATAGCTGTGTCAGTATTGTGAACAACATACAGAATGGGCTGTGTGGGTGAGGTGTGTGACATATGTGCACATTCTGATGGATGATATCAGCATTGTCACCGCTAGGTGAACATCCCTGTACCCATTAACTACCACCTAGGCTGTGGTCAACATTATGGACACTGTGTAAGGAATGGTGTTGTGCAGTACACCTCCCTGCCTTGGTGACGTCTCCAGGCCCTTGGGTAGTCATACGAGGTACCCATGTCATGACAGGGTGCCATCCATGAGCACGGAGATCATTGGACAGGCATATACAGCACTGGGGTGACCAATAGTGGATCACATATCACCTTTAAGGTAATGGCCATGCGTGAATGGGATATACCAGCCTTCACAATCCTCACCTCCACTATGCAGCATGCTGTCTACCTTGCATAAAGACATTTGCTACACCATGATGATGGACATGCTACATGTCCATATCCTGATCTGTAAGACATACATCATGGACAGCCACCGTCCTAATACTAGGATCGCCACATGCTGGACAGATCCCTATGCCATACATGTGGCATACTTCCGCCAAACCATGCAACCCTGTCCATCAAAGCTGCACATGTCATCCCAGTCATACATGGTGTGATGGCCGCATGGTAGATGTAGTATCAGCTGTCCGGATCAGTAATGTGGCACTGATGCACCTCGTGGTGGCATACTGGCTGTCTGTTACAGCTAGGAAACCATGCCCGTACATGCCATGGTTGATAACCATCCCTGTGAATGACATCTGACTAGCCATTGTCCCATGTCTATCACATGTGCAACACAGGCGATCCGTGGCAGGATGTTGAACAGCTGTACAGTGCTGTGTAGATGTATATGGCAAAACACATACATGTACAGGTGTCCATTCATATGTGCATTGTCACTGCTCAAGTCCATTAAGGCTGTGTCTGCGTTGATATGTGACATATACACAGCATCAAGGTCAACAGCAGTACTGTGGACACATCCAGGCATGTGCAGATAGGTAAGAACACCAGTGCAGGCAAATAGACATGCCCACATCAAGACAGCATTCACATGGAGTATGAACACTGTAATGAGGTGACACACATATATGGTGATGATATCCAATGCATAATGGGTGTTACATGTGTGTGACACAAACACATCAGTCGTGTCAGTGTCATGATGATTTGCAAAGATTACTGTGCAGATGTACTAGATGTCATAGAAATGTATGTGCAGCAGTATCTCTGTACATCTCTGAAACTGTGACCTGTCACCATCATTATGTCTTACAGATAATGCCTCGTACACGCTTTCCAGCATACAGCTGCCAGGAGGATGATGTCCTCATCCCATATCTCCATGAGAACTATGAGGTGTTGTTCAGCCATGTGCCACAGCATGCCCAGCAGTGGGATGACCTGTGGCAGGATCTACGCAGGAGGGTGAACGATGTGGGTGGCCATAACCGCACTTACCAGCAGGTGCGCAGACACTGCATGGACTTGATACGACATGCAAAATAGCGTGCCACTGCAATCGCCAGGGAACAAGGTGGAACAGGTGGTGGGCCACCAACACAGCCCCCACTCACACACACCGAGAAGCTACTGGCCAGTCTGGGGACACCCTCAGAACAGCATCCACACAGACTAGCTGCCATTGTTGAGGTGGGTGTCTCCCAACCAATGAGCCTAGAGTTGCCTGGTAAGTCAGTACTGCACATATGGCTATTATATCCCATTTAGTTGCATGTGTCACTGTACATTATGCAAAGTAGCAACATATGCAAGGTATGTGGACACATATGCTGCATACTACAGTATGCTACCCTGTGTATGCACACATGTGCATACGATATGCTATTATACAGGTGAATGTGTTAACATGCACAGTGCACCCTGTGGCTGTCAGACAGTCAGCGATAATGTTCATACTGCTGTGTCACCCATATACAGGTACCTCTGGCATGCCGCACAGACATGAGTCCATTGCAGGTGAGACTGTCATCAGTATCAGGCATGTTAAAGCATAGATCTATTTGCCATGTGGCCAGTTAACAGTTGCACACTTGATGTTTGTTCCAGTCACGATATACAGGTCGCATCACCCATCATTCACACAGGCCCCCCATGTGCAATATATACAAATGAAATGATACACCGACTTGAAACCACAGTAGTTGTCATTGCTACATGTGTGGTCAGCTGTGCATACAACGGTGGAGGTGCTCTACAATGGAGGCATATGTAGTATACATTGGAACAACAAGTGTGGTAATGCAAACAGTACCACACAGTGAACTGTGATATGGGCAGCCCACAGGTGTCACCATTGTGTTATATGCCCCTGCATTGGGTGCACACATTGTGATGTGCCATCTGACATGTCCCAGATAATGTAGTGTTCTGGCTGCAATATTGTCACGCTTATCCCATGACCCATACCCCACATACCAAACATACAACCCGTTGTCTGCATAGTCCTGTGGATGGTGACATATCTGACATCTATGGTATGTATGTCATATGGGACAACACAGACATGTGAGATAGATGGCCATCACACACATTTGGTCAACACATGTGCACACATGGCCATGGGGGATGGCCAGAGACACGTAGCCACACAGTAGATGTGATGTGTACACACCCTGTTGCACATTGTCCACACATGGTCCAATTATAGCCTTAGTTGACTGATTATACAGTTGATGTGGTACACTGGACATCCTAAACGCCTGTGTACAGCTAGTGGAGGTGTCACTGAAGTCTGCCATATAAGATCTGTTGAACATCACGACTGTGTCATAGCATGACAGTAGTCACCTGTACAGCTTCCACAGACATTGACACCACATCAGGCCACAGATACTGTACATTTCCCTTGCTGCTATAGGACATCACCATTAGCTGTGCACCTGTGTGTGGTACATCAATGTCATGTGGGAAATGGTTAATTGACATGTCCACTATGTGTGGACATGGTTGCCAGGCAGCTAAGACCCTGTAGTTGTTGTGCAGGGGTGTCATCTGTAGGTCCTCCACTGACCTGTCACTTGACACAGCATGGTTTGGTGTGTATACACCTCAACATCGTGGGTCACAATCCACAATTATGTAATGGGTATGCATGCAGTTATGGCTATGCAATGTGTACATATTATGCATTGTACAGCAATACAGATGCCTCATGATGCCATGTAATGGCACAGTGTCTGTACTTCACACTGTATAGCAATGTAGACGGCTCACACTACCCTTCCATGCTCATGCACATTTGCTAAACATGCATTCTATCTGTAGGGCATACAGACAACACTGCAATGTGATGCCCATTACGATGCTGTACATGTGTTACGACACCATTGTGTCAGACATGTATGCATGTTAATGCACACGTCAGCGGATTACATGTCAAGGTCACGCCAGCCATGTGTACTGTTATCCTGTTCTGGTCCACATGGTGTATCACGGGGATGCATGCATACTACCATGATTGTGTGAACTGCATGGCTACTGATGTGACACCTACTTGCTGTAGTGTGCACCCCAGGGAGGTATGCTTACTAACACTATTAATGTCTGAGCTGCATGCCCTCTCCCGTATCACAGGCATGCTGCATGCCATCTGTCAAATCACATGCATGGTGTGTCTGTGTGTGTGTGTCTGTGTGTGTGTGTGTGTCTGTGTGTCTGTGTGTGTATGTGTGTCTGTGTGTGTGTGTGTGTGTGTGTGTGTGTGTGTGTGTGTGTGTGTGTGTGTGTGTGCATGTGTGTGCGTGTGTGTGTCTATTGTAATTTAGAGTCTTTCTTTGCATTCACAGGTGATGTAGGTGCATTACCCTCCTGCGGTCCATCTGATGTTAGTGTCCCCACAGATACTAGCAGTGATGAACATATGCATGAGGTACAGGCAGGGTTGTCAGGGGCTGAATCTGTGCCACTGGTTGCCATCCCAGCTATGTCCCCCTCATCCCTGCACACAGTTCTGCTGCCAACAAATACCACATCACCAGTGGCCATAGAGGAAGGACAGTCCGTGTCTGTTAGTGTGGAACAGGAACATGTGGTGGCTACAGAAGGTGTGTCTACACACCATGGTGTTAGTGTAATGACTGCAGATGTGCCACACAGGCATGTGGCTGGTGATGCTCGTAGGGGGACCTCTGGCAGACATGCACCTGCAGGACAGACCACAGCAGCTGGTATCACCAGATGCATGTTCCAGACTGTAATGGCGGCACAGGCACGTGCTGAATGGCGGAACAGAGAAGGACAGAGGCTGCAGAGGGCTGCTATCCATACCCTAAATGACAACATCCAGGCATTGGCAATGCTCAACAGCAGATTGATGATGTTCTGGACAGGCGATTGGGTGACATGGTCGAATCCTTAACCGTGGCATGGCAATCCACGGTGAGCTGTCTGTGCTGGAACATCTGGTAAGGAGGAGGCGAGCCACATGGACGTAGGCCAGCTAAACCACCTAGTGCAGGTCAACGTGAGCGCCACCTCACATGCCTGCTTCCATAGTGCTGGAAGCAGTAGCAGTGCAGCTGGTGCTGTGCTGTCCACACCAGGACACAGAAGACCATGGACGTGGCCTTGGACATTCCCAGTGGGGACACGGTTTCAGTGGACATGTGTCATCGGACAGTAGCCAAGCTGTACCTCCGCCTGGTAGTGCCCGTGCAACCCCTGACAGGCACAGGTCACATGGCCATTGCCGGACACAGTGAGCTGTACAACCTGGTCTGTACAATCTGGTGCTGTCAATAATACCCCATGTAGGCCTCACAAAAGGCAGAACTGTGTGCACACATACACGCACACAGCAAAGACATCTGTAAGGCACCAAAACACCCACATGCATACTGAACAGACATGTCCAGTCATATCACTGGCCCTTACCCACACACAAGATGTCATCCATTGGTGCAGCCTATGCCCCTGGCAAACATTATCACCCTGTGCATATGATGTAGCCTGTGCCGCATCCCTGTCATCCACACCATTGCTGCAGGGACATGCTCAAATGGTCTGAAGCACAGGGTGTACAGAATAGTGAGAAGTGTATATTACATTAGTTGTGTAAGAATAGTGAGAGAAGTGTATATTACATTAGTTGTGTGTGAATAGTGAGAGACGGTATATTACATTAGTTGTGTACTGGTGACATGCACCAGACATACCATGTAGTACAGGTTTAGCATGCATTGTTATATGTTCACAGTATGTGTCTCAGTAACAACAGTAACAGCATGTTTGTAATGATGCCCTGGTTCCCTCCTTATGGTCTACTTGCATGTGCCTACAGGTAGCACTGTTTGCAGTCTCCCATGTGTAACTGTGGAGTACTCACAGGCACATATGGCAATATCAGCATGCTAGACGTAGCCTCAGTCTGACTGTTGGAAAGTCTAACATAACACAGATGTCCACACATATACTGATCCAGAAGCATGTGGGCAGTTTAATAGGCTACAGTGGCTAGAGACATGACATCCATACCAGGTCACATCACAGGTATGTTGACATGGTGCAGGGGTTGTACACAGCAGTCTGGCCAATGATAATGTTAGAGGCCACTTGATAGCATGAGGCCTCACTGTGTAGCAGTAATATCCTGTCACATTACAGGAACATACTCACACTCACGGGGTCAACAACAGTATAACGCACACCCCATAGTGTTGAGGTGAGGACCCTTGCCTATGTGGTCATCACCGTCACAGTACTGTGAACCCACACGACGCCACACAGAGAGAAAGAAAATGTACAGGTAGCCAGTGTGGCTGAGACCGATGGCATCAACAAGGTAGTGGACTGCATCACCATGAGGGGTTAGGGATCCTGTGTGTTCTGTATGGTAGCATACACCCTCACTCCTTGCACCAGACAGCCATACATACCTACATACACACACACACACACACTGTGGAGACCACAAATGTCATGCACATATGGATAGCTGATGTGTGTGATACACACACCACACCTGCCTACGTCATGCTTTCCACACTGCAGTATGTACAGATCTCTACAACAGTGTACAGGAGTGTGTAACAATTGGGATGTATTCCTCACCATATGTGGCATATATGGGCACACAAGCAAACACACATGGCAGTACTGTGAATGATATACCTGCTATATGATGATACGTCTGACAGACATGCAGCTGTATTGGCCGCATTATGTGTAACCACGCTACCTTCGCAATTGTGCTGCTATATGCACATGGGAGGATGTAAGTGTTACAGGTGTCAAGTGGCGTACTGTCGGTAACACCTGACCAGTGTGTAGGTTTTATGTCTCCACCGTCAAGTAACGGTAACATAGCGTACTGTTTGCACATGTAATGGTAGGATGGCGTGTGACACACCTGTGAGCTGTCGCCAGCAAACATCCATCTACACAGGTGGATCACCACTTTATGTACACACATCCATCCATACCTGCTGTACATCCTACCGTATTGTCAGTATGTCACCATATACAGGTGTCAATGATGGGGCTGCATTGCAACGGCATGTTGTAGTTAGGCACAGATGAGTTACTTACATCCGCTACTGCACATGCATGGTAGCTGCATGAACACTACAGATTGTACATGTGTGTTGGTCCTACATGCCTGTCATGTAGCCATGTTTGTATGCATTGCAATTGGTGGACAGGTGTGTTGACATACATAACACATGGACTGTTGTATGATATGATGGGTGTCATGGGTAACTAGTACAAAGGAATGTGTCCACGGTCAACATTGCTGCCTCATGTACTGTTAGCATTCAACAGCCATGGACCCACATTCCATTTGCGCATGATTGCTGTAGCCACTTGTCTGCACGGAGGACAGCAAAAGCTATGCTATGTACATATGTGTTGTGTGTGTGGTCCATGCACATATCCACTGCAATTACATGTATGGCATAACCAAACATGTGTGTTCGTTGGTGTACAGCGACAGTCATCTGTCACAGCTGTGTAAGACCCAGGACCCCTGGTATGTGTAGAGCCAACCTGGTTATGTACAGTGGTATCATTGCAATGCATAACACATGATGGAACCCTGTCGGTACATATGTAGTCTGCACAGTTGCTGTAGACCTATGTACAGTGCACTGGTCATGAGTCACACGGTGTTGTGTTAATGTATGGCTGTGTATTGCTGGTCCAATGACATGGTGATGTCGGAGGGCTACATTGTAGATTGTGGTGTGTACCTCTGTGATATCCATCTGAGACATCTGTGATAGCTCCTGAGTGTGTACTGTTCAATACATGTGAGTGTCCTTCATGCGCGGGGACAGTAATACCATACTGTGCCCTTCCATGTTTAGGAACTGTGCATGCAAGATGGCCCTTTGCAACTGCTAAGTGTGTGAGCATGCCCAGTACGCATTGTGTAGATGGACACACAGTACATTCCAACCGCGCCTTCCATGTTTAGAATCTGTGTGCATGCAAGACGGCCCTTTGCAACTGCTAAGTGTGTGAGTCTGCCCAGTACTGCTGTGTAGATGGACGCACAGTACATTCCAAACTGCGCCCTTCGTGTTTAGAATCCATGTGCATGCAAGACGGCCCTTTGCAACTGCTAAGTGTGAGCATGCCCAGTACGCCATTGTGTAGATGGACACACAGTACATTCCAAACAGACATGTGATACTAAGCATGTGGGCAAGGCCATTGACATCCTGTATAGCGATGGTGGTCATCCAGGCAACAGATGTCCATTTTCAATGTCACGATGGATGCCTACATTGAACAAACTGGTTGCTGTCTTGAAGGATGTACCGTGTGTGGCGCGTCCCGTGATCTATGTAGTGTTGTTGTAGTGCTCCTTAGATATTTGGTTGCCCTGATCACACCACTGCCGGTGTTTGTCTGACGCTCACCTTGGGACAGAAATATGTTTTCAGACTGCTCACACTCTATACATTCCCATCGGGCATCCTTGCCTTTGGCGGATGATGTTACCCACTCCAGAAGTATGCCTCTGGGAGTGCTGTGCTCAGTAATCTCAGTAGCGCTCTGTAAATGCGCACGCTGTAGTGTGATAAATGTAGTTAGGTGTAGGTTCACCCCAGTCCCGTCAAGTGTGTGTGTGTGTGTGTTTGTGTGTGTGTGTGTTTGTGTGTGTGTTTCCAGCTGCCTGGGGACACAGTAATGCTTTTAGATGCCTCACACCACATACATTCCCTATCAGCTTTTGCCTTTGCGGATGATGTCACCCACTTAGAAGTATGCCTCTGGGAGTGTTGTGTCTAGTTATCTCGGTAGCGCATTCTGTAAATGCGCCATGCTGTAGTGTGTTAGGGTAGTTAGGTGTATGTTTGACTCCCAGCCCCGCCAAGTGTGTGTGTGTGTATGTGTGTGTGTGTGTGTGTGTGTGTGTGTGTGTGTGTGTGTGTGTGTGTGTTCAAGATGCTCCCATCTGCCTGGGGACGCAGTCTTGCTTTTTAGATCGCACACCACAGCAGTTTGCTACCAACATCTTGCCTTTGGATGATGACACACACCCAGATGACTGCCTCTGGGACTGCTGTGCGAGGTAATCTTGGTAGCGATTCTGTAAATGTGTCATGCTGTAGTGTGTTAGGTAGTTAGGTGTATGTTTGACTCCCAGCCCTGCCAAGTGTGTGTGTGTGTGTGTGTGTGTGTGTGTGTGTGTGTGTTCGCGCGCATGCTCCCCTCTGCCTGGACGCAGTCTTGCTTTTAGACGCCGCCACCACAGCAGTTTGCTACCGATGTCTTTGCTCTTCCGGATGATGACACGCACCTAGATGACTGCCTGTGGGACTCCTGTGCTTAGTAATCTCAGTAGCGATTCTGTAAATGCGCCATGCTGTAGTGTGTTAGGTAGTTAGGTGTATGTTCGACCCCAGCCCTGCCGTGTGTGTGTGTGTGTGTGTGTGTGTGTGTGTGTGTGTGTGTGTGTGTGTGTGTTCACGCACATGCTCCCGATCCGCCTGGGGACGCAGTCTTGCTTTTAGACGCCGCACACCACAGCAGTTTGCTACCGACGCCTTTGCCTTTGCGATGATGACACGCACCAGATGACTGCCTGGACCGCTGTGCTTAGTAATCTCGGTAGCTGCTCTATAAATGCATCATGCTGTAGTGTGTTAGGTAGTTAGGTGTATGTTCGACTCAGCCCGCCCTGTGTGTGTGTGTGTGTGTGTGTGTGTGTGTGTGTGTGTGTGTGTGTGTGTGTGTGTGTGTGTGTGTTTCCAGCCGCATGACAACAGTACATTGCTTTACAGTATTCACTCCATAACATCCGCGGCGGCATCTTTGCCTTTGATGCTGCTGTCTGCAGGCTAGACATGTGCCTGTGTGAATCATGTGATCCACTGATCACGGTAGCGCCGCTTTGTAACCGCGCGTGATGCTGTCGCGGTGGTACAGTGCTTACGCTTATGTTCTGCTCCCCAACCCTGCCACGTGTGAGTGTGTGTGTATATGTGTGTGTATATATATGTGTATATATATATATATATATATATATATATATATATATATATATATATATATATATATATATATATATATATATATATATATATATATATATATATATATATATATATATATATATATATATATATATATATATATTGTATATAGATATGTATGTTGGGATTATCACTCTGACTCTGCTGCATTGTCTGTACGCGGAGCACCATGGATGTATGTACATCTGCTATGGTTTCTGTGATAGTGCACATACTGTGTGCTGTAGTGATCGTGGGTTATACATGTGTAGTGACCGTTATTGTGTGGCTGGGTATTACACGGATTGGAAACAATGTTAGTGCAGCACCTTTGACTGGTCATATGCAGATCTCGGCAACAGTCAGCAGTGGTTATTACATTGGAGTGTGAGTATGGCTCATATCCGTCTGTAGTAACTGTCAATTTATGCACCTCAGGTTAACATTACAGACGCATCGCTTATCCACGGGTTGTGGTACAGATCCCAGGACTGTATGTGTAGACATTGACAGGTGCAGGACTGAGTTATGTTGGATGCATGGATGGGTGTCCATGGCCAGTAACTGGGATCTCTACAGCCTGGCAGGTACGGTCTGTGACTGTCCCACAACCTCCTGTATATGGCTGACACATGCTGTACCTGTGTATATGCAGACACACACATTTACCACAAACAGCTACGGTTATCACATACACACACCCATTGCACCACCATTGGGCCATGCAATAACCGTTGTCCTCACACACACACACCTATGTGTACATTGGATGGCTCTATGGCAGCTTTGGACATAGTAAAAGGAAAAAGTTATAAATCCATGGTGAGAGGGAAGTACCAGCCTGGAAACTAAAATGAAGTCTGAAGAGTTTATTGTATAACACCACACCACACCAAAATTTTTCGCCGCTCAGCTAATACTGAGCTTTGTCAAGATAAATCCATTAAAATTCCAACCTTATTTAAATAAAAAATGTATGAATCATGTGATCAATTAAACTAATTAGATCAAAATGTTAGAATGAGTGCTTTAAGTTGCACCAACCTATTAATGCACTTTATCATTGACCAAGCTTGATGGATAAAATAAAAATATGTACATAATAATCTTTTTTAAATATTGAATCTATAAAATCATAAAATAATGCTTTTACATCATAAATATGTACATATTAAAACACATATCACATAAAATAATAATGATAATTATGTATGTTTTAATTCAAAACCATGCTGGTAAATGGCCCGGGTTGAATGATAGTGTAAATTTGAGTAGTGTTTTGAAATTAAGAAGGGCCAAATTATAATTATAATTTTAAAGCTGTTTACTAAATACTATTTATTGTATTTTATTGTATTTATAAAAAAGTGGGACAGGTGGTGACCCTAGTCATTTTGCTTAATATCCCGACAGTTGAGTGGTATGGCACGGACCTCTGTAATATGCTGTTGTGTTCTGGCACGGCAGTAGCTCAGCATTAAAGACTGCAGTCGGAACATGCTGACAGACAGTTGGGTTTCAGACTTCATACTCCAGACATTAATGCCAATGTGCAAACTGTTATTCTATCAAATTCCTATGTTTCTAAGAGATATGTTTACAGATTGTCCCTGATTTTGGACCTTGTCTCACTTCTGCCAGGGACTGTTATTGGAAACTGTCCAAGACAGGCAGTATAGTTGCAGCTAGAGCCTTACATGTGATCTGTACTCCCAGTGTTGACAGGTGCAGGTCATCTGTGCCAAAGCATTGTGTTTGACCAGATGCCTGTGGAATGACAGCAGAAGCATAGGCAACTCTTGAAGTGACACAGTCAGTTGTTGTACAGTGGTATCGGTGCGGATGAATGCATAATGCTCCCCAAGGCTAGGCCCACACCTTCAGGACTACAACACTGGTGAGCTATTGCATGTCCCTGCATACGTAGTCTGTGAAGTGGCATCTCAGGGCAGTCACATTAACATGGAGAATGACAGTCACATCATACCTGGTGAGGTGTGGCATGGGTGCATAGGTTATGTTGCAGAACCAGTTACCCGACAGCAAGATGTAAGTGACTATCACCTTGTGTAGCCTGCTGTGTGGAGCTGCAGTGTGACTGCCTACAGACTCACCTATGACTGGTGTGTTGTGTATGTTATAACACCCTATTGTCTCTATGTGATGGGCACACATGAGTCTGTGGGCTATATGTTACTGATGTTGTGTTCCATGATGGGGGCTGCCTCTGGTGCCTACACAGAGTATGGAGAGGTACTGCACAAGTTGTCCTCATATGTGTGGCCTGTGGTGGAGATCATGTGAGACTATGTGATGAGTGGGGTGAGTTGCAAATGTTACACATCCCCACATGACTGTCAGGTGCAGTCAGGGTTGGTGACAGCATTACCCCCAGCAGGGCTGCATAAGTGCATCCCCCACAGGCTGTAGTGTCGTATGTTGGGAGGTGAGCATTGAATGTGTACATGAGACAATTGCTCTATTGCCACATGTACGACATATCCATCATATAGACAGGCAATAGCACTGGTACGTGACAGTTGGACATGCCTGTATATACAACCATGTCTCACAGGATATGTGCGTTATGTGTGTACAACAGCTGTTGTACCATAAGCAAGCTGGAAATTTTATTACAGCCAGTGTACCTGTGGGAAATGGTGTGGAATGGGTGCTATATTAATCAGTAGCTCATGACATGCTCACAAGTTCTGAACAAGTGCCTAGCATGACCATACAATACAGATAGGGTGTTGGATAATATCAACCCACAAGTGGTGATGACAGTCATAATGGGTGGCACCACACTATAACCCTGCTGAGTATGTTGTGCATGCCCATGAACCATTATCACTGTAGATGTTAGCAGTACAGATGTACAAGACAGTACAGATATTTGATTACAAATACCTTTGTATGTCACAGGAGTGTTCTACCAGTGGCCTGTTGACAGACTCACAACTACAAAAGGTGCCAGAGTGACATGTGCATATCACACCAGTGCCAGCTACAGTAGAACAGGGTTAATGTGTTGTACTCCACCCTCATTGTAGCCCATACCACACAGACAAATGTTAGGCATCTGCGTATGTAAGGATGTGAATGGCCATGATCTATGAGGAATAGCTGTGTCAGTATTGTGAACAACATACAGAATGGGCTGTGTGGGTGAGGTGTGTGACATATGTGCACATTCTGATGGATGATATCAGCATTGTCACCGCTAGGTGAACATCCCTGTACCCATTAACTACCACCTAGGCTGTGGTCAACATTATGGACACTGTGTAAGGAATGGTGTTGTGCAGTACACCTCCCTGCCTTGGTGACGTCTCCAGGCCCCTTGGGTAGTCATACGAGGTACCCATGTCATGACAGGGTGCCATCCATGAGCACGGAGATCATTGGACAGGCATATACAGCACTGGGGTGACCAATAGTGGATCACATATCACCTTTAAGGGGTAATGGCCATGCGTGGATGGGATATACCAGCCTTCACAATCCTCACCTCCACTATGCAGCATGCTGTCTACCTTGCATAAAGACATTTGCTACACCATGATGATGGACATGCTACATGTCCATATCCTGATCTGTAAGACATACATCATGGACAGCCACCGTCCTAATACTAGGATCGCCACATGCTGGACAGATCCCTGTGCCATACATGTGACATACTCCCGCCAAACCATGCAACCCTGTCCATCAAAGCTGCACATGTCATCCCAGTCATACATGGTGTGATGGCCGCATGGTAGATGTAGTATCAGCTGTCCGGATCAGTAATGTGGCACTGATGCACCTCGTGGTGGCATACTGGCTGTCTGTTACAGCTAGGAAACCATGCCCGTACATGCCATGGTTGATAACCATCCCTGTGAATGACATCTGACTAGCCATTGTCCCATGTCTATCACATGTGCAACACAGGCGATCCGTGGCAGGATGTTGAACAGCTGTACAGTGCTGTGTAGATGTATATGGCAAAACACATACATGTACAGGTGTCCATGCATATGTGTGCATTGTCACTGCTCAAGTCCATTAAGGCTGTGTCTGCGTTGATATGTGACATATACACAGCATCAAGGTCAACAGCAGTACTGTGGACACATCCAGGCATGTGCAGATAGGTAAGAACACCAGTGCAGGCAAATAGACATGCCCACATCAAGACAGCATTCACATGGAGTATGAACACTGTAATGAGGTGACACACATATATGGTGATGATATCCAATGCATAATGGGTGTTACATGTGTGTGACACAAACACATCAGTCGTGTCAGTGTCATGATGATTTGCAAAGATTACTGTGCAGATGTACTAGATGTCATAGAAATGTATGTGCAGCAGTATCTCTGTACATCTCTGAAACTGTGACCTGTCACCATCATTATGTCTTACAGATAATGCCTCGTACACGCTTTCCAGCATACAGCTGCCAGGAGGATGATGTCCTCATCCCATATCTCCATGAGAACTATGAGGTGTTGTTCAGCCATGTGCCACAGCATGCCCAGCAGTGGGATGACCTGTGGCAGGATCTACGCAGGAGGGTGAACGATGTGGGTGGCCATAACCGCACTTACCAGCAGGTGCGCAGACACTGCATGGACTTGATACGACATGCAAAATAGCGTGCCACTGCAATCGCCAGGGAACAAGGTGGAACAGGTGGTGGGCCACCAACACAGCCCCCACTCACACACACCGAGAAGCTACTGGCCAGTCTGGGGACACCCTCAGAACAGCATCCACACAGACTAGCTGCCATTGTTGAGGTGGGTGTCTCCCAACCAATGAGCCTAGAGTTGCCTGGTAAGTCAGTACTGCACATATGGCTATTATATCCCATTTAGTTGCATGTGTCACTGTACATTATGCAAAGTAGCAACATATGCAAGGTATGTGGACACATATGCTGCATACTACAGTATGCTACCCTGTGTATGCACACATGTGCATACGATATGCTATTATACAGGTGAATGTGTTAACATGCACAGTGCACCCTGTGGCTGTCAGACAGTCAGCGATAATGTTCATACTGCTGTGTCACCCATATACAGGTACCTCTGGCATGCCGCACAGACATGAGTCCATTGCAGGTGAGACTGTCATCAGTATCAGGCATGTTAAAGCATAGATCTATTTGCCATGTGGCCAGTTAACAGTTGCACACTTGATGTTTGTTCCAGTCACGATATACAGGTCGCATCACCCATCATTCACACAGGCCCCCCATGTGCAATATATACAAATGAAATGATACACCGACTTGAAACCACAGTAGTTGTCATTGCTACATGTGTGGTCAGCTGTGCATACAACGGTGGAGGTGCTCTACAATGGAGGCATATGTAGTATACATTGGAACAACAAGTGTGGTACGCAAACAGTACCACACAGTGAACTGTGATATGGGCAGCCCACAGGTGTCACCATTGTGTTATATGCCCCTGCATTGGGTGCACACATTGTGATGTGCCATCTGACATGTCCCAGATACGTAGTGTTCTGGCTGCAATATTGTCACGCTATCCCATGACCCATACCCCACATACCAAACATACAACCCGTTGTCTGCATAGTCCTGTGGATGGTGACATATCTGACATCTATGGTATGTATGTCATATGGGACAACACAGACATGTGAGATAGATGGCCATCACACACATTTGGTCAACACATGTGCACACATGGCCATGGGGGATGGCCAGAGACACGTAGCCACACAGTAGATGTGATGTGTACACACCCTGTTGCACATTGTCCACACATGGTCCAATTATAGCCTTAGTTGACTGATTATACAGTTGATGTGGTACACTGGACATCCTAAACGCCTGTGTACAGCTAGTGGAGGTGTCACTGAAGTCTGCCATATAAGATCTGTTGAACATCACGACTGTGTCATAGCATGACAGTAGTCACCTGTACAGCTTCCACAGACATTGACACCACATCAGGCCACAGATACTGTACATTTCCCTTGCTGCTATAGGACATCACCATTAGCTGTGCACCTCGTGTGTGTGGTACATCAATGTCATGTGGGAAATGGTTAATTGACATGTCCACTATGTGTGGACATGGTTGCCAGGCAGCTAAGACCCTGTAGTTGTTGTGCAGGGGTGTCATCTGTAGGTCCTCCACTGACCTGTCACTTGACACAGCATGGTTTGGTGTGTATACACCTCAACATCGTGGGTCACAATCCACAATTATGTAATGGGTATGCATGCAGTTATGGCTATGCAATGTGTACATATTATGCATTGTACAGCAATACAGATGCCTCATGATGCCATGTAATGGCACAGTGTCTGTACTTCACACTGTATAGCAATGTAGACGGCTCACACTACCCTTCCATGCTCATGCACATTTGCTAAACATGCATTCTATCTGTAGGGCATACAGACAACACTGCAATGTGATGCCCATTACGATGCTGTACATGTGTTACGACACCATTGTGTCAGACATGTATGCATGTTAATGCACACGTCAGCAGATTACATGTCAAGGTCACGTCAGCCATGTGTACTGTTATCCTGTTCTGGTCCACATGGTGTATCACGGGGATGCATGCATACTACCATGATTGTGTGAACTGCATGGCTACTGATGTGACACCTACTTGCTGTAGTGTGCACCCCAGGGAGGTATGCTTACTAACACTATTAATGTCTGAGCTGCATGCCCTCTCCCGTATCACAGGCATGCTGCATGCCATCTGTCAAATCACATGCATGGTGTGTCTGTGTGTGTGTGTGTCTGTGTGCGTGTGTGTGTGTGTCTGTGTGTCTGTGTGTGTATGTGTGTCTGTGTGTGTGTGTGTGTGTGTGTGTGTGTGTGTGTGTGTGTGTGTGTGTGCATGTGTGTGCATGTGTGTGCGTGTGTGTGTCTATTGTAATTTAGAGTCTTTCTTTGCATTCACAGGTGATGTAGGTGCATTACCCTCCTGCGGTCCATCTGATGTTAGTGTCCCCACAGATACTAGCAGTGATGAACATATGCATGAGGTACAGGCAGGGTTGTCAGGGGCTGAATCTGTGCCACTGGTTGCCATCCCAGCTATGTCCCCCTCATCCCTGCACACAGTTCTGCTGCCAACAAATACCACATCACCAGTGGCCATAGAGGAAGGACAGTCCGTGTCTGTTAGTGTGGAACAGGAACATGTGGTGGCTACAGAAGGTGTGTCTACACACCATGGTGTTAGTGTAATGACTGCAGATGTGCCACACAGGCATGTGGCTGGTGAAGCTCGTAGGGGGACCTCTGGCAGACATGCACCTGCAGGACAGACCACAGCAGCTGGTATCACCAGATGCATGTTCCAGACTGTAATGGCGGCACAGGCACGTGCTGAATGGCGGAACAGAGAAGGACAGAGGCTGCAGAGGGCTGCTATCCATACCCTAAATGACAACATCCAGGCATTGGCAAATGCTCAACAGCAGATTGATGATGTTCTGGACAGGCGATTGGGTGACATGGTCGGAATCCTTAACCGTGGCATGGCAATCCACGAGCGTGAGCTGTCTGTGCTGGAACATCTGGTAAGGAGTGAGGCGTAGGCCACATGGACGTAGGCCAGCTAAACCACCTAGTGCAGGTCAACGTGAGCGTGCCACCTCACATGCCTGCTTCCATAGTGCTGGTAGCAGTAGCAGTGCAGCTGGTGCTGTGCTGTCCACACCAGGACACAGAAGACCACATGGACGTGGCCTTGGACATTCCCAGTGGGGACACGGTTTCAGTGGACATGTGTCGTCGGACAGTAGCCAAGCTGTACCTCCGCCTGGTAGTGCCCGTGCAACCCCTGACAGGCACAGGTCACATGGCCATTGCCGGACACAGTGAGCTGTACAACCTGGTCTGTACAATCTGGTGCTGTCAATAATACCCCATGTAGGCCTCACAAAAGGCAGAACTGTGTGCACACATACACGCACACAGCAAAGACATCTGTAAGGCACCAAAACACCCACATGCATACTGAACAGACATGTCCAGTCATATCACTGGCCCTTACCCACACACAAGATGTCATCCATTGGTGCAGCCTATGCCCCTGGCAAACATTATCACCCTGTGCATATGATGTAGCCTGTGCCGCATCCCTGTCATCCACACCATTGCTGCAGGGACATGCTCAAATGGTCTGAAGCACAGGGTGTACAGAATAGTGAGAAGTGTATATTACATTAGTTGTGTAAGAATAGTGAGAGAAGTGTATATTACATTAGTTGTGTGTGAATAGTGAGAGACGTGTATATTACATTAGTTGTGTACTGGTGACATGCACCAGACATACCATGTAGTACAGGTTTAGCATGCATTGTTATATGTTCACAGTATGTGTCTCAGTAACAACAGTAACAGCATGTTTGTAATGATGCCCTGGTTCCCTCCTTATGGTCTACTTGCATGTGCCTACAGGTAGCACTGTTTGCAGTCTCCCATGTGTAACTGTGGAGTACTCACAGGCACATATGGCAATATCAGCATGCTAGACGTAGCCTCAGTCTGACTGTTGGAAAGTCTAACATAACACAGATGTCCACACATATACTGATCCAGAAGCATGTGGGCAGTTTAATAGGCTACAGTGGCTAGAGACATGACATCCATACCAGGTCACATCACAGGTATGTTGACATGGTGCAGGGGTTGTACACAGCAGTCTGGCCAATGATAATGTTAGAGGCCACTTGATAGCATGAGGCCTCACTGTGTAGCAGTAATATCCTGTCACATTACAGGAACATACTCACACTCACGGGGTCAACAACAGTATAACGCACACCCCATAGTGTTGAGGTGAGGACCCTTGCCTATGTGGTCATCACCGTCACAGTACTGTGAACCCACACGACGCGACACAGAGAAAGAAAATGTACAGGTAGCCAGTGTGGCTGAGACCGATGGCATCAACAAGGTAGTGGACTGCATCACCATGAGGGGTTAGGGATCCTGTGTGTTCTGTATGGTAGCATACACCCTCACTCCTTGCACCAGACAGCCATACATACCTACATACACACACACACACACTGTGGAGACCACAAATGTCATGCACATATGGATAGCTGATGTGTGTGATACACACACCACACCTGCCTACGTCATGCTTTCCACACTGCAGTATGTACAGATCTCTACAACAGTGTACAGGAGTGTGTAACAATTGGGATGTATTCCTCACCATATGTGGCATATATGGGCACACAAGCAAACACACATGGCAGTACTGTGAATGATATACCTGCTATATGATGATACGTCTGACAGACATGCAGCAGTATTGGCCGCATTATGTGTACCAACGCTACCTTCGGCAATTGTGCTGCTATATGCACATGGGAGGATGTAAGTGTTACAGGTGTCAGGTGATGTACTGTCGGTGACACCTGACCACTGTGTAGGTTTTATGTCTCCACCGTCAAGTAACGGTAACATAGCGTACTGTTTGCACATGTAATGGTAGGATGGTGTGTGACACACCTGTGAGCTGTCCCCAGCAAACATCCATCAAAACAGGTGGATCACCACTTTATGTACACACATCCATCCATACCTGCTGTACATCCTACCGTACTGTCAGTATGTCACCATATACAGGTGTCAATGATGGGGCTGCATTGCAACTGCATGTTGTAGTTAGGCACAGATTAGTTACTTACATCAGCTACTGCACATGCATGGTAGCTGCATGAACACTACAGATTTTACATGTGTGTTGGTCCTACATGCCTGTCATGTAGCCATGTTTGTATGCATTGCAATTGGTGGACATGTGTGTTGACATACATAACACATGGACTGTTGTATGATATGATGGGTGTCATGGGTAACTAGTACAAAGGGAATGTGTCCTCGGTCAACATTGCTGCCTCATGTACTGTTAGCATTCAACAGCCATGGACCCACATTCCATTTGCGTGCGTATGATTGCTGTAGCCACTTGTCTGCACGAAGGACAGCAAAAGCTATGCTATGTACATATGTGTTGTGTGTGTGGTCCATGCACATATCCACTGCAATTACATGTATGGCATAACCAAACATGTGTGTTCGTTGGTGTACAGCGACAGTCATCTGTCACAGCTGTGTAAGACCCAGGACCCCTGGTATGTGTAGAGCCAACCTGGTTATGTACAGTGGTATCATTGCAATGCATAACACATGATGGAACCCTGTCGGTACATATGTAGTCTGCACAGTTGCTGTAGACCTATGTACAGTGCACTGGTCATGAGTCACACGGTGTTGTGTTAATGTATGGCTGTGTATTGCTGGTCCAATGACATGGTGATGTCGGAGGGCTACATTGTAGATTGTGGTGTGTACCTCTGTGATATCCACCTGAGACATCTGTGATAGCTCCTGAGTGTGTACTGGTCAATACATGTGAGTGTCCTTCATGTACGTGGGGACAGTAATACCATACTGTGCCCTTCCATGTTTAGAATCCGTGTGCATGCAAGATGGCCCTTTGCAACTGCTAAGTGTGTGAGCATGCCCAGTACGCCATTGTGTAGATGGACACACAGTACATTCCAAACTGCGCCCTTCCATGTTTAGAATCTGTGTGCATGCAAGACGGCCCTTTGCAACTGCTAAGTGTGTGAGTCTGCCCAGTACGCCGTTGTGTAGATGGACGCACAGTACATTCCAAACTGCGCCCTTCCGTGTTTAGAATCCATGTGCATGCAAGACGGCCCTTTGCAACTGCTAAGTGTGTGAGCATGCCCAGTACGCCATTGTGTAGATGGACACACAGTACATTCCAAACAGACATGTGATACTAAGCATGTGGGCAAGGCCATTGACATCCTGTATAGCGATGGTGGTCATCCAGGCAACAGATGTCCATTTTCAATGTCACGATGGATGCCTACATTGAACAAACTGGTTGCTGTCTTGAAGGATGTACCGTGTGTGGCGCGTCCCGTATCTATGTAGTGTTGTTGTAGTGCTCCTTAGATATTTGGTTGCCCTGATCACACCACTGCCGTGTGTTTGTCTACGTCTACCTTGGGACAGAAATATGTTTTCAGACTGCTCACACTCTATACATTCCCTATCGGCATCCTTGCCTTTGCGGATGATGTTACCCACCTAGAAGTATGCCTCTGGGAGTGCTGTGCTCAGTAATCTCAGTAGCGCGTTCTGTAAATGCGTAATGCTGTAGTGTGATAATGTAGTTAGGTGTATGTTCGACTCCCAGTCCTGTCAAGTGTGTGTGTGTGTGTGTTTGTGTGTGTGTGTGTGTGTTTGTGTGTGTGTTTCCAGCTGCCTGGGGACACAGTAATGCTTTTAGATGCCTCACACCACATACATTCCCTATCAGCGTCTTTGCCTTTGCGGATGATGTCACCCACTTAGAAGTATGCCTCTGGGAGTGTTGTGTTCAGTTATCTCGGTAGCGCATTCTGTAAATGCGTCATGCTGTAGTGTGTTAGGGTAGTTAGGTGTATGTTTGACTCCCAGCCCTGCCAAGTGTGTGTGTGTATGTGTGTGTGTGTGTGTGTGTGTGTGTGTGTGTGTGTGTGTGTGTGTGTGTGTGTTCGCGCGCATGCTCCCATCTGCCTGGGGACGCAGTCTTGCTTTTAGACGCCGCACACCACAGCAGTTTGCTACCAACATCTTTGCCTTTGCGGATGATGACACACACCTAGATGACTGCCTCTGGGACTGCTGTGCGTAGTAATCTTGGTAGCGCATTCTGTAAATGTGTCATGCTGTAGTGTGTTAGGGTAGTTAGGTGTATGTTTGACTCCCAGCCCTGCCAAGTGTGTGTGTGTGTGTGTGTGTGTGTGTGTGTGTGTGTGTGTGTGTTCGCGTGCATGCTCCCATCTGCCTGGACGCAGTCTTGCTTTTAGACGCCGCACACCACAGCAGTTTGCTACCGATGTCTTTGCCTTTCCGGATGATGACACGCACCTAGATGACTGCCTGTGGGACTCCTGTGCTTAGTAATCTCAGTAGCGCATTCTGTAAATGCGTCATGCTGTAGTGTGTTAGGGTAGTTAGGTGTATGTTCGACTCCCAGCCCTGCCGTGTGTGTGTGTGTGTGTGTGTGTGTGTGTGTGTGTGTGTGTGTGTGTGTGTGTGTGTGTGTTCGCGCACATGCTCCCGTCCGCCTGGGGACGCAGTCTTGCTTTTAGACGCCGCACACCACAGCAGTTTGCTACCGACGTCTTTGCCTTTGCGGATGATGACACGCACCTAGATGACTGCCTCTGGGACTGCTGTGCTTAGTAATCTCGGTAGCGCGTTCTATAAATGCATCATGCTGTAGTGTGTTAGGGTAGTTAGGTGTATGTTCGACTCCCAGCCCTGCCAAGTGTGTGTGTGTGTGTGTGTGTGTGTGTGTGTGTGTGTGTGTGTGTGTGTGTGTGTGTGTGTGTGTGTGTGTGTGTTTCCAGCTGCATGACAACAGTACATTGCTTTTACAGTATTCACTCTCCATAACATCCGTGCGGCATCTTTGCCTTTGATGCTGCTGTCTGCAGGCTAGACATGTGCCTGTGTGAATCATGTGATCCACTGATCACGGTAGCGCGTTTTGTAACTGCGTGATGCTGTCGTGTGGTACAGTGCTTACGTTTATGTTCTGCTCCCAACCCTGCCACGTGTGAGTGTGTGTGTATATGTGTGTGTATGTATATGGCTCTATATATATATATATATATATATATATATATATATATATATAAAATATATATTGTATATATATATATATATATATATATATATATATATATATATATATATATATATATATATATATATATATATATAATGTATATTGTATATAGATATGTATGTTGGGATTATCACTCTTGACTCTGCTGCATTGTCTGTACGTGAGCACCATGGATGTATGTACATCTGCTATGGCTCTGTGATAGTGCACATACTGTGTGCTGTAGTGATCGTGGGTTATACATGTGTAGTGACCGGTTATTGTGTGGCTGGGTATTACACGGATATTGGAAACAATGTTAGTGCAGCACCTTTGACTGGTCGTATGCAGATCTCGGCAACAGTCAGCAGTGGTTATTACATTGGAGTGTGAGTATGGCTCATATCCGTCTGTAGTAACTGTCAATTCTATGCACCTCAGGTTAACATTACAGACGCACGTTTATCCACGGGTTGTGGTACAGATCCCAGGACTGTATGTGTAGACATTGACAGGTGCAGGACTGAGTTATGTTGGATGCATGGATGGGTGTCCATGGCCAGTAATGGGGATCTCTACAGCCTGGCAGGTACGGTCTGTGACTGTCCCACAACCTCCTGTATATGGCTGACACATGCTGTACCTGTGTATATGCAGACACACACATTTACCACAAACAGCTACGGTTATCACATACACACACCCATTGCACCACCATTGGGCCATGCAATAACCGTTGTCCCTCACACACACACACCTATGTGTACATTGGATGGCTCTATGGCAGCTTTGGACATAGTAAAAGGAAAAAGTTATAAATCCATGGTGAGAGGGAAGTACCAGCCTGGAAACTAAAAATGAAGTCTGAAGAGTTTATTGTATAACACCACACCACACCAAAATTTTTTCAAGCGCTTTCGCTCAGCTAATACTGAGCTTTGTCAAGATAAATCCATTAAAATTCCAACCTTATTTAAATAAAAAATGTATGAATCATGTGATCAATTAAACTAATTAGATCAAAATGTTAGAATGAGTGCTTTAAGTTGCACCAACCTATTAATGCACTTTATCATTGACCAAGCTTGATGGATAAAATAAAAATATGTACATAATAATCTTTTTTAAATATTGAATCTATAAAATCATAAAATAATGCTTTTACATCATAAATATGTACATATTAAAACACATATCACATAAAAATAATAATGATAATTATGTATGTTTTAATTCAAAACCATGCTGGTAAATGGCCCGGGTTGAATGATAGTGTAAATTTGAGTAGTGTTTTGAAATTAAGAAGGGCCAAATTATAATTATAATTTTAAAGCTGTTTACTAAATACTATTTATTGTATTTTATTGTATTTATAAAAAAGTGGGACAGGTGGTGACCCTAGTCATTTTGCGAATATCCCGACAGTTGAGTGGTATGGCACGGACCTCTGTAATATGCTGTTGTGTTCTGGCACGGCAGTAGCTCAGCATTAAAGACTGCAGTCGGAACATGCTGACAGACAGTTGGGTTTCAGACTTCATACTCCAGACATTAATGCCAATGTGCAAACTGTTATTCTATCAAATTCTATGTTTCTAAGAGATATGTTTACAGATTGTCCCTGATTTTGGACCTTTGTCTCACTTATATTCATGGCTCTGTCCAGATATCTTGCTCACACAGGTTGACAGGTATGGTCAGTCACGACTGCACACAGTCAGTGTCCCTCACACTTGATCAGGGTTGACCTGTTTATGTAGTGTCTTCCTCCCCTTCATGCCGTTTTCCACTTTGCAAATGTGTGCATTATATTCTTCCTCCTATTCGTGTCTGGACACGTGCGTCATGGGAAGGTATTTTATCCTGGGTGGTAAGTTATGCATGCCCACTTAGGGCTGGACAGTGTCATGGACCTCCACTGCACATTCTGACTTGTGTCCAGATATCTACTGGATTGGACATCATGTCGTCATACCCATTCTACTATTTACACAAGTTGGTCATCCCGTGAGGGATATCCCAAAAATTGGTCAAAACCAAAACAAGTTAGATAATGAAGATTTTTGTGGCTGCATGAAAACGTGCAGGGGGTTTTACCTGCAGGGGATGCATGGTTTGCAATCCTGACACTGCCTAGGGTCACAATACCTACTACATATGCGTAGGGGTCACTGTGTGTAGCTGTTTCTGCAACAAACCAGTGGACCAAGTACGGCTGGATTTGGTGGATGTTCTGGTATGGTGGCAGGTTGTGTGTTGTGGAGGGTATGCTGGGTAGGCTATTATGCATCCAGGTGTGTTGCGTTTGTTATGGCCAGTTCCATCAGGACCCATCTGTGGGTATGTGACGGTGCCGTATCTATACATTTGTCTCACATATTTCCATATTCATATGTTTGTGGGATTGTGTTCTGCACTATGGCCTGTCTGCTTGTCTTGCAGCTGTTTCTACATGAGGCTGTGTTTCTTTCCACTTCACCCGCTGCCCCCTCATACACCTCCGGTTCACCTTTTCTGCATACGACACAAGTATCGTCTTTGAGGAATTTGCCATTAAACACACACCCCTCACACACGAATTACTCACACCCCGTAGAGCACTACTTTGGTTGTTGGCCTATGACACGGCCAGAGTTACACATTGACTACCCTACATGTGTCGGGTACCTTTATGGTTGTGTGGACTACCCTGCCATGTTTGTTTTCCACATGCTATACCTCACGCACATAGGTACACGCCCTTACTTCACTTTCATTACTTGGTTGGTGTATCCGGGTACTACCCGTTCGACTGAGTTTGCCAGCCTGTTCGACTCATTGGTAGGGATGGCACCTTTTCCTATGTCCAAGCTATTCCTTACACATGTCCGACCATTGTGGACATTGCCTCCCCACAGTCAACGGTTGTGTTTCCACCTTTTCAATTGGCCACAGTGTGACATAGGGTTACCACCTGTCCCACTTTGCAAGGGAAAGTCCCTCTTTGGGCAGTTGTGTCCTGACATGTAATTGTCAACATGGCAAATGTCCTGAGATTTTAGGACAAACATATTTCTTATATTTTATGTGATAGTTGCATTAAACAGTTAATTCTGTATCTGAAATACCTGACTGTTATGAGAAACAGAATAAGCAACTAAAATGCTACAGGAATACACTTTTCTGTAGGCAAAACAGTTATGTTCTGTCCTTTGTACTGGCCGTGGGTATGTGTCGGCCTCTACAGTCTGATGTCTGTACCAAACATGTCCCACTTTGGCCATTTGTAAGGGTGGCAACCCTACTGTGATAGTTGCGGTGAACACAGCATATTTTACAGGCCGACACATACCCATGGCCACTTCGGCAGATAGAACTTACAATTCTTGCCTATATCTAAGCTTATTCTTGTAGCATTTCGGTATATTATTCTGTTTGTTATGACATTTATGTATTATATGTCCAGTGAAATATGTTTAATGCAACTATTGCATGACGTCTACGGAGGAATTATGTCCTATATTCTCTGGACATTTGCCAGTTTTACATGTTTGTGTCAGGACACATCTGCCCACAGAGGGACTGTCGCTCGCAAAGTGGGACAGGTGGTAATCTTGGTCTACGGTATGGATCATACTGTTCCTTTCGGCCTACATGTGTCCGTGTTGTTATGGCTCATTTATATGCTCCTTCTGTTTCATTTACATGCGTATGCTATTTCCTATCACATTTGGTATGTGAAATACGGACATACCTTTTGTATGTGACTATTACATGGCTTGTGGGATATGATTCAGACATACGGTCACTACCTATATTTGCATTTCTCCTCGTGTATTTTGTTATGGACACATCTGCACAGCTATGTTCCCTCCATCAAATTATGGGTCGGCTGGTGACCCTCTCCGTTGGACTGGACGTACCTACTGGCAGCGCGCTAACATCTGACACGTTTCACTTCCACATGGTATAGCTATCAACACTACGTTGGACTACAGGCACATGGTTTTCCTGTCATTTGTTCATGGGTAGGGACCCATTATTCTCTACCGTGCATTTGTGTTTGACTCTTCATTTTCTGTTCACAGGGACTCTGCTTTGCATACATTTCAGTCTCCACGGACACTGATAGGTACGATTACTATTGCTGGCGGAATATAATATTCAGCAGTTTAGGTTGCTCCTCAAAAGCCGACATTGACACGCCTCCCTGCGCAACTTCGATACGCCCCTTGCACTCGCGCACATTTCCTATGTATGTGGCCGTGGCGGCTGCACGCTTTCATTAATATACATATGGCCCATCTACTCCACATCTACACTGCATGGCCGGAGCAAGCCTTATGCCGGATTTGTGCCAGGCTTCATGAATCCGGGGGTTTATTTGAATACATGTTTTCTCCCTGGGCTGAATGACAGTATTTCCATCTCCAGTACTTTAAAATGAAAACAGTATGAAAGTTAAAAAGTACAGCTTTTAAACTCTTGTCTGTCAATAAGCATGAATGTTTAATTATTTGTTTATATATTAGTAAGAATTAAATAGTTTTCATATATTTGTTTTACATGTTTTTTTTTTTTTAAACAAATTTTACCTGCTTAAAGACTTTGGTAAACAAAGGGTTACTATTAGGGTTACAATTTGCATTTTTTGCATTTTTTATTATTGTTTTAGATTCATTGGCTGTTGGACCATGTGTATTTGAAATGTGGTATAAGTAGGACAGATAAAAATGTTTTTCTTTATCTGAAGAAGTTTGGTTCTTGTAACTGACGAAAGCTCTTATTTTCATTAAAGTTTGTGTTCTGGGCTTCTACACACTGCTGTGCTTTTTTTTGTTTTACATATAGCAGTAGAAAAAAGTCTGACCACTGAAGACCCATTGAGCAGCTGGGCCTTCTACTGGTATATGCTGAAGGATGGTGCAAAACAGAAAAAAAATTATGTTATGTTCTCAAAAATAAAGAAACACAAATATACCCGATTGCTTTCTGTTTCTGTGTTGTCCCTCATAAAATCCCCACAGAAAAAAAAACAGCATCAGAGATTCTGTTTTCTTCATTGCTTCTCCTGCACTGTACTGATGTACCACACAAGTGTGGGAATGTAAGTCCCACACACATGCTTAGTACATCAGTAAACAAAGAAGAATGTGGAAGAACACTACAGAGCTGTTATACAAAGACGTTATCTAAGAAAGGTAAACAATTTCTTTCTTAAATACTGTCATTGTACAATAGCAATAACCCATGAGTGGGCATGGGTATATCAGGATTTATTCAAGTTTGGCTTTGTTTAATTACTCTGGCTTCGCCCTCATGATCAAAGAACACCAACTGTACCTAAATCATGATATAACCACACCCACTCACGGGTCATTGCTTAATTACTATAGCAATAACCCACGCCTGGGTGTGGGTAATGCTAAATTTACCCACGGTTGGCGTGGTTTGGTCCCGAGGGCGAAGCCCGAGGGACCAAACAAAGCCAACCGTGGGTAAATTTAGCATTACCCACACCCAGAAGTGGGTTATTGCTATTATACCATGACATTATTTAAGAAAAGAAACTGTTACTTTTCTTAAATAATGGCATAGTATAATGCCTGTTTACTGCCCTTCCGCAGATGTCTTGGCATCCGCGGCAGTTCTGATGTACTGCGCGCCTGCGCAGTACATCAGAGTTGAGCAAAAAAGCGGAGAAAGCAAGATCTCCGTTGCTTTTTGTCTCGCTATGTTAAATGAGTTTAACATAGCGAGACAGTTTAAAATAAGCAACGGACATCTCCGTTGCTTATTTTAAACTGTCTCGCTATGTTAAACTCATTTAACATAGCGAGACAAAAAGCAACGGAGATCTTGCTTTCTCCGTTGCTTTTAACACTGCCTCGCTATGTTAAATGGGTTTAACATAGCGAGACAGCTTTAAAATAAGCAACGGAGATCTCCGTTGCTTATTTTAAAGCTGTCTCGCTATGTTAAACCCATTTAACATAACGAGACAGTGTTTAAAAAAAACGAGTTATACTAATGGAAAAAAGTCCGGGCGACCGGACCTTTTTCCATTAGTATAACTCGATTTACAACGGGCACGCTGGCCAATCAGCGTGCACGTTTTGGGGGGATCATGGTATAATATATGTTATTCTACAGGAAGTTTAAAATTTGTAATCACCAATACTTACAAGTATCCTGGTAGCACTAGCCTTTAAACTATTCATAATATATACAAAATCTAATAGCTTGTAATGTGTAGTAACCAACAAACATTTGTGTACTTTCTACCATACATCTAAAATTGTATCACTTTCAATTGTTTCACCTAGTACATATTACTTTGGACTGTTGATTACTGTTTGTCTCAATGACGGCAAGAAAACCACCCTATTATGTTTCTCTGAGCTGTGTTTTACTCCATTATATCTCCTAGTAACCTTGCCTCTAAACTGACTTTTGTTTTTGTAATTGTTCACTAGATTTACATAACTTATGCCTGTTCTTTTATCCCTAACACTTTACTTTTTACCTGTTTTCTTGCTAGGATTAGTGCCTGCGTGCACATTCCCCTGCTCCAAACTACAGTGTGTCTTTTCATTACCAATGCTAAGGTGACCTGCTTGCATGCAGACCTTACCATTCCAATAAATAGTTAACTAAAAAAAACACAAGACATTCAAACCAAACTAAAAATGCTAAAACAAACATAAACCTAGTATTGCCCTTATCACCTTTAGTATTTGGGTACAAATGTCATCTGTGGAAAGGAAAACATTTCTCTTAATTACTGTTTTACTTCTAACAACCATACTAAAATGGCAGAACTCTCAGAGACACAGCATGAGTGGTAAAAGTTTGGGAAAGGTATTTAAAGTCATTTTTCCCTATAATGAATTATATAAATCATTTTGCATTCCAGTTAACAAAAAGAGCATACCACATTACTTTAAAACTACACAGCAGGAGCACACTGAACCTTACCATAGAAAATATTCCGGAAGTCTTAGTTGTACTAACCACCTTAATATTATTACCGTAAAAATGCATCCATCTCAGTCCCAGTCCTGGTATGATTTGTACACACAGATCCTTATTGTATATCTCAGTGGGATAAGACATTTGTCAGACATTTTAGTAATAAAATGGTCCCAGTAAAAACTTTGGTCTTGTTTATTTATTTTTTCTGTGACTAATATTATTAATAACAGCAAACAAATGCAGCCTAAACCAAAAAAGATAAAGTAAACACTGTCATAAAAGTGTTATAAACAAAGAATAACTATGAATATATTAAATTTCATGTGTCCATCTGTGTAAATGTACACCAACATCTGCATACTGAAGTGTCAAAGATATTTATGCAAAAAATACAGACATTTTTAGTCTAGTCCATGTCCATATTTTTCCAGTATTTAAAAATAATGCTTAAAATAGCAGTAACAGATATCATAATTTTAATAAAAGATATGAGGATTGGTAAAATCAGTCCTGTGTAAGCCAAGTAACCAGAAGGTTCAAATCACACCACTATATAATTTACTCCAACCATAGCCTAACTCTGGGGCATTCTGAGATCATATGAAAATAACTAGCTCTGCCTGCCCTATATCTCTAGTAATGCGGTGAGCCTATTAAAACTCTTCACCACAGCTTTTCTGAGGTATGTTGCCAGATATTGACCACCTGAAAGAACACAAATGAAATGACAGGGGATAATGAAGTATTATAAGAACCCTTAATGATTTCTGTCTGATCCCATCGTGTAAATTCCTGTCAGTGTTGACCATGTTACTCTCCTACAACAGCTACCAGAAGAAACTGTTTTTTTTTTTTTTCTGTAGAAGTCACTCAGTGGTTTCAAAACTCTCTAACTAATAAGTCTTTCATAGCAGCTCGGAAAAAAACATGTTTTCTAAAACAGGAACTGACAGAAAAAGTGCACTCTGAAGGGTTGTTTCTAGCATCATTACAGTTTTTCTTTTTCATCAATGATCCCACTTGGAATCTACTGCAAAGCAACTGCATGTTGTATGTTGATGACATAGTTATCACAAAAGCAAGTAGAAAACAATATCCTTTGACCGATGTTCTTCAAGGCATTTTGAAAGGAATTTAGGACTGGTTAACTAGCAATAAATAATAATTTGGAAAACCCCAAAGTCTAAAACATTTCCAGTAAACTATTACTACTGATCCCTCAGGAACTAGCCTACAAGTGTAAGTACAATAAAAATACCTACAAATATGTTAAAATCAAGCTCTTTCATATAAACCCTACTCTGGGTTCTAGTTTAACAAAGACTTAACGCAACTGAAAATATTCTACAAAATATCCCATCTGCTAACTGAAAGACAGATGAGGTATTGCCATAAATGTAAACATGAACCAGCTTTTGGCTCAAATTACTGCTACATGACAAACCAAAGAAAACAAAATAACTAGATTCATTAATCTAGCTTACAACAAACATCACCACAACATCATACTAAATGAAACTAAATGGCTATCAATTTTCACTTGGAGCACTTCTGCTACTTAACATACTTTCCCTATAAAATATACCAATTGAGAAATATTTTTTACTTCTCTGAAATAAGCTCTGCTTCAGAAATCAGAATTCCCCTTTAAGGAGTAGTGACGGCCTCCAGTTACAGTATGTACCTATGAGAAAGCGTTCTCAAAAAATGTCACAGCAAGCCATAGAGATATGACAGAAAAATAAGAAAAGTCAACACATTAAAACGTTTTAGGAGACAACTGAAGGCCTACCGACAAGAGGAAAATAAATACAATAGCTTTAAACATATACGCTGAAAAAGAAAAATGAAAACTAAACCAAAAAAAACCTCTATCTCCTCTGTCTCCCAGTACTGAAAATCTAAAACTACCAGAGAATTTGTAAATTTGTTAAAATTCCTACCCCACAGATTTACTAGGAGGCTAGAGATTACGGACATTCATCTCTTTCAAAAAGACTGGGATACTATCATACTAAATTCCATCCACAACTGCAAATTTTAAACAGCAGAAAAAGGGCAATGTATGATATACTTTACTAACCTGGATGAAAGTTATTGGAATTACGAAGAGTTACTTAAATTTAGGATGTTCCTGATGGTGGACAATCTCACCACCTGGAGGTCCAGGCATGAGTCAGACTAATATAAATAAACAGTAACTACCCAAACCTTAAGGTAAATAGCAGTTGATGTGCATCCATCTGTGGTCTAAGCCATAGAGGTCAGATGAACATTTGCCTATTGGCATGAGTCTTCAAGTCTTGCTTGCTATTGCAAAGCAATTCTTGATGTTAACAGAAAAAAATCCCAGGAGACTGTCAATTTCTTTAGAAGATCTTTATTTGTAAAGCATTTTTATTCCTCTACATGTAATATAAATCTCTATCAATTGAATAACAAGGGACATCATCAATCCACTTGTAAAGTCCAGTAAGGGTCAGCTATATATATGTATATTGTTTACTAGTGACTATGAAACCAAATCTCATAAAGCAGTACCCTTGCAAAGAGTCAATGCCAATTTTATAGCAAAAGAACTAGTACTACTTTTTTCTAGGATTGCAATACCCCAAGAAATTCCTCCTTACCATGGCGCCCTATTCATGACGGAAGAGAGGCACGAGCCTTTGCATTTTTTTAAGGGAAACAGCTGTGGAGCTCTGTATAGCACCGCCAGACAAATGGGCTAGTTGAACATTTTAACAAAATTTTAAAGTCCTTGTTAAGGAAAGCTAAAAAAGGGTACAACTACTTCCTTATCTTCTTTTTATATGTGAGGGAAGCACACCAAGCACAACTGGATTCACTCCATTTAAACTGGTATATAGCAAAAACTATTGCAGATTGCAAGAAAAATGGGTAGATGAAAACACCCCCTTTAAATGTGTGATAGAACACTTTAGCAACTTGAAGGAAAGGTTAAACACTGGAATGCCCAAGGTAAAGAACTGCATGAAGAGGACACAACAGGAAGCACAGCAGTGGGGCATAAAACAGAAATTCCTATTATAGAGAGTTTAAAACAAAGGAATAATGAACTTGTCTTAATACCATCTGATAAGAATAAGAATAAGTTCATTGTAAGGTGGCAAGTATGTTTTGAAGCCATAATGAAGAAAAGCAAAGTAAACTAAACTATAAAGCAACACAAAATAGGAAACAGAAACAAGGAACAAATATATTACATAAATGTTCTTAAGAACTGGAGAGAAACTGATGCTTCTGTCTTGAGTATGTGCACAGAAAGGGTCAAAGCTCCCATAGCGTACACTGAAGTTAAAATAGTTGAAACCTTGTGGTATCACAGAAACAGATGGTTAAGGAATTTGTACTTAAAAGTAGCATATCCTCAGTGGTACATGTTAATACCAGTTTAATATAGCACAATGTTGTAACTCTTGTATGCTAAAAGATTAAATCTAAAGCCATGCTCTTACTATTTTATTTGAATTAAGTGTCTAGCCATGCTGGATACCAGAACCTAGCAGCAAATGAAGAGGTGCAGAAAATGCTCAAACTTGGAACTACTGACAAATTCCAAAGTTAATGGAACAACTTCATTATACTGGCCAAAGTATGATGGGTCTATGGGATTTTGTAATAACTTTGGAAAATAAACACTATTTTGAAAATTGTTTCCTGACTTATGTTTTGTTTAGGAAAACTAGTTAAAACATCAGTAAAGGCAAAGTTTCTAATTACTTTGAATTTAACAAATGGATACTGGCAAAACCCATTAGCCCCTGAAGGGAAAAGAAAATGGCATTTAGGCTTCTTGCATGCCAGCAACTTTATAAAGAAAACTGACAGGGTCCCTACACCACATATAAAACATTAATTCACCTGTCATAATAATGTAATGATCTTCTCAGAAGATGTTTGATCATTTGGCACTGGCAGATTGACTTGTGCTGTAAAGACCATTGACTTATTGATCTGTCTTCTCCCCTTGTACCCTAATCTTACATATAAATATGAATATGATGAATATGCAATATATATATATATATATATATATATATATATATATATATATATATATATATATATATATATAGTGTGTGTGTGTGTGTATATACAGGACTCCCTGACCAGCTATATCACCTCATGTACTTGAAGTCACAAATGAACAGAATGAACAGAACCTCCAAAATGCAAGTAGCATTTGTAACTAAAAGAAAAAAAACACACAACTAAAGCTTTTTGTGAAGGAAAAAAGGACGTTGCACCTCCCACACCTCCATTCCTTATCTATAATAACTCCAAAATCACACCATCATAGTGAGAGGGGAAAAATCTGAAATACACCTGCAATTCAACCTTCTGAAAAATAACCCGGCAGTTGCATAGAAGTTATCACAAAGATGAGTGTTTATCACTGACATTTCATGTGCAATGCTGGTTCCATGTGTGTGTGTGTGTGTGTGTGTGTGTGTGTGTGTGTGTGTGTGTGTGAGTGTGTGTGTGTGTGTGTGTGTGTGTGTGTGTGTGTGTGTGTGTGTGTGTGTATGAGTGTGTAGTCCAGAATATAACAATATATGTACACACACTCACACACACACACACACACACACGCACACACACACACACACACACACACACACACACACACACACACACACACACACACACACATATATATATATATATATAGAGAGAGAGAGAGAGACAGAGAGAGTGATGTATGAGTACCTTCATTTTGACAGCCAGAACATGTATGGCCCAAACATTGTCACATTAATGTCAGAAATCAATTTTGTCACACTGCTGTTCATGCTCTGAGGAATAACCTTGGAGCATGAAAATATAAAAAAAAAATTTTGCAGGGGGTCAAGCACCCTGCACCCCCCCATGTAGGGGTCTATACCTGCACACCCCCTTCTACTTATTTATTCCAACTGCAAAACTGCACAGTCCTTAAGGAAAGGGCATATTATCCATCCCTGGGCATCATCAATCTCACACACTTGTCCAGCAAAGTACGTTGACAAAATAGTGGTTGGCATTAAAGCCTTTCAGTATTTTATACCCCTCCATTATAGTTCTAAATATATCGATAGGGAGATGAAAAGATAGATAGATAGATAGATAGATAGATGGATAGATAGATAGATAGATAGATAGATAGATAGATAGATAGATAGATAGATAGATAATTGCTACTTGCTAAGTCAGAAATGTTATTTTAATGTGCAAACCTAATAATTGTTACAGATATTCAGTGTAATATGGCAGTAAAACATTTAACAACAAAAATAACATGGGACTTGAACAGCCAACAGTATTAAAGACATGCTTATCACAGAGAGGGATTTTGTGATCAAGAGAGAGAGTCTTACAAGATCTCTGACAAAGAGAAGCTGGAGGCTACTGATAACCTGCCAGTGGATTTACTAAAGAAATGCCAGGAGCATAGCTGTGGATAGTTAAGGAAAACTAGTAATCTGCATATGGATGTGCCTGAAACTTGCAAGACAGCCTGACCTAAGCTAGAACACCAAGACTTTTGAGAGGCACACGTGTGAGTATTCTGATTGTGTTTATGTTATAAGTAAACTCTGAATTTAAATTCTTCACTGAAAATAAACTGTACTTCATCTAAAAAGATTGTGTCCAGTATGTAGCATATACTACACTGGTGGAGAATGGTGACATAATTTGCTCCATCTGCCACATCTTTTCACTCCTGCATTACAACCTGCAAGTGTAAAACATTTCTAATTTGCCCCATTGAAAAACAGAACGGTTGCTGTTTTGGATGTTTACCTATTCAAAGAGAAAGAGAGATAATTTTTAACAGTTTGGTTATAAATTAGAAAATCAAGATGACAGCATAGACTTCTTTTGTAAGGCAGCAATAATGTGATTCAAACTGCCATGCCTCTTCAGGAAATGGATAAGGCTGGCTAGACATTTAGCATCTTGAGACAGATGAGCCCAATAGCCACCATGCCAGCTACCCCAAAAGACACCTCATTACTGAAGTAATTGATTAAAGATCACGCATCTAAGCATATATTGTTTTGAGTGGTAAGTCACCCAGGAGAATTGTGCAGAGTGGACCAAAATTTCCTACTCAGAGCTTGCATGAAAAGAAGTGAAGGAGTAAGTGGACATTGAAGGTACTGACTATGTGGACTATCAAAAGCTAAAACTAGAACTGTTAATTAGGATTTGTAGGTTTTCTGAAATACAGGCCATGATGTTTCATAACTGGACATTTAATTCAAATAAAATAGTAAGAGCTCAAATGTTTAAATTAAATCAGGCTTTAAACTTTTGGTTTCAACCAAAAGTGAACAGTAAAACTAAAATGCTAAATATTATATATGTTTTTAAGTTTGAAAGCACACTCCTAAGTCATTTACATTTATTAGCATTTTAGGGTGAAAAAACTGTAAAGTTCCACTATGCATGTGCGGTTAACCAACTCCAGAAGCTTTCACAATTCTTCAGGCACTCAATGGTCTCAATGCAGAAAATATAATAGTAACCACTGAAACCAGAAGTATAATTTTATTTTTGCAAAGAGCTTTTCATCTTAGGTCGAAAACCAAACTTCATCAGATTACACAACTTAGAAACACTACCTTCTTTTTTATATTGCAAGCTACTAATTAGTTAATTGTTTAATAAGCAAAGTGGGCATTAGATTTATTTAAAGGTACATATATAAGTATGTAAGTGTGTAAATGTCTACTAAATCATAAACCATTTGTCACTAAATCATCATAAGTTAAAAAATTAAAATATCCTGCTTTAAAAACAATTTTGAAATTGTAACAAATATCTGATAATCTGGTTTTCAACCTAAAATGAAAAGATTATTTTAAAATAAAAGCTTTATTACTTTATTTACAGTTTCTGTGGTTAATATTATATTTTCTACATTGATGCCATCAAGATCCTGAAGAATTGTGAATGCTTCTTTTCTGGACTTGGTTAGCTGCATATGTATAGTGGAACTTTACATTTTTTAAGTCTATTTTTTCTGTATTTCCCTGCCGGTTTAATGTTACATTTTAGGGCGACCATAAGAGTGCTGCTATACTAGGTGTGCTAAATGAAAGGTTACTAGCTAATGATATATTGGTTTTAGTATGTTTTACTATGTTATGTTATTAAAATTGTGGAACCATCAGAGAACACAAAAATTGTAAGCACTTGAAAGAGTCAGTTTCAGATCTGAGAAAAGGTGGTGCATTGCTAAACATTGTTTAATTAGTATTTAATTAGTAATACAAACATTGTATATAACAAAAACCTGACTTCTAACCAATATAATGGTAACAAAAATGTGCCACTAGAATGTGATAAAGTAATTGCCATAAGATTAGAATCCATGTATTGTCTGTGATGCTACAAAGTTAACCAAGTATACAGTATTGGTGGATGGAAAGAAACTGAAAGGAAAAATGGATTCTGTTACAGATTAACAACTGGAAGATTCACTATTGAGGGGAGTTGAGAGATCACCTCCTGTTACACTGCATGAAAGCATGGCAGAGAATGGCAGATACATTAATATACATAGTAATAGAAAGTAAGATGGGAGATGAGCAGTTTGGATTCAGTTCAAGATGCAGCACAGCCAACTGAATGTTTGCAGCAATAAAGATAGTGAAGAAGAAGCTAGAGATGAGGACAAAGAGTCCACATTGGCATTCTTCAGCTTAGAGAACGCATTATGACACAGTTTCAAAAAAGCTGATTTAGACATCCCTTTGGTGGTTCAAAGTCCCAGAAACATTGTTAGAATTGGTGCAGACTATGTACAAGGACCAAATGATACAAGTATAAACAGTGTTTGGTCTCACAGAGGGGCTCCTATGTGAATGGGTGTGCATCAAAGTTCATCTCTGTACTCACTACTTTTCCTACTGGAGATGGACTACATTAGCACTTACATTGGAGGCAACAGAGCAACAAACCTCCTAAATGCAGATGATGTGACATTACAAGCAGACTCTGAAAAGGAACTTCAAATAACAGGAGGGATGGAATGCAAAACTGAAGTCACAAGGAATGAAAATTAGTACAGATAAGACATTTGTCATTGTAGACGAGGAAAATCAATAGAAGCTAAAAACTGAGATACAATGGAAACTACTGGAACAAGTTAGCAGCTTCAAGTATGGTTGAGAAGAAGAAAAGTTTGAATGAGGTGGTCAAAGCCAGAATCAGAGAGGCTACTGTCAACTTGCAATGAGTGTCAAGGATAGTGTGTGACAGAAGAAAGCCGACAAATTGAAAAGAAAAGTATATAACATTGTTGCGACCAGTACTACTGCATGGTACAGATATGTGGACAGTAAAGACAGAGGGGCTTAAAGAGTTGATGGAGATCAAATGCCTAAAATGGGTGATAGAGTGCACACTGTGGGAAGATGAAGAAATGAGGACATCAGGGCAGACACCCAAATAGTTCCATTTATAGAAATGACAACGACAACAGATTATAGTGGTTCAGACACAAGTGCATGAAAGCAAAAAACAATCTGGTGCAGAAGATTTGGGACAGAAAGGAAGAAGGCAAGAGAAAACATGGGCATCCAACAAAGAGATGGTTAGATTGTGTGAGAGAAGACCTGTGACAGTCAGGCATGACAGTTCAAGAAGGTAAGAGAGTGGCATTGAATTGATAGAAATGGTGACAGTTGACATAACATCCTGACCTCATGTAGGAAATAGGAAAAAGGAATTGATGACCATGACTAGATTTTGTGAGGATAGTCACACTTATTAAGGAACCTTATGTCTGCAAATGTAAAACATATGAGAATAGGAGGGTAGAAGTTCATCGCATTCATGGAAAGAGGAAAGAGCATCTCACAATACATGAAGAAATTCTTTTGTACATAATTTTTAATATATGGCTTCATAATTGGTCAACACTTCCCTCAGTTCAAGCCACTGTGGACATTTTGGATAGAACAGAGCTCAACTTGGTGCACTGCAGTCTATATATACCTCTAGAAAAAATGAGGGCAGCAGCCTGTCACACTAAGAACACAAAGTCCTGAAAGTGCCCCTAGTAGAAATGGGGGGGGGGGTCAACAGCAACCTGATGCACTGCTAAAAATACAACATCCTGATAAAGAGAAAGAATCTAGAAATTTCAACAGGAAATAAAATATGGGCTTGATTGTTAGTGATGGAACAACCTGTGTTCTATCAGAAACTTGCTACTGAGACATACCAGACAATCCCAGTTGCTAAATTAAGTCAATGCAAACACCAAAAGGGAAAACAACTGTAGTGCATATCAAACCTTTTCAGAAGATTCCAGACATTAAAGCAATGAAGGGTGCCTCTGTGTGGTCTGAGAGGGAGTCACATAAAATTATACATTCAGTAAGTGAAGAAAGGAAAACTAAAACGGGTTCTAGGTTTCCATCTGTACAGAAAAAAGAGAGGGCAAGTCAGAACAGGGGTTCTTTGCAGCATGCACTTAAAGAGGCAGGTAGACTACTGGAGTTAAAGTAAAGCAATTGCTGAAAGCAAGACCAGAAGAAAGTCACTGGTATGAGATGCCATTTGCAGAGGAAGAAATAGGATGAGTAAATTGTACCTGCATTCAAAGTTAAAGATGTTGCACTGTCTAATTCATGTCAGTAAACTGAGAAGAGTGACTGCGACTTGACAGACATGCAGATAAGAAATGAAAATTATAAGAAAGCAGTTAGGGGAATACGTATTAAGCAAAGCCGAAAAATATAGAAAGAGCAGGAGAAGAAACCCATGAGTGCATTCACCCCATCGCATATCACTTTTTTGAGATGATGAATGATTTGATGTACAAGGTAAACAAAAGCAAAGAAAAATACCTCACTAACAGAGGCAGGATCAAAGGACATATAACCAGAAGAGAAGAAGAAACTGTAAATTCTCCTCATCCCCTTCCCCTATTCTGAATTAGTGAATAACTTGTGCAGGGGTAAATGAAGACAAAGAAAAAAATACTATGCTGACTGTTAGTGTGGTTAAACTGGTGCATTGCCATATTTTGGGAGGACAATTAGGGATTAACACAATCAAATTTAGAATTTTAGAAATGTTTTATTGGGACAAAATCAAATTTAGAATTTTAGAAATGTTTTATTGAGCTGCTGTAAGGAAAGACATTGAGAACTTCTCTGTAGCGTGACCAGAATTTCAAAAGGTAGCATTGCATACTCGGTTGATGTTATGCCTATTACTAGAGCTGTTCCTATGTCATTTGGCATCCTTGGCAGTTCACTAGACTGCTGAAGTAGTTAAAAACAAAAAGAAAGAAAAATAATTCTGAAATCAAAAACAAAAAAAAAATGCACTCTGAACTGGAACCATATAAAAGTGCCTTGTTACAACTGTAGCAGGCTCCTTGCTAGAATTATTAACATACTGAGCTACTGAATATAAGCGTGAATAGAATATTGGCATTCAAGAAACCACAATATCACCCATAGTTTCTCTAATGAATGCCAGAGCTGCACTCACATCTCACTGACAACTGTCATTTGAGTGCACTAAGTCAGTCCTGTCCTTTGCCCTATGCTAGTTATAGCTCTGCCTATTATTGAAGTTCCAGTTAAATGGATACCTATGGATCTTGTAGGTCCATTCATTTATTCTAGTAATAGCAGACAATACATTTTAGGTTTTACTGACTATGCCGCTATGTTCTGTGAAAGACCATTCCAAGAAATGCCAGTGTTAAGTCAGTAGCTAAATAGCTAGTGTAAAATTTTCCAGAATTTCCAAAGAAATATTCAAGGACAAGGAAACTATGTTTATGTCCAGGATAATGCATCACATAATGCATTGACTTTACCAGTATCTAAAAGTAAAATATTTAAGAAAGTCAGTTTACCATCCAAGAACTAATGAATTAGTGGTACTTTTTAATTTAACTCTGAACTCTTTGCTGAAAAAGGCTTTAGAGCAAGATAGTAAGTGTTAGAATGATTGCTTCCCTGCCTCCTTGTTTGCTGTAAGAGAAGTGTCCTAAGCTTCAATGGGATTTACCTCATTCAAATGACTATACCTGTGGCATCCTCCAGGCTTGCTGAGCATCACAAACAAGGCTTGGAGGGTAAGAATCCCCTGTTCCAAAGTATGATAGTACCCATTAAAAACATTGGGAGGTAGGCATAATAGTCACGGTATTTACCTTGTAAACACAAAGTGCAGGGTTTGATTCACATATGGGGTAAATAGCTAGGCTTAAAAATGACCCACCAGGGCAGTTAGCCAGGTACTAATCTATGAACCTATGAACTTGTTGGACAAGTTAAAGCAGTTATGCTAGCAGTTAAAGAACATATGCAAAGGCAACAAGGGATGTTGAATTAAGAATACCAGACTCTGTGAGTTTAAAACATGGGATAAAGTAATCACTAATTTTCTCTACAAAAAATAAACTTCTGGTAAGATGGCAAGGACCCTTAGAGGTGAGAGTGAAAATGAATGAGGTGAAGTCTAAAATAAGACAAATTGGAAAAAACAAAATAGAGCAGATATATCTATCACTAAAATTATAGATGGAAACTGAAGCTCTTATAGTCAGACCATGAAATGACAAACTTCAGTAACTCATTGTTGAAAGTCCAAAAGCAAGAAGTAAGAGTGTTTTTTTTTTCCATGAGAAATACATATATTTCTTTTCTGAGCTACCATGTAGAACAGATTTTGTACAGCATTATACTGAAACTGGTCAACAGGAGAAGACAAACCTAAAACTGTATATAAGCATATCAGAAAGCTGAAAACAACAAAGAGAGAGAAAACTGCTGGTTCACGTAATGAGGAGTCCCAAAATTAATGGAACAGCCCAGCTGTGGTATTGTCTGGCTAGAGAGCTCTATAATATTGTTTAATACTTTCCAGAAACTGAATGAGATATTCAGATTTGATATTTGTCCAGTACCCCAAACAGATAAGCTCAAACAAAGGCTAGGAAAGGAAAGGAATTTAATAACAGTAGATTTAACTAAAGGGGAATTTGGCAGACTCCATCTCAACTCTGAACCCAAGGAGAAGACAAAATTTTTTTGGACTTCATGGAGCTCCTGCCACTTCTCAAGGCTCATTGATAAAGTTCAGAAACTTCTCACCAGGTACTCAGCTGAATACCTAGGTGACACAGTAATTAATTGAGAAGACTGGGCGATACATTTAATCAAAGGACAAGCTGTAGTAGACTCTTTAAGATAGGTAGGACTTAACTGGTAATCCTGCAAAAAGTAAGTTTTTGTGTAACCAAAATCAGATACATAGGATGATATATATGGAGAGCTGTAGTTAGACTACAAACAGACAAAAGAGAAGCCATCAAAAATTGGTCTATACCAGGGCAAAATCATTCACACTGCCTACTTTCAACTGGCCAAGGCATTTTACATAGTACCCCACTTGTGCATTCTTGACAAACTCAAAAGGTTAGGTATAAACCCTTATGTCACTGGGTGGAGCTAGGTCATAGACAAGGCAAAGAAGTTAGAACTGGAGAGTCTACATCTAGGAAGTGGCCAGTCACAAGTGGAGTCCCTCAGGGATCCATCTTGGTACCACTCCTTTATTGCTTTTACTTCTTTGAACTCAAGGCCAATGTCAATGGCCACTGGGTGATTAAATTTGCAGATGATTGCAAATTAGGAGCAGTCATAGAATCCCCCAGTGACACAAATGTTCTCCAGGAAGGGCTGACACAGGCAAATAACTGGTGTCAGAGCCATGGTCTAAAGATAAATGCCAAGAAATGTATAATAGTATCCTTTAGGAAGTCATCTCCCTCTGGTAAGTATCATATTAACAACATACCCCTAAGAGTTGACCCAGTAGTCAGGAACTTGGGGACATACACAGACAGAAATCAAGCCCTTGATCATCATGTGTCTATAGTGGTGCAGAAATAATTCTGTGTTGTGCAACTTACAGACAAAGGATTAGGTTCAAGGAATTCAGTGTTCCACTGTATTCAGCAGTCATTAGACCTATTAGTGAGTAAAATGCCCCCTCTGGTATGTACCTAACCAGGTATATCCAACAATTGGAATGTCCACAGTGGCTCCTCACTAAAAAATACAGAACATAAGTAACATGTGCTATACAGACTACCTCAAGGCTATATCCCTGTATTCTGTCTCCTACAGGTCATTGAGGGGAGAGCTTTACCTGGCATGCAAGGCATTGTCAGTCCTCACCCTGATGGAACTCCTGCATATCCAAAAATCAAACAGCACCAGAATTACCCATTCTAAAGACTGAAACCTTGCCTGTGATATAAATATGACCTGTTAGAGTGACAGGTATGTATTCCAGAGACTACCCCTTCTCTAGAACAGGCTATCCCTCCATGTGAATCAGAGTTCCTTCCTAACTCAATTCATATGTAAACTGGATGGGAATCAGGAAATTCATTCCTGGTTTGGCATCTATGTCTCTAATGAACACAGGCAACCTGTAACTGGTTCATCTTCCTGGCCTGTGCTTGCAATTCTTTCATCTCTCAAGCCCCTGCTTACACTATCATGGGTACCAGAACTTCTCAGAGGTTCTGGATGCATGGTCAGCCTTAAAAATGTCCTTGTGGTCATTAGCCTAGTAAACACCTATGAACAAGTAAAAGCATTTTAGGAATAGCAGTCTAATACAAGAAGTGCACCTAACTTTGCTATTGCACTCTAACCTGTAATAGCCCTTACTAAAGGAAAGGCTACAATCCAGTAACGTGGCCCTGTGCAGCAAATACAGCCTTTAATTACCTGAAAGCTCTCTCAAGTTTAAAGCTAGTCAGTAAACCCTTTATTGTGTACACTGATGCTTCATCTGAAATAGGGTTACGAGCTGTATTATCTTAAGAAGCAAGTGCTATAGAAAGGGAGAATTGATAGGTAGAAGAAAAAGGGATATGCAGGAATACATTGAAAACTGAATTTTTTAAGGGCCTGGAGAAGAAACAAAAAAGTGACACGGTCAGATGGCATTTAGGAAAAAATTATTTAAAATGTTACCTAAGGGTTTTTTTATTATGATTATTCTAAGCATTTAAGACAGAGTGGTACAGTTTCTGTGGGAGTACCACAGCGTATATTGCATTATGTTTACCTGTTACAGAAAATACCGATTTGATATGAATAACAGCATGTTGTTTGTGAGTTTCTGATAAATGGTGAGCAAGAGTGGCCAGTATAAAATTCTCTTAAATAATAGAGTGTAAGTGCAGATCATAGAGCCTATGGTAATGGATGATGGAACTGCATAGTCGGAAGTATATTTTTTTGAGGTGGACATTTATTTAAAACTGGATAAAGTGGAATCTAGAGTGAATATGTAGAAGAGGTGGAATATAGGTAAAGTGGGTATTTTTGCTTTAGAGTTCTGTCTAGTGTTTATTTAGATAATGTTTTGTATCCTCCATGGTCACTTTCTGGACAGGATGCTGAGGTTATATTATCTTTTGATCTGTGAACTGCTGCTATACCTGTAGGTTTCCTCAATGGTGGAATGAGGTCAGACTTTTTTTTTTAGGTATTCTGCAAAATAATGAAAGAAGTAATAGATTAATTTATCAGAAAATTTTATACACAGTCTCTAGGAAACTTCTTTTTATTTCATAAATCAGTTTTGTTAGAGAAGATGTTGATGAAGTGTCTGCAGCACTTACTGATTCTCAGGTTGTGTTGCATGTCTGTCTGCACACAGCAGGACAGACAAGAAGAGTGATTGTTCTCATAAACCACTTTGGTACAGTACTTGTTTAAACAAAGCCTGCTGCATTTTGTAGCCACAGGAGTATCTGCTTTTGTAGTTCCCCTTCATTAAGTAATATGGAAACTTTTATCGAGGTGGGCACAGAATGCCAGAGAGAAACCAGATGGCTAAGCAAAATGTGCATGAAGACTTGTTGCATTTTTTAAGTTAAGGGGTGATATTCATAGTCATTTGCAGAAATCCATTTAGGATATCTGCAATGTCTGCAAATGATCACAGCAATTCACAGAGGCCATTTAAACAAATGCATGATAACCTCAAATGAGAATATGCAGATGTACTAATAAAGAGATGTAAATGAGAAATGATGTAACTCGGTGTATGTTAATGAAGTAGTCTGTACTCCATTTGTGATTGAGTGAACTTTTTGTGCTTTTTCATGCTGTCCAAAGATACGTTATATAAAGGGAAGTCTCACCAAATCTATTTGAGTTGCAGTACACAATAATGATGTCACTTGCTGCTAGTTTTGCTATTTCTTGGTGTGAGTTGCCTCAACTAGGACAAAACTGCTGGCACCCAGTGGCACTTCCCAGCCAAGAAGGCAATATAAACAAAGGATAACTCATTGTAACTTTAACAGTTAAGAACTCTTTGATAGGTTCAGAGTGGACAGAAACATTATAAGGGTCTGAATGAGTATGTTTGACTTCCAAAGGTCTATTGGAAGAATGTGTGGGCTTCCTATCCCTGTAGACACTAAGGTATGTATAGCCCTTATTATACTTGCCACAGGAACCTTCCAGAGACAGAATGGGGATATGTTGTCGATCTCACAGGCTTCTGCCTTGAGAATACTGTTCTTCCTGTATATACTCTTGGTATGTGTGGATCAGTACATTTATTTCTTGGCATCACCTCAGGACTGAACCAGAACTGTGTCCCTTTTATGGTCTGGCACATTTCCCTGAGGTACTCAGTGTGATAGATTGCACCCATGTTTAAATTGGGGCCCCTTTTGGTTCACAGGGTGAACATTACCACAATAGGAAGGGCTACCATTCCATCAATTGCCAGGTAGTGTGTGATACATGGGGGTAAATCACCAACGTCTCTGACTAAAATCCTGGCAGTGCACATTTTCCCATATTTGGCACACAAGCTCACCCTACCACCTCTACTTGCATGGTAGGATGCCCAGTAGTCATCTTGTTGGTAAGTGGAAAAATATATATTTTTTATATTTTATTTAAGACCTTAAGCTTATATTCTTTAATGCTGGGTATGTAACCGTATATACCTTACTACTGTGCTCCCAATACTTAACTCGCCCCTAACAAGTGTTTTAAATAGATTTGCTGCTGCCTCACTCATAGTATTTTCTGAATACTTACCTGAAGATTTTCGATGTCTGGACTGTCATTTGTCCTTGTTTTACTAATAGTTTTTATTCTTCTTCATCACTGTCCCCCTTAACTCTATTCTGTTGTCTTTTGTCATGATGCTTTGCAGCATTCACAGCTATCCTAGCTGGAGCCATTTTTTTTTTCAATTTCACTTTCACTCTGGTCTCCCCTATTTTCCTATCCCGGGAATGTGCACACTAAATAAGTAGTTTTTTTTTTTTTTTAATTATCATGTAGTTTTTATAAATGCACTTGGTGATGGCTCTGTGCAAGCTTTTGGTATAACAAAAAGATAATCTATCGTTTTTAACTGCAGGCATAGTTTATTGTACATAGTGCTGTAGCAGTAGTTTGGATTCAGTCTACTGTTGTACTTTGTAATTTACTGTAGTTTAAGTTTCTAATTGAGCTATGTGATAGCTCTGTGAGTGCATTTTATTTCACAGGATGTTAATTCAATGTACCTTGACTGTAATCTGTTTTAAGTTCTAAATGAGCTATGCAATAGTTCTTTGAATGCATTTTATTTTATAGGAAGTTGATCCAAGTTTTTTTTACTGCAGAAATACTATACTGTGCATAATGTTGTAGCTGCAACTCATAATGTGTAGACTGCTGTTCCTTTTTCCTGTATCTACTTTAAGTCTCTCTAATTCTACTTTGGGCATACTAAAACACTGTTTGTGCTTAATATAACTTTGCTGAACTAGACGGGCTAAGAGCATTGTTTATTGGTATTCACTGTGCATAGTTTAAACTGTGACCAGATTATAGTTGCTGTGGTAGGGATTCTTATATTAAGTTAATCATGCAACCTGTAACCTGTAGTTGTTGATAGGATTTTATAGCTGTAGTGCTTAGTCAAAAATAAAAACTGTCTAATATTATCAATCTTAGCATTACATGTATTGTAACTTCTTTTGTGTTGCTTCTGTAGCTACTAAACAGAATATCTAACTCACATTATATGCCTTGAACTCAGTATGGTAATTACCTAACTCTTTAATTCTAATCTGTTCCTTCCTTTTTTTTCCTCAATTTTGCTGCCCATCTAAACTCTACAAGGACCTCCAGATGATTTTTAAATACTCAGAGATTGAAAAAAATCACATGAAAGCTCAGTGCAAACCTATGATAACACTTTAGAAATAAGAAAGTGAGCATAAACTTTTTTTTCTTATTAATCGGTTATTCAATATGCTATGTTTTTTGGCTTGAATAGTGGTGTTAATATTACATGTTTTTTACACCTGTAATCTATATAGTGTGCATACAACACACACACACCCCAAGTGTGGCTATCTCCCAGCTTAATTTAATTAAGAATTGTACTTGCAGCAGTTTCTGATTCCAATATGCTTAGTTAAAGAGGAGTACAGAACAACCTTAAGCTTATATTCTTTAATGCTGTGTATGTAACCTTATATACTCTACTACTGTGCTCCCAGTACTTAACTGGCCCCAGAACAAGTGTTTTAAATAGATTTGTTGCTGCCTCACTGATATTTTTTCCTGAGTATTTACCTGAAGATTCTTGGTCTCTGGGGTGTCATCCTGCTCTGTTAACCCTCTGGGCTCACTTCATTCCCCTACCCTACCCCCAAATCCCACCTGCCAATACTACCTCTAAATTTAAACTTATTTACATCACACCCCTTCCTCTGTTAGCTCCACCCTCCCCATCCATACACTCTATCTCTCAACATAGTTCTATTAATATCACACCAGCATCCTATCTACATACTACTCCTCTTCCTTCATTTCTACAAACTTTATTACTCTCCTGCAATTATCCACACAGGTAATTTTTCTGATTATCTCTCTAATAATACTTAATCTAAAATGATTCTCCTTACTCTCATATCACTAATGATGTTCTCCCTCTCTCCACTTTCATCATATCTAGTCCCTATCCAACCTATGCTAAGCTCTCCAACAGACACTACCTCTTACACCAGTAACACAAATCATTACTCCCTACCCATCACTACTCATCTCTTTCATACAGACAATATATTGTTCTTTAAACCTAAACTCTGAAATTTGAAAACAGCCACAAAAAATCCCTAGAAGGATTCCTCCACTCCAAATCTAAAAATCCACAAGTAAAATTTATTGTGAGCACTTTCGTTCACATTCAGTTAATGAACTTCTTCAGACCAAGACCAGGATTTTTTTTAAACCTAAACTGTTTCAGGCACAGCTATACATGTTTAACATTAAAATTATTGACAATTTAATCAAAATTAAATCTTACCTTTACGATACAATCTTAATTCTTCCAGCTCTGTGGTAACATCCACCCTAATCCTGGTCTCAGCATCACGCATTTCCCATCATCAAATGACATTCTAGGTTCACAAAATATGCTTACATTTATCTCAGTAATCCCACATAGCATGTGCAACAAAATCTCTGAGTTACATGCTTGGATAACTGCACAATCTCCTGGCATAGTAGTAATCACTGAAACCTAGCTTAAACCACACATAATAGATAATAAAGTACTTCCTCCTACCTTTAATATGTTCAGAACTGATCAACTTGAAAGAAAAGGAGGCGGTGTTGCAGTAATATATCCGTAACCACTCACAACCAATCCATACCCTGTTTTGACAAAGCTGAACTATTGATCACCTACGTTAAATTAAACAGCAACAGTCTCTGCATTATAGCCTTATATATACCCCCTGGCAATAACTTGTCAACTTAGAAAAGTATCCTACCATGGGTGTCAAAATATCTCTCTCTGGAAACAGTAATAATAGGTGATCTCAGCATTGACTGGCAGAAACATAACTTACAATTCCCCACAGATAGCATAAACCTATTTGGATTTTTTCAACTAATTACTCACCCAACCTTTACCAGTTCCACAAACCAAAATTGCTTAATTATTGCTTGGATTTTGGTCTCCAATCCTAGCAATTTCTCTGTATCCAAAACACTTCCAGTCTCTATCAGAGATCACCATCCCATCTGCACAACTACACTTATCTTTCATTAATCCAGACAACATACCTTCAGAACAGTACAAAACCTATCCAACTTTGACCAGCAGGTCTTTACAAATATATAAAACTCTGTTAATTGTTCCTTCCTTAAATACTTACCACTATATGATGCAGTTGAACAATTTAATTCTACATTCCTAAATACCTTAGACAGTTTAGCTCCCACCAGAAGGAAAAGAGTCAAAACCAACTGTACTCCTTGGCTTCCTGTCTGTAACAGGTCACTCATGCAAAAAAGAGACAAGGCTTGCACAACATCCCTAAAACAAAAGACAATTGACAGCATTTCAAAGCACTGTGTAACCTTGTAAAGAAACAGGTTAATTTAGATAAAAAACAATTCTATGCAAAGCCACAAGATCAGCACAAATCCAGTCCAAAAACCTTCTGGCACACTATAATAAAATCCTACACCCAGGAAGTCAGTCTTCACCCATCTCTCCTGTGATAGTACCTCCCCTGACATAGCATCTCAGTTTAACTCTTAATTTGTTGATAGCATAGCTTCCATCACTAACAAATTCTCTCCGTCACCCTCTACTTTCTCTCAGCCTCCTATTACTTGTCACTCCACATTTTCCCTTCAACCAGTTCCCACTTCTTTCATCAAATCACTCTTGTGCAAGCTCAAGCCATGTTCCTCCTCTGCAGACAATCTTCCTAATGAATTCTAAAAAATGGCTGCTGACTCAATTACCTACCCAGTCTCCATGATCATTAATAGATCTAGCAGAGAAACGTATGTCCCCTCCCTGTGGAAAAAAATCCTTCATCCTTCCCCTCTACTAAGGTGGCACCTCCACAGAAATTTCTAACTTGATGTCAGTTTGCTATACTTTCACCACTATCAAAACTTCTAGAAATAATGTATCCATAAATAACTTCTTCAATACCTACTTGACAATAATCTTTTGTCACCTACCCAGCATGGATTCAGACCAGCACACAGCACTATCTCTGCTCTGCTATCCTTTACTGACACTGTCAACAAAGCTTGTGACTCAGGAAGCTTTGTCTCTTCTCTGTTGTTAGATCTATCCAAAGCCTTTGATACTGTCTCCCCCCCAAACTCTTATCCCAACAATCTCTTCTGGGCTTAATCAAAACATCCTTATAATGGTTCTCTAGCTATCTTTTTAACAGACAGCAATTTGTCAAGTGGAACTCTAACTTCTCTCTTTATTTACCAGTCAGCAATGGGGTACCCCGAGGCTCAATACTAGGTCTAGTCCTCTTCAAATGTTTATTAATCATTATAATACTGCCACAAAACAAGCTACCCTAATTCAAAATGCCAATGACTCTACATTAACTTGCTCTGCCAGGAATCTTTCTCATCTACAGAGCTTAACCCAAGAAGCATTCAATTCCATTAAGTCTTGGCTCACCAACAACCATTTACTACTTAACCCGCAATAAACTAAACTTCTATTATTTTTACCAAAAAAAATGTCTCCAGGTACTTCTAACTTTGATATTACTTCTTTGAATAATACTTTAATCAATGTGGTTTCACAACCAAAACTATTAGGTGTAACTATTGACAACAATCTTAAGTTTGACCTACATATAAACAACATCATAAAAAAATAATCAAAAATTGAGTATGATGTACAGGGATAAGAAATTCATCTAACTCCACAAACGTAACCCTTGTCACCACCTATATCTTACCCTCCCTTCTATACACTTCTCCTATTCTAACCAATCTTTAGTCTTCCCACAAAGCAAAACTTAGTCAATGTTATAATAAAATAGCTAAATTTGCCACAGGGCAGGCCCACTACTCTCCCCATTGCTCTCAAGTCCCTAAATTGGCTCGAACTACTCCACCTTCTCACATTTAATCTAACACTAACACACAAAATACTGTACATCTCCTCATTTTCACAAACTACATCATCATTACTTTTATATTATATTCCATCTGGTAGCCTACACTCTTCTCACAAGTATCTACTATCTATTTACAGATCTCAAAGATCTAACGGTGTTAGTCTATACTATCACTGTGTTGCCAAATCATAGAATAGCATTCTGGAATCGTTTAGACTTATACCCCACTACTATCCCTCCAATGCTAGGCAGAAAGAACATCTGACCAATAATTGGCTCTGCCCATGCTCCACGCCATCTCAGTACTCTTTTCCATTACCTTCTCCTCAGTCTTAATAGACTTTTTCTTGATCTATCCTACTTCCCTTTCTGTATTAAATACTTTCTAGCCTAACCTTTCTATAATTCCATAACCTTCTAATGTTCCTTCTCTCTAGTCTTACACTAACCTTTACCTATCTCAGAAATTATAACTGAAAGTTACTGTCTAAGTCTCTTGCCAGACATTGTACATAGTTTTTATGACTTATTACTTATTCTGTAATATATTTTTCATGCATTATGTAACATACATATTAGAAACTGTTTTCTGTGTTCTATATAATGTATGTTCAGCTTTATTGCTTGCTTTATATTTGCTTATTTTTTTCTTTTATTGTATCCACAAATTGTACTCCTGTGTGGTTATCTTAGTCTTTGTAACCAATGTTTATTTGTAATTCTGTTTAGATTGTACTGTGGAACTTTTCTCCATGAGCCTCCACTGAAAATAGGCTCATACTTAGTTAGACTTTCCTGGTAAACAAATGTCAAATAAAATAAATAAATTAAAAAAATAAGTAGTTATTCATGATAAATGAATTGCTGAATATTAAACATTTTCCTCATGGCTAAAGTTATCTCTCTTTCTCTCTCTCTCCCTCTATCTTTTTTTTTCAGGTGATACTGGATATCCACTGGAGCAATGAGCCATGACACTGGTGAAAATTCCAAGTGGAGTTGCAGAGGACATCTATAGCGCATCCCTTTCCCAGGCTTGTTTTGTCATCAAGAGGGTCTTCAGACTCCTGAGCATTCATGGCAGGAGCCTGGATTACTCTAGGAGTACCCTTCAATATGACCCAGCATTCTGCAAAACATAATCATGGTCTGATGATGAAGTAACTGATGCTGTCACTGCAGCTCTCAGTTCCAGTCCCACTACAAGTAATGAAGACCAGCCATCAGCATTAGTAGGGGACCCCATATGGCAGGCTCATGGCATAAGGCTGAGCAGGTAAACTGGTGGTGTCTAGTCCAGAACTATGGAGCATGCAATTTATATTAGTTTCCTTTCTTGTAAAAAATACACAGTGTATAATTGATGCATGCAGCGATATCTGTGGGCAATGCTGTGTGGTACATGGACTGCTGTGTGGTGCATGGTCTGCTGGCTCTATTCCGCTGACATTCTCTCTCATCTTAAAATTATTTTTCTTTCTTTTATAAAAGTTACTTATATTATTCTTTATTAAAATCATGCTTGAGTGTGCACTGACTCCTGTTCAGTGATGTTGTAAGGCATCATATAAATAATAATCATATTTCCTTTGTTTTGAGGAATAAATTCTGCTGTGGTACTATAGTTAAGTATGGAAGAACTGAATGCCCTTAACATTTCAATATTTCATAAACGAATGCATTACAACTGAATGAAAATGTATTATACTGTTTTTTTTATTATGCTATTTCTTCTCAGATTCTGTTTGCTGTAGTACTACATATCCTTTATTTTTATGTTGTGACTGCAGAGACATAAAAATATCATTTGTGCAGTGTGAGGGTGAAGTGGCAGCAGTGTAAGATTACATGGCAGGATGCTCATTTTTATCTATAATTTTCTTATTAATGTATATTTCTCCAGTAATTTTTTGTGTATTAATACTTTTATGTTGTAGGTAACTGCCACCTGTAACAGTGGTAATGCATATACCATTGCTGTTAATGATCGCAATAAAATGTCATACCGATTTTTTTTTACTTTTCCTTGAAGGTTTACATAGTAGGATTACAGGGATGAAATGCATACATTTGCAAAGCTGATTGTCCCCCAAAATATATATGTGGTTTCTTTTGTTATCTTACTTCCCTTCAAGTTAAATATTCAGATGTTCAGCTGTCTTTGAAGGTGAAAGCATAAAATTACAGAATTGTCAAACATGATTCACAGTAGTTCAAGATCAAATGAGTCCTACACATCTCTTAAAGATAGGCTATGTGATGCTGCAAGTGATTTTGAGGAGGTACTACCATGAGAACTGTAAGGTGAGTTGGGCCAGTATCATTACCTACTTGCTGTAAGTGATCCTGTAGACACTGATCTGACAGTGCTACATGACCAAAATCATGACCTTGCATAGGGGTTTTGCTAGGTGTACATGAATGCTGATGTGACCTGTGTGAAATCTGTTGTACTTTCCTAAGAAGCAATTCATTCTCATCTCTCCCCATGTGTCCAGGTACCCCGTCCTCTTCCCTTTGCAAGACTGACTCCAGCTTGACTCTGGTAAGTCCTAACTAGTGTACACATGGAAGCAACTTGTGACAATTGGTGTGCCAGCATACTATGTATCAGTGCGATCATGGCATTATCCCTACTCTGTACAATTTACAAGTAGTGCTGGAAATCTTCACACATACCTGGAGGGCTCTGACCCTTTCCTGCTGATCTCTGTGGCAGTGCTCTGAGCCCTAACAATGTCACTGCACATTTCCTGATAGGCAGCCAGTGCTTTACGTATTTCCTGGGATAACTGTTACAAACCCCTGTGCCTGGCTCCCATTTGTAAACGTGTCTCTGTGAAAATTATTACTGCTGAATATCTGTCATCATCCTGAAAGTGTTCCACTGGGTTTGGAAATACTCATGTTGAGGTACATGGTTGTTCCTCCCATACAAGGGTGAGTGTAATGTTGTTATGTGGGTGACTTTATGATGCACTGTCACTTCTTGCCTAATTGCTAACATGTTGTGGCATATGAGATCCTACCATTAAACCAGAGTATTGCCTGCCACTTTCCTCAGGCTGCCTCATAAATGTAACTACATTATCATCATTATCATCATCATCTTCATTGCTAACTCCCAGTCTGCTGCTGGTATAATTCAGATTTATTGGTATAGTGGAACTGTTTGTTTGCGATGCTGACCATGTAAAAAATATTTGAAAGAATTACCAAATAATAAAATAGCATATACTACTGTATGCTTTTAAAGGGGTGAGTGGGACACTTAACATGCACGCTGCCACTCTGTACTAATATTTAAGGTTCACCTTTTCATGATTGTCACATGTTTAATGTGATCATTCCTTGTCTCCATTTAAGTCTGTATAGGAATATATGCCACTATTTTTAAACCAACCTACATGAGCAGATGAGTGTTGCTGCTGCAGACATTGGTAATACCCAGTGTCCACACCCCCTCTAATTATTCCTGTGCCATCATCTTCTGTGTCATGGTCACCCCCATGGATGGATAGAAGGTATTCCTCATTTGATACAAACTGAATAATTATCAGAAGCCGCTCACATGCAGTGGTACAAGAAATTGCATTCTGCCTTACACTGTGCTAATGCTTGGCTTCCACCACCCACTGCAATAATGTCGAAAAGTACTTCACTATAGGCTTTGGCCCTCTCAGCTTGTTTAGGCCCCCTTCACCAAACAGAGGTTTCCTGTATGGCCTAAGGGCTGCCATGAGGACATGATTTTCCTCATGGCTAGTTGTGTCCTTTCTCTCCTTTGCTCACTTATTTTCCATCATTACTGCATGTTAAAAAGGGCCATAGTCACAGAGTAAAGTCTTTTTGGTGTAATTAACCTTTAAACTAAAAAAAGCTGGTCAAGTGTCCTTGCCCCCTTATAACAAAATGTTAGCTAACACAGACCACATAATTTTATATAGATATTTCGGTCTAGCTAAGTAAAATCATGACATATCACTTTGTGATTACACTTTCAGGTAATTCAGTTTTATGAGAAAATTCATCCATCCACTACCTACCATCATTGTAATGTATTCGTAATACTGCCATTTTTTTATTCATCACTGTCACTCAGAAATCTCCAAATAAAGACACATGAATGTCAATATCCTTACCACTGCAGAACTTTATAGTTAAATAACTGCTTTTCTACCATGTATGCCAGTCACTAAATGACACCAAAGTAATGATTATTTTCAATGATCCCTAATAATTTACATGGGAGGTTGGCATAATGATTAAGGTGTTTACCTTACAGGTGCAAGGTGCAGGGTTTGATTCTTATGTGGGGTAAATGGCTAGGCTTAAAATATTCTCCAGGGGTAGTTAGCCTAATACTAACCTATAGATCTATTACACTGCTGTTATACTGAAATCCACCATCTATATGATAATAATTAACACTAATCATTCCTAATATGCACATCATATATGTAAAATTAAAATTTCTTAACTTTAACTTCCTAACTCTACTTATTTTTAAGTGTTTCTTATTACATTTTTATATTTCTTAATTATTTGCTTACTTCAAGAAGCCTGTGGTATTCTGAAACATTTGCCACATGACTTGAGTATTGGGAAATTAATATGGCAATGTTTTCCAGTAAAGTCATGGCCATTTATATGTGTTTTATGCAAACACAGCCTTTTTTTAATTTATCCCTATGAATCATAGTAACACACATACATGCGCGATGGCATATGGGCATACACTGGTCTTGGACAATCATGAACATCGGCCCAAACTGAAATGAATGTACTGTGGACAGCTCCACAGAACACATCACTCCTCAGCAATCTCAGGCTTGCCACTGTAAGGGGTAAAAGGCCCTGTACTAATGCAAGTCAGAATAAAGTTAAAAAAAAATAAAGTCATCTGAATGATAGTTTGCACCAACATGAAGTGTAATCCCTGCCCATCTAACATCATTTGTCACACCTTAGCACCTCATACAACTCATTCCTAAAACATGTACATAACACACATACTAATATACATGCCCCCGTAAAGAAAAATATAAATTCTGCTGTACTACATGAGGCATGTACAATTGCATTGTGGTGTAATAGTCCAAAAATACACCTTATAAGATAACTAGGTAGTAGCAATTGTAAATCATATATATAACAATTATTCAATATATTTATTTTTTTTATCCAGCATGTAAGTGAAATATGAGTGGTTTCCTTTAAGTAAAAAAAAAAGATTGTGACAAAGCATTTTTTGTTAATTAAACCAAACTTGCCAATAATATCAATACCTGCTGTATTGCCCCTGCTATTTAACTGGGTTTGGTTAAAGTGATGTCACACCTCAGAAGGAGTGGTTCTAAAATGCTGAACTACAGCCCTGCTGTTTCTTTCTTCATTCTTGTTCTGGCACTTTGTGTCATGGCATCACCTGTGAAGGCATGTAGCCATGCTTCAAGCTGGACCAACAAAGAGATCCTTATCATGCTCTACCTTCTCAAGGAGTCACATCAGGAAAAGCTCAAACTACCACCTGGAAAAAATTTGATATGTGGCAGGATTTGGGTGACCTGCCATCCCTGAAAAGGTATCACTGACTCTGGTCAAAAGTGCCATTACCCAATATGATTGCTTGCAGCAGCATAGGTCTGCTGACCAGCTGGCTGAGTAGGTAGACCAGATAGTGGAGAGAATGACAAGAGTTCTATAGCATGCACATTTTTTTTTACTGGTCACTATTTTATTTGGTCATATGCAACATAAAAAGTACTGCAAGTTAGCATTAATAGAACTATTTTCTAAGAAAGATATGCATAAATACAAATTTTATCTATAATGCTACTATGTTAATGGAAAGGAGGTCAGAAACATATGCATATGCATGCATGCATCTGTTTAAAAAGATGTGTTGGTCATGTATTAACAGAATGTTCTGAATAAATGCAAATAAAATGTGTATACTTAATTAATAAGCTACATATATAGCTCTGGTAATGAAAGGCATACATGTACAGGATTAGAACTAGTTCATATATTTATACAGAATGAAGAAAAAATTACAGTTACACATAATAGTGTCACTTATCATTGCATAAACTGAATTGCTATTTAGATTACATGCAGCCAGGTTTTGTAAATAAAGAAAACGGCATGTAACATGAGGTCATACCTCTCAACTTCTTAGCTCAAGAACTCTGAACAAAAAAAATAATGGAGGACAAAAAGCAAAAATAGGGATAGGTTTTAAGTATTGCTCTTATAAACTTAGAAATGAATAAAAGGTTTGCATTAGCATGCATTTTCTGAAGGATATAAAGACTGAAATGCAAATGCATGTATTACTTAGTGACTTCCATCCTCAATGATTTCCCAGAAAACCACACATTTTATGAAGAACAGAACAAGACTATCATGCAAAAATCAGGACATTCTGCAAAAATTTGGACAGTTGAGAGGTACACATGATGCACAGATTTATTGTGTATTTTCTCTTTTGTCCCCCCCCCCACCTTTGTTTTTATTATTTTAATTATGCATTCTTTACACTTTAATATTTTTCTCAATTTTTTTTTTATTTTTCAAATACAGTTGAGTAAATTCCATAGTATTTGTGTATAACATTTTAAATAACTATATACACTATTTACATCAGCCTGACACTATAACAGAGCTCAATATATACAATTACTTTATATGTATAACAATCCAGTTATCAGAGTGTATCTGTTCAGTTATTGTAAAATGTCAAGCAATGATAAGCCTTTTTTCCATGGATTGTTAATAAATGACTTAGGATGAATCCTTAATTCTTAAATTTAATTTCCAACAATGCTGTGGTCTTCAGTAGGCTGTAAAAGTCTTCCAAAGTCAGTATTATGTTTGTATTCCATCTTCTTGTTATATACTTCCTTGAGATTGCAAGTATTGTCCAAACTAGATACATATTTGACTCATTCAAATGAGGACCTTTGTACACATTTAATAATACTAGAGCTTTAGATAAGTTAAACGATTCATTAAATAAAGCTTGTAAAAAGTTTTTAATACCATTCCAAAATGGCTTAATTTTAACACAGTTGAAAAAAATGTGAATACAATCTGCATTGTGTATTTGCTCATACCTCCAACATATTCCCTTTGTGGACGAATTAATTCTAGTAATTCAATCTGGAGTTAAGAATGCTCTGTTCCAGCATTTCCAATTAAAATCTTTCCAGTATTGTGTTTTATTGATAATAAAATATTTGATTTAATTTCTTCAGTTAGCTGTAATGAGTATCCTTTTGTTATATAATTCCAATATGAGGATTTAGGTGTTGTTTTATAATTTATCAATATCTTGTAAAATTTCAAAATACTATTTCCCATGCCATAATCATTATATATGATTTCATTTAGGTATTTTGTTAGTTTAGGTATTTCTTTAAATGAAGAATTACTAATTATTCTGCATAAATCTTGCAAATATGTCAGAATGCTTTCCATAGTTAGTCAATCTTGTTGTGGAATTTTGTATGTTGTTTCTATAGTTTGCATATCCAGAACTTTTTGTTATTTGATACATTGAAACCAACAAACAAATCCTTTCTGTTCCCAGGAATTAATTATTTCTCTGTATATTTTATGTGGCTAGCTCTTTGTAACTATGAATGGTATTAAAAGATCAAACCAGATTTTTAAATCTATATTTGCATTAATAATTTCCTAAATGAGTCAATGTAATAATTAATCATACAAGTTTTAGTGGGCTTAGTTATGTTATATTGCATACTAATACATAATATGTGCCATGGCAAATTGTTTTTATCTGTTATTTGAATTTTTTTTTTGTAAATCAAATTCATTTATTGATATTACAGTTAGTAATTCTTTCCAATTTGCAGAATAATTTGGACTTATTCAGTCTGAGATTATTATAGATATTGATGCTTTTTATATATATTTCTATGTCAGGAAAGTGTAATCCTCCCTGTTTCCATGGTCTAATATAGTATATTAAAGCTATTCTGTTTCTTTTGGGAAACCATAAAAATTTTATTAGGCATGAGTTTATTTCTTTGAGTATATTCCTTTCTGGTAACAGTTGTATTGCCAAAGCTATATATAGAATTGTGGGTAGTAAAACCATTTTTATTAACTGTAGTATATCTTCAAATGTTAATATCCTTCAATATTTTGTTTCTCTCCCATTTATTGTACCTTTTTTACAGATTCAAATCCTTCAGGAATGACTCAGGCACATACCTCCCATGTTAGAGAGTGATAACCCTCTGCCTGTCTAGGATGTCCTTGCAGGGCTGCAGGCACCCCAGCACATGGCTGTGTGGAAGTCCTTACAAAAGAAGGCTTTAGATCCTGGTTGAAGATGTACTGGTACAGGTAGTGGACAGACTGATTCAGCCTGTTGAAGCTTCTCTATAGAGTGTTGAAAGTACACTCTCCCAGTGGGCATCAAACACAGCACTGCCACAGGCCCTATCCCTTAAACATCATATTTGTCCACTGCACCACCATCTGGCACTGGAAGTGTCTGAGGCTCTGTGGACTAGGGATTTCTGCACAATCTCTTCCTCAACCCTTCTTCCCTTATCCTTTGTCCAGTACCCTATTGCCCACCCACACTACCCTTTAAAAAATTAAAAAAAAACAGGTGGGGGTCTATCCCCTGACTAGAAAAATGTGCCCGTCCTCTCCCACTTCCTCCAGTATGAACATTCTTGATGTTTTCCTTGTGTGTTCCCCTCTTTGTTTGAATCCCCTTTTCAGTCCTTCCTATTTTCCCCTTTCTGTTCTTTAATAAAACCATCAGGATGTCCAAATAAGGATACCCTGACATGAAATGTGGTAAACCCCTTTATTTTTAAAAACTTTCAGTTATAAACGCTGCAGTCTGCTATTTACCTTATAACTTCCAAGTGAGACTGCATTTAGCTACACTCAATCATAATACTCAAAAACAGATAAAATAATGTGAAGCTTCAGGCTTTTACTTACTAATTCACAAGTTCTTACTGCTAGAATTTTGCATATTTTACACTTTTGCTATAAATGGGCATGTTTTTAAAAACAGCTTCTCTTAAACACAAACTCCTTATTGCTTAACACAAACTTTTTTCCTTCCTCTACTTGAATCATTCCACCCCTAACAACTTTCCCTCTGCATTTGAATTCATACATCCCTTTTTCACCCCCCAAAACACTCCTCATCTTGCTCTTTTCCTAACTGCCTGGATACACCACTCTACCCCTCTCCTGCATCTCCTGTATACCTAAGTTATAAACCTAGATACAACAGTTTTGAACAGGCAGCCTAAATAGAAACAATCCTATACCAGCCCTTTTGGTCATATGCTATTACCACTATCCTACTATACAATACAAGTATCTTCAATCACCTCCTATATAATTTTACAACTTACTTTAATATATCTCTTGAACTCTTTACAAACCTATACAATACTAAAATCCACCTTCCTACATAATTTTATAACTAACATTATTATGTGTCTTGAACTCCTTCCAAAACGCTCTTTACTGAAATAAAAGAACACTAAACTTCTTCACAATAATGTTTCCCTTCTGCAGTATCAATCAATTTACTACTGCTGGAACAACAGTATAAACTTATAATTGTTGATGTAATATACACCCATCTAGTAATAATGTTTGTTTTTTCCTGAGAAATGTAACTGTTGTTTTTCTGAGAACTGTCTGAAATACACTTTTTAATATAAATGGATTGTGATGAAGCCCCCCCCCCCCAGGCCTCCACTGAAGACGGGCTCTTCCCAGTCAGACTTTCCTAGTCAACAAAAACAAATACATAAATGCTCATTCGTTGTAAATAACCTATGCTGAGCTTATTTAAATATCTGTCAATCAGTACTACTCAAGATAACTACTAGGCATGTCAGAAGTTCCAGACTATGAATATCAGCCAATGATCTGATAGTGGCACATTATAAATAATTTGAGCATATTAGCAGATGGTTGAAGTACATCAGTAGAATATTATGGTATAGATGCCTGATTTGTGAGGGGTAAAACATAATTTCACTATAATGGCATTACTTGGATTAATAATGCAGTCACCAAGATCCTGGTGTGCTATCTTCTGTCAGATATGTATTTTGATTTGAACATTTGTTTTAATCTTTTGGAGAGTTGTAAAGTATAGGGGGATCTAGTGCTAGGGTTAATTAGTGCTTGCTATGAGTTTTGAGCAAGTGCTGGGCTGTGAAATGAATGGTTTGAGTGCTTAAGTTGAAAGTTTGTCTAGTTCCAAGGGAAAAATTTAAGAGTAGACTTCATGGAGCAAGGTATAGTTTAACCCTAGCTAACCGGCGCTGCTCGACATGCAAAACCACACAAATGCAGTTTTTATAGCAAGGAGCTGAAAGAGATAGAAATTAGCCCAAAATGGCCAATAAACTACTAACTTCTGGGCTGACACCACTCCTCCAGAGACAGATAGGCTGATCAAAGCTCCCCTCTCTCACAGGTGAACAGAGAAACTTCCTTCTATCCAAGTAAGGTATGGGCAACACAGAAACTTGTAACACAGCCCTGAATTCAGGAATAACCTGAAAACTGGATTATACTAGCTCAGACAGGTGAGAAAGAAGTATATTTTTTTGTTTGTTTTTTTCAGAAAATAAAGCAGATACAATCAAAAAAGCACTTTAAATGCACAGAAATGGCTATTGCACTTTAGTGTGTAGCCTACAACAGTTAAACAGATTATTTAAACACAAAAACAACTTAGTTCAAGTGCAGGCAGCAAATAAGTACAATATGTAGCAGAAACAAACTTTTTAAATCACAGAAACGCTAAAATATCAGCGTTTTAGGCGGAATTAGTTAAAGACAGCGAGAAAATGCAGAAAAATGATACTTAATCACTCCAAAGTCTCTATTTTGTCTCTCTGCTACTGTAGAACTCTGCAGGACACCTGGCAGACACTTGCTGAGCTGAATACAAGTGCAAATAATGTGCAAATGTGGTTTTTATAGCAGGGAAATGAAAGAGATAGAAATTAGCCCAAAATGGCCAATAAACTACTAACGTCTGGGCTACAGCAAACAAGGCGCACAAATTTCAGAAAGAAACATTTCAAATAAGCAGGCACAATAAGCCTTTAACCAGAAATTACCAGCTCAGAAGGGTAGAGTCTAGCCTCTCCTCCCACAAGAGTGCAGACCACAAACCTTCTTAATTTAAAATAACTGGCCTGAAGCCCAAGTGCTTAAACCAGAACTAATGTGCTTTTAGAACAACATGCACTGAGCCTTCATTCAGCAATTCCCAACTTAGAAGGATGTAAGCTACCTATCCTGCCACAACAATGCAGATCACAAATCGTCTTAATGTAAAACAACTGGTCTGAAGCCCAAGTGATTAAACCAAAAGGCTTAGAATAACAGTTACAGTTTAATCAGGCTACTACCAAGCAGTAATAACTGCAGCAGAATAATACAATTGAGTACGTTTAAGAAGAAGCACAAGCACAAGCAAAATAAGGTAATAAAGTGGGAAGAAACACAATTACAGTAAAAGCAGATGAATAAAGTACAATTTTTCTTTTCTTTTTTTTTTATAACAATAGAAAATGAGCAAACTGATTTAAACAAATTACCCAATTAACCAGTAAAAAAACTCAAAACTGAGCCCTGTTCCAGCAGTCTTAAATCAGACAAGTTTTAACCACATACTCCTGCCACTAAGGTGCAGGGGAATCTTCTCCAAAAAAGATGGCCTGGATTAGTGCTCAAGTTATACAAACAAAGCTAGATTCAGCAGGCCTGAGTCTAGTCTATGCTACAGCAGACAAGGCACACCAATATCAGAAAAACAGTTCAAATAAGCAGGCACAGCAAGCATTTAACCAGAAATTCCCAGCTCAGAAGGGCAGAATCTAGCCTCTCCTTCCACAAGAATGCAGACTATAAACCTTCTTAAAGTAAAATAACTGGCCTGGAGCCCAGGTGCTTAAACCAGAACTAATACACTTTTAGAATAACAGACACTGAGCCTTCAATCTGCAATTCCCAACTTAGAAGGATGTAAGCTACCTGTCCTGCCACAACAGTGCAGACCACAACCCTTCTTAATGTAAAACAACTTGTCTAAAGCCCAAGTGCTTTAAACAAAAGGCTTAGAATAACAGTTACAATTTAATTAGGCTACTACCAAGCAGAAATAACTGCAGCAGAATAATACAACTGAGTACTTTTAAGAAGAAGCACAAGCACAAGCAAAATAAGGTAATAAAGTGGGAAGAAATACAATTACAGTAAAAGCAGATAATTAAAGTGCAATTTTTTTATAACAATAGAAAACGAGCAAACTGATTTAAACAAATTACCCAATTAACCAGTAAAGAAACTCAAAACTGAGCCCTGTTCCAGCAGTCTTCGATCAGACAAGTTCTAACCACTCACTCCTGCCACTAGGGTGCAAGAGAAACTTCTCCAAAAAAAAGATGGTCTGGATTAGTGCCCAAGTTATACAAAGGAAGCTAGATTCAGCAGGCCTAATTCTAGGCTATGCTACACCAGACAAGGTGCACCAATATCAGAAAAACAGTTCAAATAAGCAGGCACAGTAAGACTTCAACCAGAAATTCCCAGCTCAGAATGGCAGAATCTAGCCTCTCCTCCCACAAGAGTGCAGACCACAAACCTTCTTAATGTAAAATAACTGGCCTGGAGCCCAGGTGCTTAAACCAGAACTAATACACTTTTAGAATAACAGATACTGAGCCTTCAATCAGCAATTCCCAACTTAGAAGGATGTAAGCTACCTGTCCTGCCACAACAGTGCAGACCACAAACCTTCTTAATGTAAAACAACTGGTCTGAAGCCCAAGTGCTTTAACCAAAAGACTTAAAATAACAGTTACAATTTAATCAGGCTACTACCAAGCAGAATAAATGCAGCAGAATAAACACAATTGAGTATTTTTAAGAAGAGGCAAAAGCAAAATAAGGTAATAAAGTAGGAAGAAACACAAATACAGTAAAAGCAGATAAAGTGCAATTTATTTATTTATTTGTTTATTTTTATATAACAAAAGAAAATGAGCAAACTGATTTAAACAAATTACCCAGTTAACCAGTAAACAACCTCAGAACTGAGCCCTGTTTCAGCAGTCTTCAATAAAACAAGTTCAGGGCCAAAGTGGGTATGCCTACTCAAAAGTTCTCTCTGTATTAGAAAGTACACTCTCCCAGTGGGCATCAAACACAGCACTGCCACAGGCCCTATCCCTTAAACATCATACTTATCTACTGCACCACCATCTGACACTGGAAGTGTTTGAGGCTCTGTGGACTAGATTTCTGCACCCTCTCTTCCTTAACCATTCTTTCCTTAGCCTTTGTCCAGCAACCTATTACCCACCCACACTACCCTTTAAAAAAACTTTAAAAAAAACAGGTGGGGGGTGTATCCCATGACTAGAACAATGTGCCCTTCTTCTCCCACTTCCTGCTGTATGAACCTTCTTGATGTTTTACTTGTGTGTTCCCCTCTTTGTTTGAATACCCTTTTCAGTCCTTCCTATCTTCCCCTTTCTGTTCTTTAATAAAACCATCAGGGTGTCCAAATAAGGATACCCTGACATGAAATGTGGTAAACCCCTTTATTTTTTTAAAACTTTCAGTTGTAAATGCTGCAGTCTGCTATTTACCTTATAACTTCCAAGTGAGACTGCATTTAGCTACACTCAATCACGATACTCAAAAACAGATAAAATAATGTGAAGCTTCAGGCTTTTGCTTACTAATTCACAAGTTCTTACTGCTAGAATTTTGCATATTTTACACTTTTGCTTTAAATGGGCATGTTTTTAAAAACAGCTTCACTTAAACACAAACTCCTTATTGCTTAACACAAACTTTTTTCCCTCCTCTACTTGAATCATTACATCCTAACAACTTTCCCTCTGCATTTGAACTCATACATCCCTTTTTCACCCCCAAAAAACACTCCTCGTCTTGCTCTTTTCCTAACTGCCTGGATACACCACTCTACCCCTCTCCTGTATCTCGTGTATACCTAAGTTATAAACCTAGATACAATAGTTTGGAACAGGCAGCCTAAATAGAAACAATCCTATACCAGCCCTTTTGGTCACATGCTATTACATCTATCCTACTATACAATACTAGTATCTTCAATCACCTCCTATATCATTTTATAACTTCCTTTAATATATCTCTTGAACTCTTTACAAACCTATAAAATACTAAAATCCACCTTCCTACATAATTTTATAACTAACATTATTATGTATCGTGGACTCCTTCCAAAACTCTCTTTACTGAAATAAAAGAACACTAAACTTCTTCACAATAGTGTTTCCCTTCTGCAGTATCAATCCATTTACTACTGCTGGAACAACAGTATAAACATATAATTGTTGATGTAAATGCTTTACTGTATATACACCCATCTAGTAATAATGTTTGTTGTTTCCTGAGAAATGTAACTGTTGTTTTTCTGAGAACTGTCTGAAATACACTTGTTAATATAAATGGATTGTGATGAAGCTTTCCCCTCCAGGCCTCCACTGAAGATGGGCTCTGCCCAGTCAGACTTTCCTAGTCAACAAAGACAAATACATAAATGCTCATTCATTGTAAATAACCTATGCTGAGCTTATTTAAATATCTGTCAATCAGTACTACTCAAGATAACTAGTAGGCATGTCAGAAGTTAAAGACTATGAATATCAGCCAATGATCTGAGATAGTGGCACATTATAAATGATTTGAGCATATTAGCAGATGGTTGAAGTACATCAGTAGAATATTATGGGATATATGCCTTATTTGTGAGGGGTAAAACATAATTCACTATAATGGCATTAACTGGATTAATAATGCAATCACCAAGATCCTGGTGTGCTATATTCTGTCAGATATGTATTTTGATTTGAACATTTGTTTTAATCTTTTGGAGAGTTGTAAAGTATAGGGGGGGTCTAGTGCTAGGGTTAATTGGTGCTTGCTATCAGTTTTGAGCAAGTGCTGGGCTGTGAAATGAATGGTTTGAGTGCTTAAGTTGAAAGTTTGTCTAGTTCCAAGGGAAAAATTTAAGAGTAGACTTCGTGGAGCCGGGAATAGTTTAACCCTAGCTAACCGGTGCTTCCCAGCATGCAAAACCACACAAATGCAGTTTTTATAGCAAGGAAATGAAAGAGATGGAAATTAGCCCAAAATGGCCAATAAACTACTAACGTCTGGGCTGACACCAGTCCTCCAGAGACAGATAGGCTGCTCAAAGCTCCCCTCTCTCACAGGTGAACAGAGAAACTTCCTTCTATCCAAGTAAGGTATGGGCAACACAGAACCTTGTAACACAGCCCTGAATTCAAGAATAACCTGAAAACTGGATTATACTAGTTCAGAAAGGTGGGATTTTTTTTGTTTGTTTTTTTCAGAAAATAAAGCAGATACAATCAAAAAAGCACTTTAGATGCATAAAAATGGCTATTGCACTTTACTGTGTAGCCTACAACAGTTAAACAGATTATTTAAATACAAAAACAACTTAGTTCAAGTTCAGGCAGCAAATAAGTACAATATGAAGCAGAAACACGTTTTTTAAATCACAGAAACACTAAAAAATCAGTGTTTTAGGCGGAATTAGTTAAAGGCAGCAAGAAAATGCAGAAAAATGATACTTAATCACGCCAAAGTCTATATTGTATCTCTCTGCTGCTGTAGAACTCTGCAGGACACCTGGCAGACACTTGCTGAGCTGAATACAAGTGCAAAAAATGTGCAAATGTGGTTTTTATAGCAGGAAAATGAAAAAGATAGAAATTAGCTCAAAATGGCCAATAAACTACTAACTTCTGGGCTACAGCAAATAAGGCACTCAGATTTCAAAAAGAAACAGTTCAAATAAGCAGGCACAATAAGCCTTTAACCAGAAATTACCAGCTCAGAAGGGCAGAGTCTAGCCTCTCCTCCCACAAGAGTGCAGACCACAAACCTTCTTAATTTAAAATAACTGGCCTGAAGCCCAAGTGCTTAAACCAGAATTAATGTGCTTTTAGAACAACAGGCACTGAGCCTTCAATCAGCAATTCCCAACTTAGAAGGATGTAAGCTACCTGTCCTGCCACCACAATGCAGTCCACAAATCTTCTTAATGTAAAACAACTGGTCTGAAGCACAAGTGATTAAACCAAAAGGCTTAGAATAACAGTTACAGTTTAATCAGGCTACTACCAAGCAGTAATAACTGCAGCAGAATAATACAATTGAGTACATTTAAGAAGAAGCACAAGCACAAGCAAAATAAGGTAATAAAGTGGGAGGAAACACAATTACAGTAAAAGCAGATGAATAACGTGCAATTTTTCTTTTCTTTTTTTTTTATAACAATAGAAAATGAGCAAACTGATGTAAACAAATTATCCAATTAACCAGTAAAACAACTCAAAACTGAGCCCTGTTCCAGCAGTCTTCAATCAGACAAATTTTAACCGCATACTCCTGCCACTAGGGTGCAGGGGCACCTTCTCCAAAAAAGATGGCCGGGATTAGTGCTCAAGTTATACAAACAAAGCTAGATTCAGCAGGCCTGATTCTAGTCTATGGTACAGCAGACAAGGTGCACCAATATCAGAAAAACAGTTCAAATAAGCAGGCACAGTAAGCCTTTAACCAGAAATTCCCAGCTCAGAAGGGCAGAATCTAGCCTCTCCTTCCACAAGAATGCAGATTACAAACCTTCTTAAAGTAAAATAACTGGCCTGGAGCCCAGGTGCTTAAACCAGAACTAATACACTTTTAGAATAACAGACACTGAGCCTTCAATCTGCAGTTCCCAACTTAGAAGGATGTAAGCTACCTGTCCTGCCACAACAGTGCAGACCACAAACCTTCTTAATGTAAAACAACTGGTCTAAAGCCCAAGTGCTTTAACCAGAAGGCTTAGAATAACAGTTACAATTTAATCAGGCTACTACCAAGCAGTAATAACTGCAGCAGAATAATACAATTGAGTACTTTTAAGAAGAAGCACAAGCAAAATAAGGTAATAAAGTGGGGAGCAAAGCAATTACAGTAAAAGTAGATGAATAAAGTGCAATTTTTATAACAATAGAAAATAAACAAACTGATAAAAACTCAAAACTGAGCCCTGTTCTAGCAGTCTTCGATCAGACAAGATATAATCACACACTCCTGCCACTAGGGTGCAAGGGAAACATCTCCAAAAATGATGGCCTGGATTAGTGCCCAAGTTATACAAACAAAGCTAGATTCAGCAGGCATGATTCTAGTCTATGCTACAGCAGACAAGGTGCACCAATATCAGAAAAACAGTTCAAATATGCAGGCAATGTAAGCATTTAACCAGAAATTCCCAGCTCAGAAAGTCAGAATCTAGCCTCTCCTCCCACAAGAGTGCAGACCACAAACCTTAATGTAAAATAACTGTCCTGGAGCCCAGGTGCTTAAACCAGAACTAATACACTTTTAGAATAACAGATACTGAGCCTTCAATCAGCAATTCCCAACTTAGAAGGATGTAAGCTACCTGTGCTGCCACAACAGTGCAGACCACAAACCTTCTTAATGTAAAACAACTGGTCTGAAGCCCAAGTGCTTTAACCAAAAGACTTAAAATAACAGTTGCAATTTAATCAGGCTACTACCAAGCAGAATAAATGCAGCAGGATAAACACAACTGAGTATTTTAAGAAGAGGCAAAAGCAAAATAAGGTAATAAAGTAGGAAGAAACACAAATACAGTAAAAGCAGATAAAGTGCAATTTATTTATTTATTTATTTTTATATAACAAAAGAAAACAAGCAAACTGATTTAAACAAATTTCCCAGTTAACCAGTAAACAACCTCAGAACTGAGCCCTGTTCCAGCAGTCTTCAATCAAACAAGTTCAGGGCCTAAGTGGGTATGCCTACTCAAAAGTTCTCGCTGTATTAGGCAGGAAGAGCTAATGAGACTAGACTAGGATAGAGTTGGGAAAGAGCTGAACAGATGTGAATGGTAGGAGTGTCTGAAATCAAAATATGATCTCACTGTACTCGGTTAAATGAGCAAATGAGATGGGCCCAGGAGGAGTGTTCAAGCACAAATTTACAGGAGGGGTGGTCAATTCCAAAGCCACCAAGATTAATACCACAACAAGAACAGGGAGGGTGAGTGGGAAAACTAACTGCAAACAGAGAGAGAGCTCACAAGTTTCCGTGAAACAAATAAATATGTAGATAAATGCAGTACTATTTTTAACACAATATTCAATGAAACAATAAAACAGAAAAAATAAAATGCAGTACTATCTTATAACATTGCAAGTTTGTACTTATCTCAGCTTGTAATAAAGTTGATGTAGGTATGTAACAGATAACCAAACAGCTCAAGTATGCAGCTATTCAGCAGAAAACCCTAGCACTAGACCTCCCTATACTATCCAGAAGGACAAGGCTCTCTAGTCATCCCTACCAGCCAATCAGTAAAACAGCTCACTTTACCTATTCAGGCATGTCCAAAGGGCAGTTTTAGGTGTACTTTCCAGTCTAACTGGTGAATCTGGGCATTTTGAGGCAATGTCACAACTGCCTCATGTACGCAGACAACCCTCTCCTCCTACCACCAAACACTAATATATGCCAGAGACGCAATTATACAGGCAAACTGGAGGCAAAGTTCTCTCAACCCAAGACTGGAATTGACAGTCAAGAGGTGAAGGGAAATACTATTAAACCAACACCGGCAAATAACACACATAAATACACGAAAACATACTCGGAGGCTCTAAACAAAAATCTGCAAAAGCAACAGAGACCTCCAAAGCAGACCTCCAAGCAACCTCCACACCCCATCACAAGCCATAAAACACATACTTCACATAATCAGTGTGCCATGCAATCGCAGCTCTTAAGGCAAAATAACATACCTGACACACTAGTAATATGTGACTCTATAGTCAGGCACACTGATGTCCCACTAACTAGGCTGGATAAGGAGAAGGTTAGTTATCTGCCTGTCGGGCGCCATTATCTGCCACATAACACAAGCACTCAGGTTGCTGAAGAACAAGTACAAATATGACTCTGTCATTGTCCATGTTGGTGTGAATGACCTGACTAAATACCTACCAAAACCTGCATTGAAATGAGTCAGCTGATAAGGCAGTAGAGATTAATAAAAAAGCAGAAACTGAAATTAAGAAACGATGGTCAAGGTTAACACTATTAAAAGAGGTAGCATTGCTTCTGGTAAGAGAAAAGGGAAATATACTTAAAAAGATGCAAGTAATGTTGGTTCTGGGTTTCTCACTTAAGAAGCAGTCAAAAAGCACTACAACTGAAGCAAGAAAACCAGCTGTAGTTTTCTGAGAACAAACCCCAATGGCATCCAAAATGCATGAACTGTACCCCTGTATCCAGTAATAAATGCATTCAGCATTAAGGCTGCTCCATTTCAGAGGAGAGATTAAACCCTTTATTAGGTTTGTTAGCTACCTAGTCTTTCAGTTATGAGTGAACTGTCAGTTGAGCACATTTCAAAATTCCCACTGCCAGCATTTATGTGGAGGTGAAAAGCCAAGGTAAAGTGGATTGTGTAGATGGTTTCCTAAGGAACAATAATTTTCAATATTCAAGAAAAGACTGGTTATAAATGAGAAAGTGATAAAGTCTATGACAATAAATAAAAGTGATGTTATTAATGACTGATAAGTAAATAAAGTTATTGTTGAAGCAAGAAGGATATGAAAAGAGGTCTGATTGGTTTTTAGGATTTGTAAATCATGTGAAAGTTTTAAATTTTTTACATTATTTGAAGCAATAAGGAAGGAAGAAAATAAAAAATCTGTACAGAATGCCTAATGTAGACCGGCACTATTATAACGGATTTAAGGGTTTTCTACATGTGGCCAAGGTGAAACTCCAAGGTGAGGAGAAGCACAACAATGATTGTTGCTTTACACTGGAAATGATGGCTGATGTGATTTGTAAGCGTGTACCACAAATTATTCCTTTCTTTTCAGAAGCTATTAATTTACTAATTGTTTATTTTGCATTTGTTTACCAGGAAGGCACAACTGGGTGCAAAACTCATATTCAGCAGAGATCCAGGATGAAAAGTTGTAATTTAAACAGCATTCTACAAAATTAGAACAGTAAATGCACTGTAGAAATAAACACTGACGTTATTCAACTAGAAATTGGAATTGTAACTGAATACTTTATACAGAAGGTGTTAATTGCTGGTTGGACTGCAGACTTTGTAGAAAAGAGGGAGAGTAAAGGAGGAGGATTATTTAAAAGTGAAGTAGGATGTAGGCAATGTTGTTTAAAGCTTTTTGCCATAGTGTCAGGGTTGGCCTTAACTGTAGGTGAATTACATAACCACCTGGGGTGCCATGCTTGGAATAGCTTGAAGGGTGTTATTTTTTTTCTTTTTGTCAATGTATTTTATTTTATTCTTTCTTTTATTATTTTAGAGCAATGAAATATGTTATTTAGTGCCTCTAAAAATAGATAAGACTCAGTGCAATGTCACATTAGACAAGAACGTTAAAGGTGAACCACACCTACAGAGTGAAAAACATGTTTATTTTATCAAGTCTTGATGTTTCCTACATTTTAACACTACTTTCAGAGTCTATATACTTTTTCTTATAATTTTAAATGCAATTCCAGAGTCTGTCCCATGGGTTCCAGCATTTTGATTTTTTTTAGTCTACCTCAAGGTATTCCACAATAAAGTGTTTATCTTTAAAATATTACATCACAGCCCCTAAGCTCCTATCAATACAGTGACTTTACATGTGTCTTCACCTATACCCTGCTTTCTTTTAGTCATTCAGGTTTAATTGCCATTTCCTTCTTTTCAATGACTATTTAAAAGACAAACGTGGATAATCACACAGAACAGCATTTTCAGCACAGGCACTTTCCCCGGGATTCATGAAGGTTGCGCCATGCGCCGGAGTAGCATCGTCGATCTACCGCCAATTATGGCCGCTGAGCCATTCAGGTATGAGCTGATTCCACGTGCACTACCAGTGTATGCCAGAGCTGCGCAGCTCCTGGCACATGTATGCTAATTACCCCATGTGCAGCAGTGTAGCATGCAAATGAAGGTATATAGCGATTCATGAAGTGGTGCAGGTGTAGGGTAAGCATGAAGAAATGTAAACCAAAAAAACGGTTTACATTTTTTCAAACATAGAATCGGAGCCATCAAAGTGGACCAAACTTATGTATTATAATGTTAATATATGCCAATGGCTAAATATATAGCCAATGGCATAAAAAAACATGCACAACAGAAAAAATAACATTTAATGTCATGGCCACACTAACGCAAAGTAAAACCGCAGTGCATCGGTGCGCAAACGGGATCACAATGAAAATATATTTAGATGTCATAAAACTGCAATGTAACACAATTCATGAATTCCCCATAATAGTCAATGGCATGCATGCTATGCCACAACCATGGCGCAAGGGTTGCTAAGGGTCTGTGACAGTGTTCTGCGTGGTAACTAGGAATTAGTAGCCAATGCCATGCAACTGAGTCAAGTAATACTGAATCGCAAACTCCCCACCGGTGTAAGGATGTACCACACGGTAGCGGTACAACACCGAGATGTGGCCTGGAGGTAAACAAGACATCAAGAGAGGGGAGCACCACCGTAGCTGTAAGCACATTGGAGCATATCTAATCCAGGTTGCCTGTTACTAAGCAAAGCTGCACGATAGGGGTGTGGAAGTAGCCATAGCTTTGCTTAGCTGAGAGCGCACAAGGTAACCAAAAGTGCATGAGAACGTGGATGAAAACGTGCTCGAAACCCGGTAAACGGCTGTGCGTGGTGTGCACTACAGATGAAACAGGAAGGATACGGGAAGACAATAAGGAAATGCTGCAGTATGGTAATTGGAGTACAAATGAGTAATTAACACCTAGGAACTCACAGTGGGCCATTGACAACAGCTAACAAGGCTGTTAGCAGCTACCTACAGAACAGGAAAGGGGAGGTGCCATACTGCAAAGTAAAGAGAACTATCACAGCAGAACAAAGCAAACTTGCACTAGATCACCTACATAACACATTTCCCAACACAATCCTAGGTTGTGAAAGTACAAAACAAAAATGCAGACAGCTAAATGCATGCCAGACAATGGGAGGGGAATCGGGTTGAAAAGTGAAGTAAAGGGCAATAGATGAATAACGGCAGCCAAGCGTAAGTCAACACCAAAGGCCCCACAATAGCAGTACCTGCTGTAAAACCCATAATTAAGATACCCTGCAGCTGGAATTGCACATACACACCCAATTACACCAGCATCATCCATTGCACAATAGTATAAGGTGTGAAAATCCCACACACACACTTGTGTATTCCCAGACACTCTGCACCATTGGTGTATACAGACGGGGAACTTTTAATATGTACGTGTAGAGGCTGCCATAGCTTTGATTCACCAGCATGTGTTGAAGACTGACGGTGGTGTGGAGGATGATGCTGACAACCATCTCAGGCACCGGAGGAGGAGAAGAGTGTTCAGAGCCAGGGTAACCTACCAGGGGCTACATGGTCTGGAGATAGTAGAGTGTTACAGTGTGGACAGGGACACCATACAGCAACTTGTTGAGCTGTGCTGACCACGCCTCAGAGCCAGAAGCAACAGAGGGGAACCCATCCCAGTGGACACAAAGGTATGTGTAAGCTTGAGAATACTAGCCACAGATACCATCCATAGGCCAACTGGGGATATCATGGGGATCTCACAGGCATCAGCATCCAGGGTACTCCACCAGTTCCTGGATGCCATGTTACCACATGCCAATGAGCACATATACTTCCCCCAAACGCAGGAGGAGTTGGCCAGCAATATGCGTCTCTTCCACCATGTGGCAGACTACCCGGAGGTACTGGGTGCAATAAACTGCATGCACATACACAACAAGACACCACCTGGTGAGCAGGGTAGGCACTACATAAACCACAAGGGATACCCTTCCATCAACTGCCAGGTCATGTGCAATGCCCTGGGCATTATCATGGATGTATGTGCTGACAGCCCTGGAAGCTATCAAGATTCCCACATCTGGCATGCGTCACAGCTGTATCAGGTATTTGTCAGGGGGGACATCCCATATGGCCACCTGGTGGGGGATGCTGGCTATACACTGGAACCGTGGATGATGACTCCCATCAGAAATGCACACACAGCCATGCAAGAATGCCATAATGAGGCACACGCAGAAACCAGAATCATCATAGAGCACATGTTTGGGATGCTGAAATCATGGTTCCGTTGCTTGGACATATCTGGTGGAGCCTTGCAGTACTCTCCAGGCACATGTGCCCACATCTTCATAGTATATGCTATGCTACACAATATGATCCTGCGGAAACAGCTGCAGCAGGGACAGAATGGTGAAGGCCCTCACAGCCCACCACCATTGCCAAGGGCCCCACAGGCACAGAGGGACTCAGACCACGAACACCCTGTGCTAACCCCAGTAGGCAGACTGAGGCTTGCCCAGTATGCCCATGCCTTGGCAAAGAGGGAACATATAGTACACACACTGACAGTGTAGGCACTTATGGACTGACTCCCTTCTCCACCTGCACACACAGCAAACATCGATGGCACACACACACAACCACCTGTAAATTGTCATGTATAGGTGGTCTACTGTGTGCATCCTACATAGGTAGCCCTCAACTATTGTACACACAACTGCTATTGGCACAAGGTAAGTCATTACCTGAACAGTAAATTAAGCTATCAGCATGTGTCCATACTGTATGTATTGGTTCATAGATACATAGGTAGGTACATGCCTAACTGTCCGAGGCCACTCATAAGCATAGCCAAAAGGTGTCTGCTGTCACCACCCCATTGATTAACTAACAGTCCCTCTGTGGAGCAGAGCCAATTGCGGTATCCCTGGGGTGTATCCACTGTTCCCCACCCACTCTGCAAGGATTCCCTGGAGTGTTAGTGAGGGGTTTTGTATAATGTAATCAGGGATGTAGTTCCAAATAATGGGGAGTATCCGTGACAGGAATATTCTCAGATGATTTACATGTTACATAGTATACCTTAACCACAGCTTGCATATATAGGTAGTATTCCACAGAATAATAAATGTTTGGACCACACAACCGCTGAAATGTGCATTAATCACCCTTGCATTACCAGTGCCTGCTCTGAGAGGTAAAATTACCACTGCCAGGATTAGAACACGCACCATGTACACAATGTTCATAATAACCTACCACTAAGCTACCTTAGATGTACCAATGCTAGTTGTGTATACTGACAGGATAAAACACAAAAAGAAGGAATGTGTGGAAATAGGACAAACTGGCATGTACCCAATGAAAGGTGTATGCTATATATATATATATATATATATATATATATATATATAGAAATATATATATATATATATATATATATATATATATATATATATATATATAAATATATATATATATATATATATATATATATATATATATATATATATATATATATATAGAGAGAGAGAGAGAGAGATGTCGATATATGGGGATATACATATATATATGTAGATATATAGATAGGTTAACAACATCTACATAACCATGGAGGTACATATAAATGGGATACCTACCACATACCGACTGCTTGACATACTGACGTGTGTAATCATGAGGCTTAAAGTCCGAAAGACCACAGTGCCGAAACACCAGAAGCGCGAGGTTTAAAATCGTGATGTTAAGGAACATTTAGTCAGTGCTTCTGGTGTTGCGGTTCATGTAGGTTACTGTGTGTAAGTGTGTTTCTGAGGGCTGTGGTGTGTGTAGGTGTGTGTTCTGAGTGTGTTTCTGAGGGCTGTGGTGTGTGTAGGTGTGTGTTCTGAGTGTGGTGTGTGTTCCTGGGGGACTGTAATGTGTGGGTGTGGGTTTGCTTTGTGCGTCTGTTTGTGCGATCTAGGAGGTAGACTATTAAAGTAGGGGGGTGTGGAGGGTGCAGACACCCACATGGGGGGTGTAGGGGGGCTTGCTCACCTGCTCATATGTAGTGTAGGATAGTTTGTTTGGATGTGGTGGGTAGCAGTGTGTCTGTGTGCGTGTGTGTGTGTTCCATGTTTGTGTTACTTTCGCGAGTTACTGTCGCTGTCGGTAATGTGGGGTATGGGAGTCTGGGCCTGGTACTGTGGGCGTCGGAATTGTGTGGTTTCGGGATTCCATAGGTATCCCGTATACAGCGGTTGAAGTGTTCATATATGAGTATAACATGGACCATAACAATCACACATTCCTCCATGACCAAACTTTATGAACAAAGGATATAGAGAGTATATGCCTATACACTATTACAAATATGTGCTATGGACATGAGCCAATGATAGGGTTACCACCTGTCCCACTTTGCAAGGGACAGTCCCTCTTTGGGCGGTTGTGTCCTGACCAAAAATATTAAATGTGGTAATGTCCTGAGATTGTAGGACATAATTATGTCCCATATGTATTGTAATAGTTGCATACAATAGTTCTTTCTGTATCTAAAATACCTACATGTTACAAGAAACAGGATAAGCAACTAAACTGCTACAAGAATAAGCTTATATTTAGGCAAAAAAGGAAAGTTCTATCCCTTGTACTGACTGTGGGTTTGTGATGACCTGTAAAATCTAATGTGTGTCCCGAAAATGTCCCACTATGGCCATATGAAAAGGTGGCAACCCTAGCCAAAGAGGGTCAGTCACCAACACAACTCCAATGACTAAAAACACCTATGACAGAACTACACATGTAGCAACACTTTATTACATTCCGATGTATTGCTGAAAGGATTCAAGGACTAACATCACCTGCATGCTATACAGGAACCAATTAACAGTGCCTTAATGAATCAGCCTGCAATTACCATGGTATTAGTCCACTAAAGAATAGGTGTTCAAATAGGGAAGGAACCCTCACCCACATATCGATTATGCATAAAAGCAGTTCCTACACACCTGCATCTGCTATGTACTCCCACCAACATCACCCCCACACCCAAACAAATTACAATACAAACTGTAATAACATCACAAAGCATTCACTCACTGTACGACATCTGCAGAAGCCTTAACATACCTTGTCAGAGACACACTAACATGGCCATATGTGAAATGGTAGCTGTTATACAATGGAACAGCTGCTGATGTTACAGGGCTTGTTTGCACTAATCCTGTTTCAGAGGGTTGTGTGTACACTGGGAAGTGCTACCAATTACCGATTAACAGCACAGTATGATACACATGTACACCAAACCAAGGATGTCTGGTGAGCACACTGTAAACCACCTAACAGTTCATGCATAGCAATACAGCCTTGAGCTGCCCAAACATCCTTGCCAGACTGAAACATCTGCAGGAGTGTATATACACAGCATCAAGGTTGACTGCATTAATGTGGACTCATCCAGCCATGTGCTGATAGGTAGGAACACCAGTACGGGCAAAAAGACATGCCCACATCAAGACAGCATACACATGCAGTATGAGCAATGTAATCAGGTGACACACACACATATATGGTGATAATATCCATTCACCATCGAGTGTCATGTGTGTAACACAAACATGTTAGTGGTGTCAGTGTCATGTAGATTTGCAAAGACAACTATTTAATCGTAAGAAATGCGATACACATGTATGTTCTGCTGTAGCTCTGTATGTCTCTGTGAGTTACTGTGACCTGTCTCCATCATTATGTCTTCCAGGTATGCCGCATGCAAGACTACCCCCTTATACCTGCTTGGAGGATGAGGCCCTCATCCCATACCTACAGGACAATCATGATATCCTGTTCAGCCATGTGCCACAGGATGCACAGCAGTGGGATGCCCTGTGGATGGAACCTTGCAGGAAGGTCAGTGATGTGGGTGGCCACAATTGAACATACCAGCAGGTGTGCAGACACTGTACAGACCTCATTAGATGAGCGAAACAGCTTGCGAATGCAATCGCCAGGGAACAAGGTGCAACAGGTGGTGGACCACCAATCCAGCCCCCACTCACATGTACTGAGGAGCTACCAGCCAACCTGGGGACACCTGCAGAACAACATCCACAAGCCTTAGCCAATATTGTGGAGGTGAGTCTCTCTCAACCACCGAGCCTGGAGTTGCTTGGTAAGTCACTACTGCACCTTTAACAACTATATTCCATATAGTCGCATGTGTCACTGTACAATATGTAATAAAATAAAATATGTAAATAAAATTAGGTTGTGGAATATTTTTTCGTCTCTCGTTTTGCACCTCCAAGGATTTATTGGTTAATTTTTGGTGCATTTTTCCACCTTTAGTTGTTTTATGTAATGTAACATCATATGCAAGGCTTGCATACACACATGCTGCATACTATAATATGCTAGTCTATGTATGCACACATGTGCATACACCATAGTATAGTCTAACGTACTGGTGTACGTGTTAACATGCACATTGCACCCTGTAGCTATCATACAGTCGTGGATAATGCTCATACTGCTGTGTTTCTCCTATTTAGGTACATCTGGCATTCCACTGCGACAGCAGCCCATTGCTGGTGAGACTGTTATTATTTATCAGGCATCGTAATGCACAGATCTATCTGCCATGTCGCCATTTACCACATTTACACATAATGTATGGTCCTGTCACAATATACAGGTCAGACCTGCAATGCATTACAATGGCTACCCATATGCAACATTTGCAAACTATGTGAATCACCAACATGGATCCTCACAAACTGTCATTGCCAGATGTGTGAACAGCTGTGCATTCAATGGTGGAGGTGCTGTTCACTGTAGGGACATGTACTACAGATCAGAACTACACATGTGGTGAATACAAACAGTACTACACAGTGAGCTGGAGTATGGCCAGCCCACATGATTCACTGGTGTGGATCATATCCCTGCTATGAATGTCACACAATGTGATGTGCTATCTTGACATGTCCATGACATCTAGTGGCCTGGCTGCAACACTGCCTAACTATCCTGAAAAACATATCCCACATACCAAACATACCACCCTTTGTCTGCATAACCCTGACGTCAGTGGAGCATATGACATCTATGGGTGTATGTCATATGGGACAAAACAGACATGTGAAAAAGATGCCCGTCACAATCATTTGGCCAACACATGTACACACATGGCCATGGAGGATGGCCAGAGACATGAAGCAGCACATACAGTAGACGTGATGTGCTTGTGTGTACACCCTGTCATACAATGGCTACACATGGTCCAACTATTGCCTTTGTGTAATGGTTATATTGCAGATGTGGGACACTAGACATCCAACAGGCCTGTGCACATCTTGTGTAGGCATGACATCAATCCATCACATAAGATGTGTTGAACATCTTGAGTGTGTCATGACATGACAGCAGTCACCTGTACAGTATCCACAGCAGCTGACAGATACAGTACATTCCCCTTGCTGGTGTCAGACATCAATGTCATACTTGCTTCTCGTGTGTGTGTGTGTGTGTGTGTGTGTGTGTGTGTGTGTGTGTGTGTGTGTATGTGTGTGTGTGTGCGGTACATAGATGTCATGTGGGAAATAGTGTACCAACGTGTTCGCCATGTCTGGCCATAGTTGCCAGGCAGCAGCAATATGGTTGTAGATGTGCAGGGGTGTCATCCATATATCCTTCAGTGACCTGTGTCACACATTCCACATCATGGTTTAGTGTGTATACACCTCAGTGACATGGGTCACATTCCACAGTATGTATGTATTGTATCTGAACACAGTCTGTAACTCACACTGTATAGCAATAGAGACGCCTCATGATTCCCTGAACATGCACATCAGCTAAATGTGCAGTATATATCTGTAGGGCGGACAGACAACACTGCATTGGGACACCATTACCCCACTGTATATTTGACAGGACACCATTGTGTTAAACATGTATGCATGTCATTGCACACGTCAGCAGATCACATGTCATACTACACATGATTGTCACGGTCATATGCCACACATCAGGCAGGTGTACTGTTAACCTGTGCTGGTCTACATGATGTAACACAGGGATGTATGCTTACTACTATAATTGTTTAATTTGCATGCCTTCCGCTATGACACATGCATGCTATTGTGTGCAACCCAGGGATGTATGATAAGTACCACTATTATTGTCTGCACTGCATGCCGTCTGCCATAGCACATGCATGTTGCATGCCTTCTGTCATATCACATGCATGTTGGGTGCCATAGCGTGTGTGTCTGTGTGTGTGTCTGTGCGTGTGTGTGTGTGTGTGTCTGTGTGTGTGTGTGTGTGTGTCTGTGTGTGCATGTCTATTGTATAGATTGTAATGTACAGTTCTTGTCTGCCCCTCACAGGTGATGTAGGTGCATTGCCCTCCTGTGGTCCATCTGATGTTTGTGTCCCCACAGACTCTAGCAGTGATGATGAACGTATGATTAAGGCACAGGCAGGGTTGTCAGAGGCTGAATTTGTGCCATCGGTTGCCATTCCACCTATATCCCCCTCATCCCCACACACAGATCCCATGCCTACACATACCCCATCACCAGTGGCCATAGAGGAAGGACAGTTGGCATGTGGTAGCTTGGTACAGGACAGTGTGGGGGCTATGGAAGGTGTGCCTGCACACCATGGTGTCAACCAACTGACTGGTGGTGCCCCACACAGGCACCTGATCAGTGCTGCTCATAGGAGGACCTCTGGCCAACATGATCCTGCAAGACAGATTGCAGCAGCTGGTGTCACCAGATGCATGTTTCAGGCTGTAATGGAGGCACAGGCACGTGCTGAATGGCACAACAGAGAAGATTAGAGGCTTCAGAGGGCTGCTGTCCATTCTGTAAACAACATCCAAGCAATGGTAAATGCTCAACAGCAGATTCCTGAAGCTTTGGATAGACGGTTAGGTGACATGATTGGAGTCCTTGACCATGGCATGACAATCCGCAAGTGTGAGCTGACTGTGTTGGAACATCTGGTAGGAGTGAGGCATTGGGCACGTGAACATAGGCCTGCTACATCACCTGTTTCAGGTCTACGTGAATGAGCTACCTCACATGTCTGCTCCCATAGTGGTGGTAGCAGCAGCAGTGCAGCTGGTGCTGTGCTCTCCACACCACAACACAGCAGGCCACATGCATGTGGCCCTGGATGGTCCCAACAGGGACATGGTTCCAGTGGACAAGTGTCATCAGACAGTACCCAATCTGCACCTCTGCCTGGTAGTGCCCGTGCAACCCCTGGCAGGCACAGGTCACATGTCTGTGGCTGGACACCGTGAACTGTAAAACCTGGCCTATACAGTCCACAGCTGTCAATAATAGCCCTGTGTAGGCCAGACACATGCCAGAACTGTGTGCATACATACACGCACACTCCGGAAACATACCGCAACACACACATGCATAACATCCACACACAACCAATTAGATCAAAGGCCCTAACCCACACACATGATGTCATCAAATGGTGCAGCCTAGGCCCCTGGCAAACATTATCACCCTGTGCATATGATGATGCCTATGCCACATCCCTGACATCCACACCATCAGTGCAGGGACATGCTCATATGGTCTGATGCACAGGGTGAGCAGACTAGGAAGATAAGTGTAGTATACAATTGTTAAGTACTGTTGACAGGCAGCAGACATTCCATGTACTACAGGTGTACAATGCATTTCATACTGTTAACAGTATGTGTCTTGTGTAACAACAGTAACTGCATGTTGGTCATGATGTTCTGCTTTCCTCCTTCAGGTCTAATTGCACGTGCCGGAGGATGTCAGTGTTTGCAGTTAGTGTCCCATATGTCAATGTGGACTACTCACAGGTATGTATGAATATACCAGCATGCACCATGTAGCTGCCACATAACAGTGAGAATGTCCCACGTTCCAAACACGTCTACTGATCCAAGAGCATGATAGCTGTGTATTAAGCTACTGTGGCTACAGACGTAACATCCATAAACTTTTGGGGGGACCAAAAGGGGGAACCAAAATTACCCCTTGGGGGAAAAAATTTGGGTGTCTGGCCATATTTGCCAGGCAGCAGCAATATGGTTGTAGATGTGCAGGGTGTCATCCTTATATCCTTCAGTGACCTGTGTCACACATTCCACATCATGGTTTAGTGTGTATACACCTCAGTGACATGGGTCACATTCCACAGTATGTATGTATTGTATCTGAACACAGTCTGTAACTCACACTGTATAGCAATAGAGACGCCTCATGATTCCCTGAACATGCACATCAGCTAAATGTGCAGTATATATCTGTAGGGCGGACAGACAACACTGCATTGGGACACCATTACCCCACTGTATATTTGACAGGACACCATTGTGTTAAACATGTATGCATGTCATTGCACACGTCAGCAGATCACATGTCATACTACATGTGATTATCACGGTCATATGCCACACATCAGGCAGGTGTACTGTTAACCTGTGCTGGTCTACATGGTGTAACACAGGGATGTATGCTTACTACTATGATTGTTTAATTTGCATGCCTTCCGCTATGACACATGCATGCTATTGTGTGCAACCCAGGGATGTATGATAAGTACCACTATTATTGTCTGCGCTGCATGCCGTCTGCCATTGGGTAGCAGTTTATTGGGGTGGGAATCCATAGCACATGCATGTTGCATGCCTTCTGTCATATCACATGCATGTTGGGTGCCATAGCATGTGTGTCTGTGTGTGTGTGTGTGTGTGTGTGTGTGTGTGTGTGTGTGTGTGTGTGTGTGTGTGTGTGTGTGTGTGTGTGTGTCTGTGTGTGTGTGTCTATTGTATAGATTGTAATGTACAGTTCTTGTCTGCCCCTCACAGGTGATGTAGGTGCATTGCCCTCCTGTGGTCCATCTGATGTTAGTGTCCCCACAGACTCCAGCAGTGATGATGAACGTATGATTAAGGCACAGGCAGGGTTGTCAGAGGCTGAATCTGTGCCATTGGTTGCCATTCCACCTATATCCCCCTCATCCCCACACACAGATCCCATGCCTACACATACCCCATCACCAGTGGCCATAGAGGAAGGACAGTTGGCATGTGGTAGCTTGGTACAGGACAGTGTGGGGGCTATGGAAGGTGTGCCTGCACACCATGGTATCAACCAACTGACTGGTGGTGCCCCACACAGGCACCTGATCAGTGCTGCTCCTAGGAGGACCTCTGGCCAACATGATCCTGCAAGACAGATTGCAGCAGCTGGTGTCACCAGATGCATGTTTCAGGCTGTAATGGAGGCACAGGCACGTGCTGAATGGCACAACAGAGAAGATCAGAGGCTTCAGAGGGCTGCTGTCCATTCTGTAAACAACATCCAGGCAATGGTAAATGCTCAACAGCAGATTCCTGAAGCTTTGGATAGATGGTTAGGTGACATGATTGGAGTCCTTGACCATGGCATGACAATCCGCAAGTGTGAGCTGTCTGTGTTGGAACATCTGGTAGGAGTGAGACATTGGGCACGTGGACATAGGCCTGCTACATCACCTGTTTCAGGTCTACGTGAATGAGCTACCTCACATGTCTGCTCCCATGGTGGTGGTAGCAGCAGCAGTGCAGCTGGTGCTGTGCTCTCCACACCACAACACAGCAGGCCACATGCATGTGGCCCTGGACGGTCCCAACAGGGACATGGTTCCAGTGGACAAGTGTCATCAGACAGTACCCAATCTGCACCTCTGCCTGGTAGTGCCCGTGCAACCCCTGGCAGGCACAGGTCACATGTCTGTAAAACCTGGCCTGTACAGTCCACAGCTGTCAATAATACCCCTGTGTAGGCCAGACACATGCCAGAACTGTGTGCATACATACACGCACACTCCGGAAACATACCGCAACACACACATGCATAACATCCACACACACCCAATTAGATCAAAGGCCCTAACCCACACACATGATGTCATCAAATGGTGCAGCCTAGGCCCCTGGCAAACATTATCACCCTATGCATATGATGATGCCTATGCCACATCCCTGACATCCACACCATCAGTGCAGGGACATGCTCATATGGTCTGATGCACAGGGTGAGCAGACTAGGAAGATAAGTGTAGTATACAATTGTTGAGTACTGTTGACAGGCAGCAGACGTACCATGTACTACAGGTGTACAATGCATTTCGTACTGTTAACAGTATGTGTCTTGTGTAACAACAGTAACTGCATGTTGGTCATGATGTTCTGCTTTCCTCCTTCAGGTCTAATTGCACATGCCGGAGGTTGTCAGTGTTTGCAGTTAGTGTCCCATATGTCAATGTGGACTACTCACAGGTACGTATGAATATACCAGCATGCACCATGCACCATGTAGCTGCCACTTAACAGTGAGAATGTCCCACGTTCCAAACACGTCTACTGATCCAAGAGCATGATAGCTGTGTATTAAGCTACTGTGGCTACAGACGTAACATCCATACTGGGTGACACCACAGGTACAGTTACATGGAGTGGTGAGGTAAGAGAGTGGTCCAGCTGATTACACGGGTAGAGGCCAGTGGGAAGTGTGATGCCTCATTGGGAAGCAGTAATACATGTTCCCATGACAGGATGCCAACACCCAACTGCACCCACACACTCAGGTATTGACACACATGTATTCAGTGACACAGTAACACACCCACACACTGATGGATTCACCAACACAGTAACACACACTCACACACAGTTGCTACTCTTGAGGTGAGGATCCCTGCCTATGTGCAAATTATCATTACAGTACTGTGCACCTGCATGATGCGCCACAGAGAATACACATGTACAGGTAGTCAGTATGGCCTATGCTCAGGGACATCAACACGGATAGTAGACTGCATTGCCTGGATGGGGGGAGGGGTCTTATCAGTTCAGTATGGTAACATGCATTCTCACTCTAGGGACCAGACAGCCATACATACACACACACACACACACACACACACACACACACACACACACACACACACACACACACACACACTGTGGAATTCACTATTGAATACACCTATGTCACGCACATACAGATACCTCACATGTGTGAGATATACGCTCCTGCCTATGTCCTGCTTCCTACATTGCAGTCTGTACAGATGTGTACACTAATGTACAGGAGAGTGAGTAACAATTGAGATGTATTCCCCACCATACGTGACATATATGGACACACACACAACCACACATGCCAGTACTGTGAATCAAAGACCTGCCTAGCTCATGATATGTATGACAGACGTACAGCAGTATTTCACGCATTACAAAGTGTATTGATGCTTCCTTTGGCAACAGTGCTGATATATGCACACAGGAAGTCTTAACTGTTAACAGGTGTCAAGTGATTTACCTTCGGTGTCACCCTGACCGCTGTCTAAGTTGTGTGTTATGTCCTTCAATTAATGAAACCATTGCTTACCAGTTACACAGGTTATTATAGGAACACTTGTGACATACCTGTGAACTGTCCTTAGCAAACATCCATCTGCAAAGATGTCTCACCACTTAGTTATTTCCACACATCTGTCCATACCTGAGGTACATCTTTCCATGCATTCAGCATATCGCCATATACAGTTGGCAATGTTGAGGCTGCATTGCAACTGCATGATGTACTAAGATACACATCACCTGCATACATCAGCAACTGCACACGTATGGTATCTGAATGCACACCACTACATGTACATGTGTGTAGGTCCTACAATCCTGTCATTTGGGCATGTTTGTAAACATTGCAATTGGTGGACATGTGTAATGACATACATGACACATGGACTATTGTATGATATGATAGGTGTAATGGGTAACCGGTACAGAGGAAATGTTACCTCTGTACACTGATATCACACCTTATGTACTGTTAGCATTCAGTAGCCTTGGACCTACATTCCATGTGCATGTGTGTAATGGCTGTAGCCACCTGTCTGCACAAAGGACAACAACAGCTATGCTATTTACATGTATGTTGTGTGTGTGGTATGTACATATCCAGGGCAGGTACATGTATGTCATATCCAAACATGAGGGTGTGTACTGGTGTACAGCAACAGTCATCTGCTAATGCTGTAAATAACCAAGTGCCCCTGGTATGTGTACAGCTGACCTGGTTGCAGACAGTGGTATCATTGCATTGTATAACAGATGATGCAACTGTGTCAGTACATGGGTACTCTCTACAGTTGATGTAGGGCTTGGTACAGTCCACTGGTCAAGGGTCACATGGTGATGTACTCTTATATGTCCTAAAACATGTATGGATGTGTGTTGGTGGTCCGAGGACATGGTGGTGTCTGAGGTTTGCATCCTAGAATGCAGCATTTGACACTGTGTCCTGCACCTGACTCTTCTGTGATGCCTTTCGTGGGGGTTCCGGTCAGTACATGTGAGTGGCCTCTATGTATGTGGGGACACCACCACCTGGAGCTTTCCGTACCTGCATTATGGCCCACATATCTTGTTCTGAGGTATATGGTGGTAGTGCTATTGTGCACTCCATAGCCTTCAGCCAGGTGTTCCTCACTGCACAGATGTCAGTACTCTGCATTGTTGGATCTACAATGAGCAGCTGTGATTATGGACGCTGCGCATCTAGCACTGTTTAGCATAAGCATACAATGCAGTTGTCCTCTAGGTGTCAGGGTGTTATCCTGTGTTTAGGACATTTGGCTTGGAATGGCACTATATGGGCGGATGTGACTTGGGTATTATCCCCACTCCCTTGAATCATGGATGCATGTGATATGTGTCAAAGGCCTGTCTACTGTCAGTCATGTCATCCCAGAATGACAAACACTGGACAACCTCGTACTTACAGCAGGACATTGGCTCATTGTGTTGGTCAAGCAGTTGCCACTCCTAGCAAGGCTCATTGTGTTGGTCAAGCAGTTTCCACACCTAGCAAGACATCACTGCGAGTGGTGGTATTGTACTTGGTATAGGATGGTACATCTAAGGTGATGGACAGCAGCAGATGTTGTGTAAAAGACCAGTGTTAGATATATGTAGAGCAGCGTTCCTGCTAACAGTGACAACTACTAACACCAGAGCCCATTACAATGTGTTCTTTACGTTTCACTGTAATAGCATGGCCACTGTGGGTTTCCGTGTTTAGAATCAGAGTGCATCCCAGACAGCCCTGTGCTACTAAGTGTATGAGCATGCCCAGTATAACCTTGTGTAGATGGACACATAGTGCATTCTGAACAGCCCTGTGCTACTAAGTGTGTGAGCATGCCCAGTGACACCTTGTGTCGGTTATGTGCCTCTGTGTATGGGCATGGCCATTGTAACCTTGTATAGAGATAGTAGTCATCCATTCCACAGATGGGCATACTCCAGGTCAGGATGGATTCCTACTTTAAACACACAGGTTCACAGGTATGTACATCTTAACTGCCAGCATCCCTGTTGATGTCCACATTCATAGAAGGTCATAATGATAGCCTTGAAATGTGTAGTCTGTGTATCATGACTCATAACTATGTAGTATTGTAATAGTGATCTGTAGATAGGCAGATGTTCCATTTCCACCACTGGAGTGAGTGTGTGTGTGTGTGTGTGTGTGTGTGTGTGTGTGTGTGTGTGTGTGTGTGTGTGTGTGTGTGTGTGTGTGTGTGTGTTTGTGTTTTTGTCCCCGTCTGCCCAAGGACTGAATAATGCTTTTAGACTGCTCACAATCCATACAATTTTTATGCCCAACTTTGCCAAGGCTGATGATGTCACCCACCTACAAATACACCTGTAGGAGTGCTGTGTCCCAGTAATCTCCGGAGCTCATTCTGTAACTGCGTAATGCTGTAGTGTAATAAAGTAGGTAGGTTGGTGTTCTAATCCCAGACTTGCCAAGCGCATGTGTGTGTTTGTCCCTGTCTGTCTGAGGACTGAATAATGCTTTTAGACTGCTCACACTCCATACCATTCCTATACCCACCTTTGGCAAGGCTGATGATGTCACCCACCTAGAAATACACCTCTGGAAGTACTGTAATCCTGTAATCTTGGTAGCGCATTCTGCAACTGCGTAATGCTGTAGTGTAATAAAATAGTTAGCTCGGTGTTCTAATCCCAGACTTACCAAGTGTGTGTGTGTGTGTGTGTCTGCCTGAGGACTGAATAATGCTTTTAGACTGCTCCTACACATACAATTCTTATACCCACCTTTGCCCAGGCTGATGATGTCACCCACCCACCTACAAATCCTGTGAGAGTAATGTTGTTAGCGTATTGGTGGTTGGCATTGCTCTTGTGTGTGTGTGTGCCAGTAGTAAAAAGGCTAGTGTGACTTGGTGATCCCAGACTTGCCATGTGTATGTGTGTCTGTTTGTCCCTGTCTGTCTGAGGACTGAATAATGCTTTTAGACTGCTCACACTCCATACCATTCCTATACCCACCTTTGGCAAGGCTGATGATGTCACCCACCTAGAAATACACCTCTGGGAGTACTGTAACCCATTAATCTGGGTAGCACATCTTGTAACTGCGTAATGCTGTCATGTGCTAAAATACTTAAATTGGTGTTCTAATCCCAGACATGCCGTGTGTGTGTGTGTGTGTGTGTGTGTGTGTGTGTGTGTGTGTGTGTGTGTGTGTGTGTGTCTGCTTGCGTGAGACAAGTACAGTGCTTTATAGAGTATGCACTCTGTACAAATCACATGACCACCTTTGTCATTCCTGCTGTTGTCACCCAGCTAGGTATACACCTGTAGGTGTGCCGCAGCCCAGTATTCGCCATAGCGTGTGCCCTAAAAGTGTATTGCTGCAGTGTGATATGGTAGATAGGGGTTTGTATGTAGGACATGGCAAGAGTGTGTTTGCCTGTCAGAGCCTGTGTAGAGGTGGCTGTGAGTGTCCTACCATTGGACATGGGAAGTGGATTTTGTAGTTTTCCTATATGGTGTCCGTCTTATGACACATTGGCCAACTCACGAGGAGTACAGCTGTCAGTCAGCCACTAGACTGTGTTGGCAAGCCATACCCCTACATCTGGCAAAAGGCCTGGTGAACAAAGTATGCAACCCTATTAGTACCCGGTATATGTCCCGCACCCATGTGCAATGCACAAACAAACTTGCCTAGGATATCCCGCTATGTTGCTAGTACCATGCACATTGATGACAGATAGTAGGCATGGTGTGAATGCAGTGGCCTGCAAAGGACATGGCACCCTGTACAGTGGTACAATAGGCACATATATGTGGACATTGTGCTTTCACTATGTTCCACACTGGATGCCTGCAACATATGTGGTGCCATCAAATGTGATCCACAGAGGCCATACAATGCTGTACACATGTGCCCTGTATGGACCCATGCCACTGACACCACGGAATACCTGTATCATACTATCATTGCAGGTGCAGGGTCAACCTGCTCACTATAAGCAGGTTTCGCCACACCAGGCCAGTATTGGCATATCAGGGGATAACAGGCTGGGTACACAACATGTGCCTGCCAAACCAGGTACACCTGTACATGTCACTGTACAGTATTGTGGGACATGCACATCCCAGGCAATGTCCAAGTGAAGGACTATCAAACACAGACATGGCATGCATTGCAAAGCTATGGCCATACACATTGGTAACCAGGATGTCAGGGCAGATCATGCAGTACCTATCTGTGTGGGACATTGCAGACACTACATCCCTGCACTGCATACCATTGTCAGATGATGTAATGCCAAGGATTACCCGTCAACCAGCCTTGTACAGCTTTCTTGCACAGCCAACCACTACACACCCATGAAGCAATGCATACACGCATGCCAGTACTGGCACCTTGTGTCTGCGTGTGGGTTGTGATGCTCCCAACCACAGTCACTACCAGTATAATCCTCATTGGCATACCAACAGATGTCAAACACTTTCACATGCCCTAGCCCATAGAACCTCCAGATATTCCCATGGTGCATGTAGTCCTGTGCATTACTGCAGTGTTGCAAACTAAGTAGTTAGGTTGCAAATTTGTGGCCCTGGCAAAGAGTGTCAATGTGTGTCCATTAGAGAGTGTGGTTGTGGTGACAATGGCATCCATTCACGTGGACAGCCATGTGTAACACACCTAATGCATGTCTACTATATCTCTGTTGCAGATGCCACTCACCTACACACATATATGTTCTTACAGCACAGCAACATGTCGCCTTTGTGGCACATGTAGTAACATCATGCACATGTAATAGTAATGAGTAGTCAGTCAGGGGTTTGATCCCTCTAATGTTAGGTGTGTGGCAGATGATGCTTAGGGTTAAGTCTCCAAGCCCTTCCCTGGTGTACTTTGCCTGTCCCACCCACACACTCTCTGGTGGATGTGTAGGAGTACACCTGCAAAGCAGCAGCATGTGTATTGTAAGTGTTGGACATGGTCAGGTGATGGCCTCTGCACCTATTGCAGTCCTCCTCTAGCTGATTGCATGTGGAACTGCTGTGATGGTGTTCCCATAGCCATCTGTATTATAAACACAGTACACTATCTAGGGAAAACATATTGGTATTTGGCCATGACAGTCGCTGTGCATGGTACCTGGATGTGGTGTTCTGACACGGCATCACAGATGATATCTGGATGTACCTCAAACATTTTACACAGTGGGAAATAGCCTAAAGACAAGTGGGTGATGTGCCATACATGACTACAGCATGTAAGTGTAGCTATGCTGCAGTGAGACTACTGCCTGTTCAATATGTGTGTGGTAACAGCTATTTTGCATGTTATAATACAGACATGACAGTATTCTGTTCATGAGGGACCCCCATCTGTAGGGCCATCTGTGAACTGGTCAGTGTGTACAACCATTTGTTTCCTGTGTTACACACTGAACACACATCTGTGCACAGCAGAAGCATAGTGTGAGGATTGCAGACAGTACATGATGATAGGGATGTGTTACTGCCATCGCATCCCTGACTGGACATGTGTCACATGAGACAGTGGTATGTCAGACACTCTCTGGGGTTCTCAGTAACAAGCCAATAATTGGCAACTGTTCATAGCTGCGGTCACACGTCTACTACACATTGTACAGATGGCATGCAGTATATATGCATGTGTTGTGCTCCCTCTGCAAATGTATACCATCTGTTGTGTTGGGTTGATGGTGTTATCTATGCATACTTTTGTAGGTAATCCTGTATGCTGTTGTCTATCACTAAGCCATATGTGGGTTTAAACTGCAACACCATAGGCTGAATGGGTTGGGAGGTCCCAGCAGAACTTCCTGTCCCACTTCAGCTGACCATG
>NC_056731.1:1759265678-1759318178 GCF_019279795.1 Protopterus annectens | reverse complement strand
CCCTTTTTTTCAGTTATAAAGGAATTCCCAATACTATACTAGCATATCCAAAAGTCAGTTGTCAATCTCCTCTCTGGTCCAGCTGGTGAATCTGGGAATCTTGAGGCAATGTTACAACTGCCTTATGTACACAGACAACCCTCTCCTCCTCCCAACAAATTCCAACACACGTGAGAGATGCAACCATATAGCCAAACTGGTGGCTAAGCTCTCTCAACTCAGTACTGGCGTAACCAGTCAGGAGGAGAAGGAAACCACACTCACAACAATTCCAGTCTCACATAAACCTACCACGACAGCAGACCAAACACATAAACACACAAAAACATACTTGGAGGCTCTAAATAAAAATCTACCTAAGCAGCAGAGACCTCCAAAGCAGACACCCAAGCAACCGCTACCCCAAAACAAAACACGTGCAACACATAGCTCACAAAGCCAGTGTGCCGAACAGTCACAGCCCTTAAGGCTAAACAACACACCTGATACACTTGCAATAGGTGACCCTATCGTGAGGCACACTGACGTCCCGCTCACCAGACTGAACAAGGAGAAGGTCACGGTGAGCTGCCTGTCGGGCGCTAGGATCCGCCACATAACACAAGCACTCAGGTCACTCCAAGGCAAGTACAAATATGACTCAGTCATTGCCATGCTGGTGTGAATGACCCGAGACATACCTCCCTGGACTACATGAAAAGAGACATAGAGGAGCTCTCTGAGCATGTAGCCCAGGCCGGTATGACCCTGACCTTGAGTAGCATCTTACCCTCACCAAGAATGATGCCACAATATGAAGACAAGATGATCAGTTTCAACAATTGGCTTAAGTATTGGTGTCATTCAAAGGGGATCCAATGCCTGTCAGCCTGGGATGACATGCTCGACATGCCACGATGCTTCTCTAGGGACGGCTTACACCTGTCACCCCTGGGCTTTCGGATATTGGCAAAGGCTCTTGCTACCCGCATAGTGCCTTTTTTAGGCAAGGCTCAAAAGACAAACCCACCTCCATAGGTATCACAAGGGATAAGAAACTAAGAGTAATGCTACTCAATGCCAGAAGTCTAAACCTCAAGATGCATGCACTCGAAACTCTCCTTAGCATGGAGAACATCGATATCTGTGCAGTAACAGAAACCTGGTTCAAGGCTCCTGAGAGCACCCCAGCACTACCAGGTTATACCTCATACCAGGCTTTTCGGCCCCAAAACTCGGACTGAACCAAAAAAGGAGGGGAGTATCAATATTCGTCAAAGATACCCACACCTCCAGGTTGGTGGCACAGCACGAAGCATCAGAGACTATCCATGTGCAACTAACAGTGGGTAAAACTGCCTTCCAGTTTATAGCCTGCTACAGACCACCCTCCCAAACCCAGGAACCACACTTGGCCTTCCTGAGAACACTAGAAAATATGAAGGTCTCTTCAAACACCATTATATTGGGTGACTTCAACTACCCAAACATAGGCTGGGAGCATTACTCTAGCTCCAACACCCTAGCCCAAAGGTTCCTAGAATTTATAAACTCAAATGCTATGGAACAACTTGTTACCACTCCCACAAGAGGGGAAAACATACTGAACCTGATCATCAACAACATGGGGACTCTATGCTCCAGACCAGAAGTGTATCCCTCACTGGTAAGATCAGACCATAAACTAATTTCACTGGATAGTCACATCCCGACCCCACCCCCTGCCCAGAAAACCACAGTGAAAAACTTCTCTAAAGCAAATTTCACACTCCTCAAAACCGAGATGGAATCCTTCAAAGCCCCCGGGCCTGTGGAAAATACGGCCCAGACCACAGAATCCTTTATAAACGCATTCTTTGAACACCTTCAGGAATGCATGGATCATGCAATCCCAAATAAAACCAAGACCCAATCCTCCAAAGGCAGACTTCCTGTCTGGTGGACCCCAGCCATAAACAAACTATACAATAGAAGGAGGAAGCTACTACATGTCAGAGCAAAATCCCCAAAAGGGAAGGCATCTCTGATCAGTATTAGCAAAAAATTACAGGCACTCATAAAATCATCTAAGGCCAGCTTCGAGAGAAAAATTGCGCAGGACACTAAGGATAATCACAAGGATTTCTTTAGTTATGTTAGGAACCTGGGTGGGAATTCCCAGATATGCTCAGAATTAGTCCAAAATGACAAAAAATATACCAAACCCACAGACATTGCCAACATCCTAGCTGACAGGTTCAGCGCAAACTCCTCCCCACCAAAGGGCAAATATCTTTCCCAGCAGAGTGCTGCCCCCTGACATCTCAGATGCTCAGGTAAGAGCCCTCTCCAAAGCAAAAACACAGCATCAATGGGACCAGACGGTGTCCCGGCTGATCCTACATGAACTCCAAGAAGAGCTAAACCCAAACATAAAACTACTGTTCAATCTCAGCCTTACTATAGGATATGTACCCAAAGAGTGGCGTAGCAACAGTGGTCCCTCTCCACAAAGGTGGTGCCTCAACGGATCCTGGAAACTATCACCTCATAAGCCTGACTAGCTTGGTCTGCAAAGCTATGGAAAGGATCATCATCGACCTCATAAATAAAGATATTGGGGACCTACAGACACTGGATCCTACCCAGTTCGGCTTTGTTAAGGGCAGATCCTGCCTCTTAAACCTGGTTGATTTCTTTGAAACAATCACCAAGGCCATTGACGAGGGGAAGGTGGTCCACACAGCCTACCTGGACCTCACAAAAGCCTTCGATACAATACCCCACTCGGCCATTATAGATGAGCTCACCAGCTTAAATATAAACCCCTATGTCACTAGATGGGTTGCAAACTGGCTCAAGGACAGAACCCACATGGTTAGAATTGCTGAAACCATGTCAGACTCCAAACCAGTTACAAGTGGCATCCCACAAGGCTCAGTCCTGGGACCTCTCTTGTTCGATATATATTTTTCGGAGGTACAGGCCAACATGGAAGGACTGTGGCTGACCAAGTTTGCAGATGACTGCAAACTGGGCGCCATAATCGACTCTCCAGCCGACACAAGCATCCTCCAAAAGGGCCTCATAGAAACAGACAATTGGTGCCAGAGTCATGGCCTCAAGCTAAATGCCAAAAAGTGTATAGTCATCCCCTTTGGCAAAAACAAAGTGCCCACAAATTACCACATAGGTGGTAATCCATTAAGTACAGAAGAAGTAATTAGGGACCTGGGGACCCAAGTTGATAGCAATCTCTCATTTGACAACCACGTGGCTAAAGTGGTTAGAAAAACATTTTATATAGCCCACCTAATCATGAAGGGATTCACATCTAGATCAGGGGAGGGCATCGTGCCTCTTTACTCATCCCTCATCAGGCCCATAATTGAGTACAATGCCCCTTTTGGGATGTACCTTACCAGATACCTGCAGCAACTGGAAAGACCCCAAAAGTACCTCACCAAGAGGATCAAAGGGCTCAAACAGATGCCATATGCTGCCCGGTTAAAGAAACTCCAGCTCTACTCAGTGGCATACCGCCTACTCAGAGGCGAACTGTGCTTGACGTATAAAGCCATGTCCAACCCTGAATTAATGGACATGCTGCACCTCAGAAAATCCAAATCCCATCGAGCTACATGCTCAAGAGACTTGAACCTCAGCACTGAAATAAATAGGACATGCTGGAGGGACAGATTCCTAACTCAGAGGCTCCCTTCACTCTGGAATAAAATCCCAGTCCAGGTTAGGCAGAGTCCCTCATTGACTCTCTTCAAGAGGAATCTTGATGAGTGGATGGGAGATCATAGGTTTACCCCGGGTATCACTTTTGTGTCACTGTTAGACAGAGGCACAGTATACTAACCTCGAAAAAGGGCATAGCAAAATTAATTTAAAATGGGTGGCGAAAGCCAAATACACTCTGGCTAGGCTTATAAATGTCCTAGGGCAGATAGCCTAGTATGAACCTATGAACCTATGAACCTATATATATATATATATATATATATATATATATATAAATATACATATATACTGCGGTGGTGGTGCTGCGGTAGCATTGTCACCTGATAGCAAGACATTGTCCTGTTTGATTCTCAGCTAGAGCGTCTTCTGTGTGGAAGCATACGTGAATGGTGTGGCATCAGGGCTGGTAACCCAGTATGTAAAAATCCACTAGCAATCATTAGCAGACTGGAGTTCCACTGTGAAGACGCCTAACCGGGAAAAGCCGAAAGACATAAACATATGTCTATACATATATATGTATATATATATATATATATATATATATATATGAATATATATACATCTGTGTGTCTGTAAACCAATACATTCCCCGCTCATACGCACTTACACATTCGTAATGGTGTTTATATATGCTTCACCAGCATACTAGTGCCTTATTCATTATGACACCGAGACTTCACTCCAGTTATCTTGTAATCGGTATTTAGCATGTTATACAGTGGACAGATGTCGCAATATGTTCACGTACGTATTACCGATAGTAATTGCAATGTGATACAGTGTTATTTGTCCCGTCCCTCTTCTGCACAGCCTATTATTCCATCTACTGTCGATGTTTGTATGTGCACATTCCTGTTATTTATGTCAACAAATGGAATGCATGTGTTACAGAGAATGTACTTCAACATATTGTTGTCTGCATGTGTGTATGCATATATACCTATTACGAACTAGCTGACCTCCACGGGGCGGTCCATTAGAACCAGGCCATCCGACCCTGGCACGCCTGGATCCATAATTGCATACACATAGTTCCTCCACCCCACCCGTGTTGAATTTACACACGTAACATGCATTATCCACTTGTTATCGCAGCCATGACACACCTTTACACATTGCCCTCTCCAGAGCGTTTGGGGCCCTACACATATTTTGTCCTGCCTCGTGTATTAACAGGCTCTCCTGCCATGTAATATTTGCACATACGTGCCCTTCCTGGGGTTATGGATTATGGCCATTTGCCCTTTACAGTTTTTGGTGGTCCCAGCATGGGCTACATTCCATCTGTGTGTAAGGTTGACTTAGCAATTCAACGATGTTACGCCCACTGGTAAGACCCTGCCTGTGGTGTGAGTAGCGGTGCTCTGCTCACTCCTGGGCAGCCTTTTATGATATACGCTGACAGCACTATATAATAATATAATACCATATTTGCTCTTGATTCCCTTCACACCCCTTGTGTATGCTTTATTGTTACAACGTTCATTCTTCATATATATATATATATATATATATATATATATATATATATATATATATATATATATATATATATATATATTTCATGTATGTAGATATATATCTATACACACATATATATGTGTGTGTATATATATATATATATATATATATATATATATATATATATATATATTACATCTGTACATACAAAATTACATTTCCTATGCTGGGAGCTGCTTACACCCGCGCAGGCGCACTCGCCTATGCTTACTGTGCATAACATATGTTTACTGCCAATTATTTGTGCTTACTTGTGCCTTATTCATTATGATAGTACCACTTTGATTGAAGGGATCTGGTTAACAGTCCCATGCGATACACACATTCATGTTTACATGTTTAAATGTCGGCTTTGCAGCAGAGCGACATTCATTCCACAAGGAAAATGATATGTGCAATAGTCAAACTTGAACCGTGAATGCCTGTTCATTAGGTGGATGTTCTAACTACTACACTATTGGTGTTCTGCTTCATTTATATGTATACCCATGGTTCATTGTTACCCGAACACACGCTTCAACACTTCATTTACACAGCAGGCTTCCATTTTCCTGTTGGGAAAACCACACTACTACACATGCGCCATTCCCTACTGCTCTGGACTCGTGCCGCATGTTGACTCACTCCGAGTATATTCAGACCTCCAAAGCCTATAGTCCTGGCACATACATGTGTTTGATTGTCAGGGTGTTCATGTGGTCATCTGGCTTTAGACTTGTCCGACTGGGGACAGGGACTGCCTTGTACCCGTTTGAAAGTCAGATTTAGCACGTGGACAAGGTTACTCCCACTGTTAGCATCTTACCTGTGGTTAGAGACGCAGGGATTTTGGCCACCTCTGGCCAGTTTGATATGTCAGCACTAGAAAATACGGGTATTCCACTGCTATATTCCTTCGCATTTGTTATGAATGCTATCTTGTTCCCATGTTTGTTCTGTATATATATATATATGTATATATATATATATATATATATATATATATATATATATATATATATATATATATATATATATATATATATATATATATATATATATATATATATATATATATATATATATATATATATATAGTTGCCACCCTTTCAAATGGCCAAAGTGGGACATATTTGGTACAAACGTCAAGATTTTGCAGGCTGACACATACCCATAGCCAGTACAAAGGACAGAACCTCACTTTTATGCCTAATTGACAGCTTATTCTTTTAGCATTTTAGTTGCTTATTCGGTTTCTTATGACATTTAGGTGTTTCAGATACAGAATAACTGTTTTACGCAACTATTACATAAATATAGGACATATTTTTGTCATTAAATCTCAGGACATCTGCCATTTGACAGTAAGTGTACAGGACACAGCTGCCCAAAGAGGGACTGTCACTCGCAAAGTTACCCTATATGTGTGTGTGTGTGTGTGTGTGTGTGTGTGTGTGTGTGTGTGTGTGTGTGTGTGTGTGTGTGTGTGTGTGTGTATATATATATATATATATATATATATATATATATATATGTGTGTGTGTGTGTACATATGCATGCATACACATCTATATGATTTAATTACTTTGATCATACTGTTGAATGACTGTGTTGTCTGCTATGTTTGTGATAACATCGACGTTAGGTATAACTGCCATGGCTTAGTGGTAAATCACATTGATTGTGATGTGTAGGGTCCTGGCGTCGGGCCTGGCCGACACAGTATATTGTGTTGCTGGGCGGAACAAGGGCCATTGGACAAATGGTGAGTACAGCACTTTTCAGCTGTAGTTTTCTGTTTAACCACCCAGTCACATCACGCAAAATCCTTCTACATTCTTACTGTGATACGTCACCCCAGTTCACATTTCATTGGTATTATATCTTTATACAGCATAAAATTAGCAAGATATGCTCGTATACAGATTACGAGTCATAAATGGTGTGTGCTGCAGTCGAACCGGCAACATCTGCTCGATAGTCGGATGATCTTACCACTACACTATTGGTGTTCTGCTTCATTTATATGTATACCCATGGTTCATAGTTACCCGAACACACGCCTCAACACTTCACTAACACAGCAGGCATCCATTTTCCTGATGGGAAAACCACACTACTACACATGCGCCATTCCCTACTGCTCTGGACCCTTGCCTCATGTTGACTCACTCAAAGTATATTCAGACCTCCAAAGCCTATAGTCCTGGCACATACGTTTATTTGATTGTCAGGGTGTTCATGTGGTCATCCGGGTTTAGGCTTGTCCGACTGGGGACCGGCACTGCCCTGTACCTAGTTGAAAGTAAGACTTAGCATGGGGACATAGTTCCAGTTTTAGCGTCCTACCTGTGGTTGGGGATGCAGAGGTGTGCTCACCTCTGGCCATCCTGATATAATAGCACTAAATATTACGGGGGGGGGTTCCGCTGCGGTTTCCCTTCACATTCGTTATGACTGCTATATTGTGACCATGTTCATTCTTCATACCTATATATATATATATATATATATATATATATATATATATATAAATATATCAGTCTGTACATACACATGCATATACACCTACATGCTTATTTACATTTCCCATACCATTGAATCACCGCCACCTACTGTCGCACATACACGCTTGGATACCCACTTACATCTTGGGTTGCCACCTTTTCAAATGACCAAAGTGGGGTATTTTCGGGACACACATCAGATTTTACAGACCGACACATACTCATGGTCAGTACAAAGGTAAGAATTTTACTTTTTTGCCTAAATAAAAGCTTATTCTTGTAGCAGTTTTGTTGCTTATTCTGTTTCTTGTAACATTTAAGTATTTTGCATACAGAAATAACTATTTTATGCAACTGTTACATGAAATATGGGACATAATTATTTCCTACAATCTCAGGACATTTGCCATTTTATTATTTTTGGTCAGGACACAACTGCCCAAAAAGGGACCGTCCCTCGCAAAGTGGGACAGGTGGTAACCCTACTTACGTCTGCTTTAAAGCACCTTAATCACACTATATAAGACTGCCACTATGCGAATGTGAAAGGTATATATTCCCAATAATGCGCATTGGGAGACATGCATCATGGTCAGGTGTTTAATCCTGGGTCATAGGTTCTGCAGGACCGGCTGGAGGCTGAGCAGGTTTGTGGACAACTACTGCTTATACAACTTGTGTCCAGATGTCTACAGGACTGGACATCATGTTGTGACACCAAGTCTAATGTTTAGAACAGATACTTATCCCATGAGGGATATCCAAAAATTGTGGGGACCAATGACCTCGATTCTTTTGGCTTTACGAAAATGAGGTAGGGTTATACATGCAAGGGATAAATATTTTGCAATTCTGAGACTGCCTAGGGTGAGACTTTCTACTAGATATGAGTAGGGGTCACTATGTGCAGCTATGGCTGCGCCAAGCTAGCAGCCCGAGTATGGGTGGTTTTGGTGGGCGCTCAGGAAGGGGGGTTGGTGTGCTGTGGATGGGATGATGGGTATTCAGTTATGTACCAATACTATACATGCCAAATCCTTTATTGCAAAGCTTTCGGGTCAACACCCTTCATCAGTACATGTACTGACGAAGGGTGTTGACCCGAAAGCTTTGCAATAGAGGATTTGGCGTGTATAGTATTGGTTTAATTTACAGTATTTATACAGTACCACCAATTTTTGTGACTATTCAGTTATGTATCCAGGTGTCTTTGGGGTGGATGGCTCAGTTCAGGCCAGACCATTATGAGGGTGTTCAAATGTTTGTGGGACTGTGTTCTACAGTATGGCCTGTCAGGTTGTATTGCAGATGTGAATGTTTGTTCTTTGGTTTTCTTTCTGATTCACCCACTGCTCCCTGGTACACCTTCAGTTCACCTATTGTGCATCTGACCCAGTCTCCCCTTGCCAAATTATTGCATTACCCGTCACCCCCCACACCCATATTACACACGCACCATCCATCCCTTCTCTGGTTTATGGCCCATGGCACAGTCAACAGAACACATATCATACACTACATACCTCTTGTACCAATATGATTGTGAGGACGACCCTAGCATTTTTGATCTTCCACATGCTGTACTTCACGCACACGCAAATACTTATCTTTCATGACATGGTAGGTAGACCCGGGTTATACCCATTCATCTTTGGGCCGTCCAGACAAGGATAACTTGGACCATGAATGGGCAGATATTGAGCGAATGCTCTGACCATTGGTAGGGTTGCCACCTTTTCATATGACCAAAATGGGACATTTTTGGGACACACATCAGATTTTACAGGCCAACACATACCCACTGTCAGTACAAAGGATAGTACTTAAGTTTTATGCCTAAATGAAAGCTTATTGTTGTAGCAGTTTAGTTGCTTATTCTGTTTCGTTTAGTTGCTTATTCTGTTTCTTGTAACATTTAGGTATTTTACCTACAGAAATAAGTATTGCATGGAACTATTACATAAACTTTGGGACATACTTATGTCTTACAATCGCAGGACATTTAACATTTATAATGGTTTTGGTATGGACACAACTGCCCAGAGGGGGACTGTCCCTCACAATGTGGGACAGGTGGTGACCCTAACCATTGGGCTAGGCTTAGCAAATGGTAGCAGCATGCTAACATACTGCGTTTCACTTCCACTTGGTATAACAATCAACACTACAATGGAATACGGGCATGGGGTTTTAAATGTCATTTGTTCGAGGGACGGGGACTCAATATTCAGCTACGTGCCTTTGTGTTTACTTTTTATTTTGATGTTCGCAAAACTGACCTGTATGCTTTGCATACATTTCAGTTTCCACGGACACTGACAGGAGTGATTATTATTAGAGGCAGGCTGTACTAGTCATCATTTTAGGTTGCACATATGCAGCTGACATGTTCACCCCTCCGTGCAGTGCTTAGACATGCCCCCTGCACTCACGCACATTTCCTAAGCACATGGACATTGTGGCAGCGCACCTTCATTTAATGCATGTGGTGCTGCTGCACCATCTCTACGCCACACGGTCGGCGCAAGACTAACGCCGTCCTTGTGCCAAGCTTCATGAATCCTGGGGTTTGTCTCCTGCTGTGAGCTATCAATCACAGTAGCAAACAGCTCAAATTTGCTGCTTTGACAGATACGAAAGAGAGCTGGTTAGGGTAAGGGAGATGAGTTTAAGGACTACAATTCAGGCATAACAAAAGAATGAAGATTGTCCACTTTAGAAAGAAAAAGTAGTAACAGACACCAAATACTTTTCTGTGTGATTAATCTTCTTTGTCTTTTAAGCTGTCATTGAAAGCAAGAAATGGTAATTAAACCTGACTGACTAAAAGAAAGCAGGGTATAGGTGAAAACACATGTAAAGTCAATGCACTGATAGGAGCTTAGGGGCTATGATGTAATAATTTAAAGCCAAACACTGTAATGTGAGATACCTAGAGGTAGACTAAAAAAATCAAGATGCCGGACCTCATGTGGGTAGACTCTGGAATTACATTTAAAAATATAAAAAAGGTAGATAGAGTCCAAACGTACTGTTAAAATGTTGGAAACATGAAGACATGATGAAACAAACATGTTTTTAGTCTGTGGGTGATTCTTCTTTAAGGTGACACAGAGCAGAGAACTCACAATGTTTAAACTAGTATGTGCAAAGTGGTAGCACTCTCTTTCTTGAACATTTGCATCAATGTGATTTTTTTTTAATAAAATCCTAATGTTTGGCTTTACTAATCTGCTGTATCTTCAGCCTGAAAGTGAAGGCATTTAATGATATTTGGGATGTCTTTTGTGGTTTAAGATGATATGTGAATGGAATGTGAGACAGAAAGCAGTGACTGAGATAAGAATTATTATTTTTTTCCAATGATACTGGCAGTAATCAAATAGATATTTTGTGCAATGTTTGTAGTGATTTGTGTGGAGCAACTTAATGTTCATACCTCTCAACCTTTTTGCCAAAAAAAAATAAAATCTGAACAAAACTTAAAATAATAGGGGGACAAGGGCCAAAAATGGTAAAGATTTAAAAAGCTGCTCTTATAAACTTAGAAAGCTGATAGAATAACAGATTTTTTCTTAGCTTACATTTTTTGAAGGATATAAAGTTGGAAACTCAACTATATGTCATTTTTAGTGACTTCACTCCTCAGTGATTTGCCAGAATACCAAAACTTTTATGAGGAACAGACAAAAAATATGAAGTAATAAAAGGACTAGCAAAGGTGAAACATATACTGTTGCCATCATATCTCATGGCTGTAACTACTGGGTGAAGGTTGGGCATACCCCTCAACTGCAGGTGATTTTGGCTCACAAGTACTTTGGAGAGAAAAGATAATGGATTACACCTAATAATAACAATAATTGGGGTCATAAACTTCTTTTGCCTCAGGAAAATGTATGTTATTTCATATTGTCTTATTCTGTCAATTCCTCATGTTAATAGTACTAATATTTTGCTGCGGTAGCGTTATCGCCTTACAGTTAGACGTTGCCCGTTCGATTCTCAGTTAGAACGTCTTCTGTGTGGCGACATATGTGAATGGCCGTTCCTTCGTTGAAGGTTGTGCGTTAGGCCCGGCAAGCCAGCACGTAAAAATCTACTGCCAATCATTAGCGGACTGGAGTTTCGCTGTGGCGACCCCTAACCGGGAAAAGCCGAAAGACACAAATCCCTGATTTTGTTTTTAATTTTTGGATTTGTCCTTTTTTTTCTGGCATAAGAAGTTGAGAACTATGGGGCTGGTGTTGTTATTTCACACTCTCTTCTTTCACTTTCTCTTATTCAGCCAAATCCTGATCATACAAATAGTACAAATATTTTAAAATGTGCTCCTGCTTTTTATGTTTTGATTTGTTTCTTATTCTTTTGAGAGCTGCGGGGGTGGGGTTGGCTGGATAAATGTAACCAATGCTCTTGCCCTTTGCTCACTTTTAAGCAGTAACTATTATTTGGCTTGCAAGTCTAGTGTGCATTTGAAAGAAGTAAGCTGCAATATGTAACTTGACACCTGATATGCATAGAATATGTATAATCACTGGGCTGCATGCAGAAGAAAATGACAAGCAGCATGCTGTCACTTGTTTATTACTCTGATTTTGTGTAACGAGTGTGATTTGCGCAAACCAACTTTTCCATATTTTAATATGTGGAAAACATTTGGTAGGATCAAAGGTGACATGAGTTATAGGTTCATAGGTATGTACTAGGCCAATGGCCCTGGAACCTTTACAAGCCTAGCCCATAGAAGTGCCCTGGCATCATGCCATTGTTAGTTCCCTGTGTCTCTATCAAGTAGAGCCCCAGGGTGAACTTTCTATTTCCCATCCACTCATCAAGATTTCTCTTGAAAAGGGCCGGTGAAGTGCTCTGCTTGAAATGTATGGGAAATCTATCCCAGAGCATGGGCAGTCTCAGGGCTGGGTCATACCTGGCTTTGTAAGTCAAGCAGAGATTGCCTCTTAATAGATCATATGAGACAGAGAAAAGCTGGAGTTATTTGAGTCTGTCCATCTAGGGCATGTGTTTAAGGCCTAGGATCCTCTTCATGAGGAATGTTTGTGGCCTTTCCAGCTGTTGCAGGTGTTTAGTGAGATACATGCCAAATGGGGCATTATACTAGATGACTGGTCTGAGGGAAGAGTAGAGAGAGATGATGACCTCTTTCTTCCTAGATGCAAAACCCATGGTAATGAGATGTGCAACATAGAATGACTTTCTGACCACAGTGGCAATGTGGTGGTTGAAGGAGAGGTTGCTGTCAACCTGTGTCCCCAGATCTCTTATAAAGCCTTCAGTATTCAGTGGGCTACCATCAATGTGGTAATTAGTGAGAACTGAGTTTGTCCCAAAGTGAATGACAATGCTTTTTTTGGAATTAAGCTTAAGGCCATGGTTTCAACACCAGTCGTTGGTCTCAGTGAGGCCTTTCTGTAGGATGTGTACATCACTTGGGGAGTTGATAATGGCTCCAAACTTGCAATCATCAGCAAACTTGGTCAGCCAGCATCCATCTGTGTGGGCCTGGACTTCTGAGAAGTAGGTGCCAAACAGGAAAGGACCCAGGACCGATCCCTGTGGGACTTCACTTGTGATTGGTTGGCAGTCTGACTTGAAGTCTGCTACTTTCACACTGTGGGTTTTATCTGTGAGCCAACTTACAACCGACCTAGTGATATAGGGGTTGATGCCTAGTTTGGTGAGTCTATCAATAATTCCTGAGTGGGGAATGGTATCAAAGGCCTTTGCCAGATCGAGGTAAGCTGTATGAACTGCCTTGCCCTCATCCACAGTTCTGGTGACTGACTCAAAGAAGTCAACCAGGTTGAGCAGGCATGATCTATCCTTCACAATACTAAACTGTGTGGGATCCAGAGTTTGGAGATTCCCTATATCCTTGTTAATTAGGTCCATGATGATGCATTCCATAGCCTTACATATCAGACTCACCAGGCTAATGGGGCAAAAATTCTCAGGGTTTGTAGTCACTCCCCATTTATGGAGAGGGTGACTGTAGCAGTGCGCCATTCTGTAGGGACAAAGCCTGAGGTTAGGCTGTGACTGAACAGGGCACTCAGGTTTGGTGCCAGTTCACTTTGTAGTTCATGTAAAACACAGGCAGTGATATTGTCGGGTCCCATGGAAGCTGTATTCTTGGCCTTCGACAATGCATCTTTAACCTGTGCTGCAGTAATGCTGGGTGCCTTGCATTCTTCCAGCTTCCGGTATTGTGATTGGTCCTTTTGTGGGGGTAAAGTTGGCACTGAATCTGTCAGCCAGTATGTTGGCAATATTTGTTGGCTCAGTATAGGAGGTACCATTGTGCAGTAACTCAGAGCAAATCTAGGTATTTCCATGAAGATTCTTGATATAACTAGAAGGCTTTGTGGTTGTTCTTAGTGTCTGCTGCAATTCTGCCTTCATCACTAGCTTTAGAGGTTTTGATGAGGGATCTCAACTTTTTGTTGAGGCTAATAAATGAGTTTCTCCAGTTTTGGGACTTCACCTTTTTCTGCAAAAGTTTCTTCCTTCTGTTGTAGAGTTTGCTTATGGCAGGGGGCCACCAGATTGGCTTCTTTTTTTTGGAGGAGAGCATTTTGGTTCTGTTGGGAATGGCTAGTTCCATGCATTTATGTATGTGCTCGTACAGTGAATTGGGGTATGATTCAGAGGTCATGCACCTATTTTCCATTTGCATGGGTGCCGTGAAGTTAGCCACCTCTGTTTTTAGAAGCCCAAAGTCAGCTTTGGAGAAGTTTTTCATGGTGGTTACCTTTGCTGGTGGTGTGGGTGAGATGTGGATTTCCATGGTAATTAGTTTGTGGTCAGATCTAACCAGGGAGGAACTGACTATTGGTGTTGAGCAATGGTTGCCCATGTTAGTAATAACCAGGTTAAGGATGTTGCTTCAAAGATACACCAGCGAAAGAAGCAGTCAAAAGGTGAGATAAAGAGAAATAACTTTAATCCATGTTATTCATCCGTCCTGGTACCTCGGCAATTCGCCTTCAATGGAACAAATATTCAAATATGCACATTCTCTTTTATATACTCATCAATTAAACAATCAATCAATTCATTAACTAATTAACCCTATGAGCACTTTAACAAATCATCTAACATTCATTTGATATTATATGTGGAAATTCAAGTAAAACAAAATCTTATTTATAGAAAAACTAACTAAAAAAACATATTAATAATATAATATGATATAATATAATAATTCATGTTACTTTTCAACTTGCAAATATTATAATTTTTTCCAAAAATACTACTTATTACTAAACAAATTTAAATAAAGGATGTTGCTTCCTCTAGTGGGGGTAAGAATGAGCTGGTCCAGTCGATTGGAATTAATGAATTCCAGGAAGCATTGGGCAAGTGTATTGGTGCATGAGTAGTTTTCCCAGTTGATGGAGAGGTAGTTGAAGTCACCCATTATGAAAGTGTTGGGTTGGACCCTAATAGTTTCAAGGGTGCTTAGGAGCATGGAATGAGAGTCTCAGGACATGGTTGGAGACCTATAGCAGGCTACAACCTGAATCGCCGTCTTACCCACTGTTAGTTGTACCTTAAGTATCTCCGAAGCATTATGCTGGGCTACTAGTCTGAAGGTGTGCATATCCTTTATGAATATGGAGACGCCACTGCCTTTGGAGCTTCAATCCATTTTTGGGGCCAGAAGGTGTGGAATGAGTTATAGCCTGGTAGTGCAGGGGTGCTTTCTGCTGCTTTAAACCAGGTCTCTGTTACAGCACAAATGTCAATGTTCTCCATTTTGAGGAGTGCTTCGAGTGAATGCATCTTCAGATTTAGACTTCTAGTGTTGAGCAGCATGACCCTCAGATTTAATTTATTTATAGCTGTTATGGTGGTAATTTGGTCTTTGGAACACGGGCTAAAAAAGGCACTATAGGGTTGGTAAGAGCGTTAGCCAGTATCCGGAAACCTAGGGGTGACAGATGCAGGCCATCTCTGGCAAAGCATCGATGTCAGTCAATCATGTCTTCCCAAGCAGACAGATACTGGATCCCCTTCGAATGACACCAGAAACTCAGCCAGTTGTTGAAGTCAGTCATTTTCTGCTTGTACTACGGTATCATTCTGGGCGATGGTAGGATGCTGCTCAGGGCTAGGGTTATACCTTCCTGGGCCACATAATCCGAGAGCTCTTCCATGTCTGTTTTCATATAGTTTAGGGTGGTATGTCTTAGGTCATTCACACCCACATGGACAATGACAGAGTCATACTTGTACTTGTTTTGGAGTGAACTGAGTGTGTGTGTTATGTGTCGGATCCTGGCACCTGAAAGACAGCTGACTGTTACCTTCTCCTTATTCAACCTATTGAGTGGGACATCAGTGTGCCTCACTATCAACTGACCTATGATTAGTGTATTGGGTAAGCTGTTTTGCCTTAGAGGCTTGGGTTGAGGGGCACACTGTGTAGATGAGCTATGTGTCATGTGATTTGTGCTGTGCTGTGGTGGTTGAGCGGCCATCTTCCTTTTATCAAAATCCACCATCGGAATTTTACATAGATGTGATTATAACTGTTTGGTGGGGGTTATCTCTATGAAAGTAGCTGCCCCTCATAACACTTGCTCAGTTTACAGTCATTTATTAAAAAGGGGGAGGGTAAAATGCCTCACAGAATACCCAGGACTTCAGAGTTTCTGGAGGGCTGGTGGACCCCACACACTAAGACTGTATAACTGGATTTTGACATGGGCTTAGTAGCCACTGAAAGTTTGTGAACTGTGTGATGCACCTTATTGATTTTTAGAGAAATGACTGTAAGCTGAGCAAGTGATTTCTGTGCCCTGAACAGCATCTAGTCTAACACCAGCTCTGCTCAGAGGTCTGCACAGAAGGTTGTGGTAGCTTGTGTAGGGGAGATGAGTACAATATCATTACTTCTTTAACTTTTCTCCCAAACTCAGAGGTCAAGATCTTGTTTTGGACTGGGGACCCTGTAATCATTAATTTTAACCTTCTTCACAAACTTCAGAGAGGTGCACAGAGGGCCACTAAGCAAGTACAGGAGCAGTGCGTTGTCTTAAAGTAAGTTGTAAACATTACTGAACTTGTTTTTTTCTCACAGTTAAACATCAGCTGCATATACAAGTCATTATCTTTTGGTGGAAGCTAAAGAAGCATTCTTTTTATGCATGTCTGACAGCAAATATGTTCTCTTTGTTTTTTCAGTTTTGTCCAAGTGTGACATCAGAGGGGTACACAGAAAGTCTCTATCTTTTGCGGGTAGGGGTGAGGAGACATGCTTTATATACATATAACAGCACTGACATGAAATATATGACTGTAACTATTTTTTCATGCCCATCTAACACCAGATGGGGATTCCACGGAAAGTGGCAACCTTTCTTAAGTTAGCGTAGGGAGGTAGGTACTGTTTACAGATATGATTTATGTATAATCGCAAGCATTTGTCTTCTATGTTTATTGTACACTGCTGTTTGGTTAATGTTGAGCATTAAGAGTTGGATACAATTCATTTTAGTATCACTGAATTTCTTTGCTTATGCATGATTTTTGTTCAGAATATCATTGAATCAAAAGGTTGGAAAAAAGTTCAAAAATGCACGTCAGAGCATCTATAACCCCTTGGCCTCTGGTACCCAGTAGCCCTGAGAGCCCAGCTTAATATAGCTATTACAGTATATTCTTGGTCAGTTAGGGTGTGTTTAAAGGATTCAGGGGAAAACCAAAGCTGAAGAGCAAGAGTGAAATTTTTCCATTAATCATGATTTTTATTCAGGTCATCATAGGATGAAAATGTTTTCCCCAGATTCACAAAAGCTTGCACGGAGTGCAAGATTGGTGCAGGAGCCCACGCAGGCAATATGTCTGATGTGCGATCCAGGAACAGCCTTCAGGCGTGTGCATGAGCGCTCTTGCATTAATCTTGCACGAACTGAGACTTGGTATGCAAATCACCCCATTTGCAAGTGAAATCCATGCAAATTAGGTGATTTTGCAATCCAGGAAGCTTGCAACAGTCCGTGTAAGACTAGTGCTATCTGCAGAAACGTACTCAGTTAGTAACCGAGTACATTTCTGCAAAATCCAAAACGGAGCTATGACAGCCCCAAATAAAGGCTACATATCATAGAGGAAGCATGGCAATGGCCAAGTATAAGGCCATTGTCATTGCAAACAATAAAAAAATGAAAATATCAACTTTTATATTTTTTCGCCGATCTTGGCTGTTTAAGCATAGGGCAGCAGCGCGCAAACGGGATCAGGGGGAAAATAAGAAAATAAACCTAAAATAAGCATTCTAACTAAAATCAGTATTCTGCCATGCAAGTTAATGACAGGCAGAAGACAACCTGGCTAGTGAGTAGTGGTTGCTAAAGGGGGAGGCTCAGTGTGACACATGTAACTATGCATTAGCAGGCAATCCTATGCAAACGAGGGGAAGGATAGTGAATCCCAGTTTTCCCCAGCATGTGAGGCAGGTCCCAATGGTGTAAGAGTATGAATAGCTGGCTGCAAGACTAGGAGGTAGTTGACATCATGGGTGGGTGTGTCAGGCATACCGTAAGCGGACTGGAGCCCTGTGGCTCGGGTTTGCTCCTAGTTTAGCACAGCTAAGCTAGGGGGTGTGTCTAAACCTGCCTAGCACTCTTTACAAAGTGTAAGCTGGTGTGCGTGCCATGCACCGGGTTTTACAGGAAGAAAAAAGAAGCTAAACCAGGAAATAGCAGCAGTGTGCACATTTGAGTGCGGTGTGCACATGGGCTTAAACAGGGAGGCAATGGGAAGGGAAAACAGCAGTAGGAACGTAATCAAGGAGAACTAATATAGCTGGCAGGTGAAATGTATCAGAATCAGCCAATTACACAGGCAGCAGACCAGCCCAGCCCAGCACACCACTATAAAATATGCAAACACCTTTCCCCTTGTTTTTTCCCAAAAACTCTGCACCACTGGTGTATATGAACGGGAAAATTTTCCAAAACGAAAGCAAGAGAAAGAATTTTATGGGCTGCTTTTGCTATTATAAACCAGCATGTGCAAGAGGCTGAGGGTGGTGAGGATGTGAATGCTGATGACCAACCCACAGTGAGGAGGAGGAGAAGAGTGTACAGACCCAAGCAAACCTACCAGGGGCTACATGAGCTGGAGATAGTGAAGCTCTATAGGGTGGACAGAGACCTCCTACAGCATATCATTGAGCTCTGCCGGCCATACCTCAGACACAGAACCAACAGAGTGGAACCCATTCCAGTGGAAACCAAGCTATGTGTAGGCTTAAGAGTACTAGCCACAGGTACCTTCCAAAGGCCAACTGGGGATATCATGGGGATCTTACAGGCATCAGCATCCTGGGTACTCCACCAGTTCCTGGATGCCATGTCAGCACATGCCAGTGAGCACATATATTTCCTCAACACCCATGAGGCATTGGCCAGCAATATGTGTCTCTTCCAACAAATAGCAGAATACCCTGAAGTAGTGGGTGCTAGAGACTGCATGAACATACACATAAAAGCACCACCCCATGAACAGGGCAGGGTCTACATAAACCGCAAGGGCTTCCTCTCCATCAACTGCCAGTTTGTGTGTGATGCCCAGGGCATTATAATGAATGTGTGTGCTGGAAGCCCTGAGAGCTATCACAATTCCCACATCTGGCATCTGACGTAGTTGTACCAGAGATTTGCCAGTGGGGACATCCCATATGGGCACCTAGTGGGGGATGCTGGTTACGTACTGGAGCAATGGCTGATGACACTCATCAGAAATGCACACACACCCGAACAAGAGCTCCATAATGAGCCACAAGCACAAACAAGAATCATAATAGAGAATGTGTTTGGGATGCTCAAGTCACGGTTCCGGTGCCTGGACACATCCAGTGGAGTCTTGCAGTACTCTCCAGCTACATGTACCAAAATTTTCATGGTATGTGCCATGCTGCACAACATGATCCTGCAGAAGCAGCTGCAGCAGGAACAGCACAGGGCAGGGCCACACAGCCCCCCACCATTGCCAAGGCCACAGAGCGACTCAGAGGAGGAACAACCTGAGCTTGAACCTGTAGGCAGGAGGCATGCACAGTATGCCTTGGCTTTGGCAAAGAGGCAACGCATAGCACAAACTTTGACACAGTAGGAACCCAGGGAATGGAAACTCTCTCTGACTCGCACATACAGTAAAATGGATGCCTAAAATGATGCTACCAGTGCTTTACCATGTATAGGGAGTGTACATTGTGCATCTGACATAGTCAACCCTCCAGCACCATCCTCAGTACTGGCACGGCTGCAAGGTAAGTCACCCTTCCTATCAATCACTGAATGCAGTAGTATGGTCTGCTAGTTGTAGCACTGGTATGGATGTGAACATGCAAGGAAGGGAATTGGGTGGCTGAATGGGATGGCAGCAGATAGTGGACAGCTATATGGGCAGCATAAAACCATAACAAATACTGGTGTCAACAAAGTAAGCAGTAACAGACAAGGTGAAAAAAAACACTGCATGACATGTGCTGGCCCAAATGTGTGTCCATAGGGCACACACATGCATGTCATGGAGGTTCACATACCCAACGATAGTTCCAACCAGCCAGCAGGACAGGTGTAGATGAACACAAGGAAAGGCTGTGCTAAGGTCCTCAAGGTATGGCAATGGAGATCAACCCCCCCCTCCAGACCTACACAGAGTATAACAGGTCGGGAAGTGGGATGTCATTCATGAAGCGTAGGAAGTCTGAAATGGCAATGTAGGTGAATAAAACCTATAAACTGTACAGAGTACCTGACATATCAGGTGGTTGTAGGACATGTCCACAGTTGTGATGTGTGCCCCCACCAACCCTATGTAGAAATGTATCACCAGCCATGTGTGGGAGTAATAACAGTGAGCACCGAGTACTTGAGCTGGTCAAATCAGCAAGATAGATAGTCACATGTCTACAATAGGCAGAGCTCTGTGTGTTAGGTTGTTCTGAGTAGTATGCTGTGTGAAAGTGTCTGGCAAATAGCCATGGATGGCATGTCCTGGTGTCCATTGGTCATTACTGCTGATGACTGGGCCAAGTCCACACAACTGCAGTGCCAAACAGACTGGTATCCCAGCAAGACATGTTGCAGCAGTAGAGCATATGATTTGTACAGATGTCATAACTGTCACTATCTGGAAGATGGACATAGCATGAGTGTTGGCCCAGACATACACACAGTACACAGGTTGAAGTACCGGAGAGTGAAATGGAAACACCCTCCATTAGTACATACAGGTTCACAGCACATCAGTTGGTTGTGTAGTATGGGAAACTAAGATGTACTGTGGGCAAACACTGGCAGACCACAAATGGCAGAGGTATGATGTATGTAGAAGCTGCTGGTGTCCACCCACTAGCCATCAGAGGGGAAAGGGCCATGTATACCTATGAGGCAGTTGCAAGTAGCTACCCTAGCACACATGCAAACAGTCCGGCCCATCATCAGCCTCAGGTAGCACACAGGCCACCTCCCTGCTGCTGTGAATGAGTACAATATGATCCCCACATTACTAAGTAAATACTCACAGAATGCAGCATGCTGAAGAGGTGTCTCATGCAGGTGTGTCCATAGCTATAAGATGCACTCTGTCAGCATCCACAGCAATGGATTGATAACGACAGAAGCAATTGCCATCACAACCTTGCACACTTATCCTGTCAACCCAGGCGAATACATTGCCTTGCGTCCTGGGTCCTTACAACTGACAGAATGCACTGGCCTGCTACAGATAGCCTGCCTCAGTACCCAATGCCCCACTGTCCTCTGTCACAGGTCTGTGTCACACCTGTACTGCCACTGTATGTTACCCCATGGACTCTCACATAATGACAAAACACAGCCCACAGAACACAAATGCAAGGACATGCTGACAAATCCCAATAGTATGCCCGTCATGTTCCAATGCATGAACTGTGGACCAACCTGTACATACTGCTAGCATGGAGTGGCAACTATAGGCATACCTATCAGATATTGTGTGCATAATGGTAGGAAGAGGACAGATTAACAGAGGGGAGGATAGCATCACCTCCATGGAGTGTGTGAAGGGTGAAACCCTGATGTGTGCACATACCTATCCAAGCTGCAAACACTGGGATGGGTGGCCACAAACCTGCTTGTAAACCAAATTGTGAAGGGTTACTAAACAGAATAATGAGCCCTGCCTCTGGATAACCTCAATGAGTCTGAATACCTGGGAGGTATGGCTACAGCACAATATGGCCATCCTGTCATGGTGATAATTGTACAGGCATGGGACCCACAGCCACAACAGCACCAAGGTACTGGACAATATACACAGACCCGTCAGCAAGTGTCTACAGTTTCCACGCCAGAATGACATGAGTGCGCAAGAATATGTAGGTTGCACACCACATTACTGGACAAAGCTGCATTCAACTTGTAATCCCCAGGAACCTACTCCCAGCAAAGATGTATACCTGTCAGTAGTTAATGACATGAAACGTCAGAGGGTAAAACACCACATATCACTGAGTATCCCTGACAACACCAAAACCATGTAGCAGAAGCACCACGGGCACAATTAGCAACGATCTCACTAGCCTTTGCCCAATGTCGACCCACATTGTCAACCAATCTAAAGATATCCTGCAGAAGCAGGTTACTAGCTGTAGGTGTAGAGCACAAATACCTGCACTGGAGTACAACCTACCTGGAATGGAGTCATGCATGCAATACAGACACTCATACTGGGCATGTTCACACACTTAGAGAAGCGAAGGCCATGTCAGAAAACAAATTACAGAAGGGTCATACTGGGCATGCTCACACATGTAGAGAAATGAAGCCCATGTCTGGAAACAACCGTGGACTATACGCAGCAGTCAGTCACAGATGTCTGTGAAAATACTCCACATTACACACCAGTCATGCTCTGCACACACAAAGGATGAGAAGATGCACATATATCCAAGGACAGCACACTATAACAGCTCAGACATAATCATAATAGATGTGGGAAGAGAGTGACAGACAGCTCCCCTCTCATGAGGCCTGTCCCGTACAGCACACTCCCATTTTGCAAAAATATATGATGTGCAAATGTCCATCACTGTACACAATTGCCCCTGGTAGCCTTCCAGTCAGTACACCTTACACTGCCTTTCTTTGACAAGCTTGCTAATGTCATTCCCTGTGAAATACACGTTTGGTGAAGGAGTATCCCAGTAATCTCTGTGGTGTGTTTCTTACTGTGTAATGCTCTAATGTGCTGTAGTAGTTAGGTAGGTGTTCTAATCCCATTCATGGCAAGTGTGTGTGTGTGTGTGTGTGTGTGTGTGTGTGTGTGTGTGTGTGTGTGTGTGTGTGTGTGTGTGTGCGCGTGTGTGTAGGGCCCAATGCTTTTGAGGACCCTCAGTAGATCTGTCTTTGCCCTTCTTTGAAAAAGAAAGCAGGTAGTCGATACAATCCAAGCAGTCACAGTGAAGTATACTGAACGTAAGTTTATTTTTAAATCCACAAACGTTTTCGTTACTGTTTAACAGTAACTTCATCAGAAAACCAGTTAGCAAAAAAACGCCAAGCTTTTAAATAGTAAATGGCACCAAAATAGAACCTAAAACGTCACAGTAGCATCATGCTGAAATAAAATACCTTCGCATTTGACAGTTAAAGTGCTACAGCTATATTTTTAAGTATGTTCTATAAAGTACTTTTTAAAATTAATTAAAAATAATTAAAAGCTTTTAAAAAGGTAGTAAAAGCATAGGCCTTTACTTATTAGAACAATCAAACACACTATTTATTTAATATTAATCATAAATTTTTGAAGTATGATAGGATAGTTTAATATAGGTGAAAATTTCTTTTTGACTTCTTACCACATTATTAAGAGACAGATCGCATAAATTACCGTCTGTACTGATGAACCCAATAATTAATTAAGAAAGTTAAGATATTCCTTCTCATATTACACATCCCTCTCCTATGTAAATTCCAAAATGTTATTAATTTATCTTCGATTACTAGTAGTAACTAAATAAATATTTTTTCTTCTTCTTTTTTCTCATAATTGGAAGGTTTACCTCTGAGAGCTTCTCAGTTTCAACACACAAGTTATATTACAATTTTCATTGAGTCCAGGTGCAGAAAACGCATCTAAGGTTAGTTGCCACTCCAGCTCTTGAACCTCTAGTTTTAAAGAAAAGGGACCGCCTCTGACGTCGAAAGGGATATGGTCAATGGCTAAAAAATGGAAACCGTGCCCAGGATAGATTCCTATATGTTTAGCCAAAGCGTTATCGTCTTTGTTTTTCCTTATGGCATAAGTATGCTCGTAAAGTCTTTCTTGTAATTTTCGGTCAGTCTTTCCTACGTAGAAGGCTGGGCAACAATCACAGATCGCTAAATACACTATAGACTTGGACTCACAGTTAAATCTATAGTTAATGTAATATTTCTTGTCTCTAATGGTAAAAGAGTTTGCAGGTTTTATATAATTACACTGTTTACATGTGCCACAAGGAAATGTTCCCTTTAGTCTCGAAAAAGTGGAAAAATCATTTCTCCTTTCGAGTAAGATCTTAAGGTTACTCCCTTTTTTGTATACAAATTTAAGAAAAGACCCTAGTTTTTCCTCCAGTTTAAAGTTACCTTTAATAAGTTGCCAATTCTTGATCAAAATAGATTTGATTTGCTCAGAATCTATATTAAAGGTAGTAATAAAGCTGATGTTATAATGCTTAACTGGTTTAACGAAAGTGATGCTTTCATGATCTAGAGTAACCGAATTATGGCTACCTGCCTCGATGTAGGTGTCATTTACTCGTATAGGAGTTTCTTCACTATTGAGATGTAAAGGAAAATATATTCTATTTTTTTCTTTTACGTTCGACTTCTTGATACAAATCATCAATCAATGGTGTTGGATAATTCTGATTAATAAACATTTCCTTTAGTAAGTGGCACTCCGCGTAGAATGTTACATCTAAAGAACACATTCTCGCAGCTCTGATAAATTGGCCTTTAACTATGGACCGTTTCTGTTTAAATGGGTGTGCACTATTGTAGTGCAGAAATGAGTTACAATACGTAGGTTTCCTAAATATTGTCGACACATATGAACCATTACATATGTCCTTACTTAATTTTACATCAAGGTAGTCAATTTGCTCAGTATTAAAATGGTATGTAAATTTGAAAAATTGTGTAGTAGAATTGAAGTATTCAATCATAGAGGTAGCCTCCTCTTCGTTTCCACTATATAAGATAAAAATATCATCAAGGAATCTTGTATAGTACTTGATTTGTGGCACGTAGTCTAAATTATTAAATACGTATTCCTTCTCCCAATAAGCTACAAATAAGTTTGCTACACTTGCACCACACGGTGAACCCATTGCAATGCCCTGTTTTTGAAGGTAATACTCTTTGTTAAACATAAAGAAATTAGATGTTAAGATAATATCTAGTAACTCTGTAACAAGGTCGATTTCTACTTTAGTAGCTTTTAAGTTCTCCATCATTAGTGCCAACCATTCAACAGCTTCATTGTGTGGTATTGAAGTGTATAGATCGACTACATATTCTTTGACAAGCCTGCTGATGTCATTCCCTGTGAAATACACCTTTGATAAAGGAGTATCCCAATAATCTCTGTGGCATGTTCTGTAACTGTGTAATGCTCTAATGTGCTATAGTAGTTAGGTAGGTGTTCTAATCCCATTCATGGCAACTGTGAGTCTGTGTGCATATGTGTAGGGCCCAATGATTTTGAGGACAGTTAGTACACCTGTCATTGCCTTTCTGTGACAAGCCTGCTGATGTCATTCCTTGTGAAATACACCTTTGGTAAAGGATAAGAACCAAAAAAGAACACCAGCATGAATCAACTTCCAAGAACCACACTCGGACCAAATAGACTTAGCACTTTCATTCACTTTATTAACGTGAACTTCATCAGAAAAAACACACACACCGACTCACCCCTTCCTTTTATAACAAATTAAATTAAATGAAGCAACAGAAGTTGAAACAAACTAAGATGAATGAAACAAAATCCACGTCAGCAGAACCAGCAGCAAAGAGTTCAATATTAAGTGTTTTATTAACATCCACTTTTCGTTCAAGAAAACTGAACTTCTTCAGACAAACATCAAAAGGTAACAAATGTAAAAAAACTCCTTAAATACACAATTAACAATACATGGTACATTTGAATGGGCCAAGTCCATTCAAATGTACCATGTGTTGTTAATTGTGTATTTAAGGAGTTTTTTACATTTGTTACCTTTTGATGTTTGTCTGAAGAAGTTCAGTTTTCTTGAACGAAAAGTGGATGTTAATAAAACACTTAATATTGGACTCTTTGCTGCTGGTTCTGCTGACGTGGATTTTGTTTCATTCAAATTAAATTAAATGGCAGGAAATGATGTAAAATGAGAATCATTTATCATAAATGTAAAACAAATAACACATGTAAAACCATATACAAAAATATAAATAATGTTAATAATAAAACTGTTAAATATTCATTAGTTCACTATGCATATTTCATCTATACATTAAAAAACATTTTAAGTTAATGACTACAACACAATTTAAGAGCAAAATATTTAGGAAGTCCTGCTTTGCAAACCAATATCTACACAGGGACAGCTTGCACCCTTTCCATATGAAATAGGGTGTTATTAAGGGCCAAATTATAAGATTAAGTAGATTAACTTCAGAAGAGGATGTTTTGGCTGATGAATTATTATTCTTAAGATCATTATTCACAGACAGAGGGTATGATCTAGAATGGTTAAAGAAAATTGAAGGTGAAGTAATAAACCTCAGGAATGGGGTAGCTAAACCTATTCTACATTCGAAGGATTCAGTGGTGGGCCCCTCAGACATTGTTAGTAGTAGAAGGAGTGACATGAACACACAAGAATTTCTCACTGCATTTCCGTTACCTATAGTTAAAGAAATGTGGAATATTAAACATATTATAGAGAATAACTGGAAAATTATTCTTGGAAATAAGGAATTGGTCTCTGTTTTGGGGTTGACACCAAAATTTACATTTAAAACAATTACTAACATTAAGTTGATGTTAGAATCAAAGAAAGATGTGGAGATTAGTAATTCTGGAGCATGTCCCAATAAGAAAGGAACCTTTAGTTGTACGAACTGTAAACAATGCAGATTTATTAGTAATTCTTCCTTTGTCATTTGAGACACACGTTTTGGGCAAAAAAGTATTACAGTTGTAATAGTGAGTTTGTGGTTTATTTAGCTACTTGTACTACATGCAAAAATTACTATATAAGGAAAACCAAGAGAAGTTTAAAACGTAGAATTTACAAGCATACATTAGCTATAAAGAAAAATGACAAGACAAATTTACTTTCTAGACATGCACTTTCTTGTACTACATTCAAAAAGTTTGAGCTTTTTGTTTTAGATAGTATTGACAAAGTGTTACTAGATGGGGATCTAAACAACAGATTAGAATGCAAAGAGGCATTTTGGCAGTTGCTATTTGGAGCAGACGTACTACCTGGTTTGAAAGAAGTCATTAACTTAAAATGTTTTTTAATGTATAGATGAAATATGAGTAGTGAGCTAATGAATATTTAACAGTTTTATTATTAACATTATTTATATTTTTGTATATGGTTTTACATGTGTAATTTGTTTTACATTTATGAGAAATGATTCTCACGTTACATCATTTCCTGTCATTTAATTTAATTTGTTATAAAAGGAAGGGGTGAGTCAGTGTGTGTGTTTTTTCTGATGAAGTTCACGTTAATAAAGTGAATGAAAGCACTAAGTCTATTTGGTCCGAGTGTGGTTCTTGGAAGTTGATTCGTGCTGGTGTTCTTTTTTGGTTCTTATCATTGTTGGATTCTTTCAGGTTTTATTTGTTTGTTGGTGTTGCCTAGTGCGGAGCAATATCCTATGGCCTCGGAGATTTCTTCACAAGATGTTTTGCTGAATTTGTCGACTTACCCGGTAGTTGAAATTGGTGGTGATATTTCGTCAACACCGGATTTCAAACAAAAACTTTTGGACACTATCAAAGAGATAGTGAAAGACTGTTTACAGGGTCAAGTGCACTCATTGAGTAAAAAAACGGAAGCAGACACTTTAAATACAAAAATTGATGACGTTTTACGTTTGGAAACTAACGCCAGAAGTGGCAAGACTCTTATGAACCGAAATGGTGAGGAGAGAGCAACAGCGTCCTGTAGATAGTGATGTGTGGACTTATGTTTGCAAAGAAAAAGGCAATCCATTTTCAACTATGGTTGAAGTAACTGCGAATGAAACAGTAAGTAAGCAGTTAAATGATACCATTGTATGTAAGAAAAGCATCTTTGAAATGGAAAGACTGGTTTTGAAACATGTGACTTTGAGTTTGGAAGTGCAATACCGTAACGAATGTATTCAGCGCAAAATAGTACCGCAAGGGTTAAGGACAGCAAAATTCCCCAATTGTGTGTCACCAGGGGATGATTTATGTAGAATTCTGATTGATTTGTATAATGAAACAGGACTCTCTATGATGCGTGTGTTGGTGGAACATTATAAGAAGGAAATTAGTAAATAGTGTTGAAGCAAAGGCGGATAGGCATAGGGCAACAATAATCTCAAGAAAGCAGGCTAAGCTGAGAAGAGATATCACCGCCTACAAATCTAATCAGGCATATATTGCCTATGATGAAACAAGAGAGACATCTCAGTTGGTTACTACAGGCAATATAAAAGAGAATGAATGTGAGAACAACCATAGATTTCAAGAGGTGAAAACAACTAATAATGACAATTTGTCAGGGAGTATGGGGGACAGAACAGTTTCCCCAGTTACAAACACGGCTGGTACAGCTATTGATCAAATAAACAATTTAAATGAGGCTGGAATCAGTTATGCTGATAGTTATTTCATCATGTGAACAAGATAAAGGCCCTTTTCAGAAAGTGGTGCAACCCAACAAATGGACTACCAAATGGTACAACTCCACTCAACAAAAGGGGAAGGGGAAGAACAAACGAAGGTGGTAAATTTGGTTACCACAAGTGCTTTATATGTTAATATTTTAAATCTGTCTGACACACCACTTCCCCTTAAAGTTGAAAATGTGTTAAGAAAAGGTTTTTCTTTCATCCCAACTTGTGGGATGAATGTAGGCAAATTGGTGGATTTTAGATTATTTTTGAGAAAGCTTAATCTGAAATACATTATGCAGGATGTTGGTTTGAACGAGCGAACACATACACATTCATTTTGTAAACCAAGTACATTTAATCCACCTTTGCTTAACACTTTGCAGGTGTTCCAGAACATTTGTGAAAGTGAGTTTAGAAGAATGCAATGTCTTAATGGTGAAAATAACTTATCTGAAGAAGAAATGGTGGCTTTAAAAACATTGACCAGAAATCCTGACATTAGAACAATGAAGGCAGATAAAGGGGGTAAGATAGTAATCATGAACAACAAAGATTACAAGGAGTCTATAGGTTCTATGTTAGATGATTTAAGTACATATAAGAAGGTCACTTTTGAGCAAGTAGGACAAAGTTACAAAAGATTAGATACACTTTTGTTTGACTTGTTTTGTCAGGGAGAAATTGACAACAGGGAATATGATTTTTTACTTGTAGAACATACAAAAATAGCAACATTTTTTGGTATCCCAAAAATACAACACAATGACAAACATTAACCATTTAGACCTATCATATCTGCTAAACATTCAAAGACTGAAAATATCTCTATTTGGTTGGATAGTGTTTTAAATCCAGTTGTTCAAAAATCTGAACATTATCTGAGAGACTCTTGGCACTTGTTGGAGATCCTGAGAGATTATAACACATCTCATAGAGCCATATATTTTGGAACTTTGGATGTAGAGTCTTTATACCTCTATAAATCAGGAAGAAGGTCTTGATTAAATGAGGGAATATTTGACTAGAAACACAGATTTTTCAGGTGAGAAGATTAACACCATCTGTACCTTAATGGAGTCACTGTTGGATAATAACTTTTTTAGATTCAATAAGGTACTGTACAAACAACTTTCAGGTGTAGCCATGGGAGCAAGAGTTGCCCCAGCTTTTGCAAATCTAGTCATGGAAAACTGGGAACAAAAGTTTCTCAAGTCACACTCCAGTTACAGTAAAGTGGAATTATATTACAGATACATTGACGATTTGTTTTTTCTATGGTCGGGTGATTACTCGGAATTCGTAGAATTAGTTACGTACTTGAATAATACCACTGATTTTTTATTTTTCAAAATTAGTGGTTTTGGTGTAAATATCAACTTTCTAGACTTGGCCTTAAGCATAGACAATGGTACAACACAATTTAAGAGCAAAATATTTAGGAAGTCCTGCTTTGCAAATCAATATCTACACAGGGACAGCTTGCACCCTTTCCATATGAAGAAGGGTGTTATTAAGGGCCAAATTATAAGATTAAGTAGAATAACTTCAGAAGAGGATATTTTCACTGAGGAATTATTATTCTTAAGATCATTATTCACAGATAGAGGGTATGATCTAGAATGGTTAAAGAAAATCGAAGGTGAAGTAATAAACCTCAGGAATGGGGTAGCTAAACCTATTCTACATTCGAGGGATTCAATGGTGGGCCCTTCAGACATTGTTAGTAGAAGAAGGAGTGACATGAACACACAAGAATTTCTCACTGCATTTCCATTACCTATAGTTAGAGAAATGTGGAATATTAAACATGTTATAGAGAATAACTGGAAAATTATTCTTGGAAATAAGGAATTGGTCTCCGTTTTGGGGTTGACACCACAATTTACATTTAAAACAATTACTAACATTAAGTTGATGTTAGAATCAAAGAAAGATGTGGAGATTAGTAATTCTCGAGCATGTTCCAATAAGAAAGGAACTTTTAGTTGTATGAACTGTAAACAATGCAGATTTATTAGTAATTCTTCCTTTGTCATCATGGAACATTTGAGACACACTTTTTGGGCAAAAAAGTATTACAGTTGTAATAGTGAGTTTGTGGTTTATTTAGCTACTTGTACTACATGCAAAAATTACTATATAGGGAAAACCAAGAGAAGTTTAAAACGTAGGATTTACGAGCATACATTAGCTATAAAGAAAAATGACAAGACAAATTTACTTTCTAGACATGCACTTTCTTGTACTACATTCAAAAAGTTAGAGTTTTTTGTTTTAGATAGTATTGACAAAGTGTTACTAGATGGGGATCTAAACAACAGATTAGAATGCAAAGAGGCATTTTGGCAGTTGCTATTTGGAGCAGACGTACTACCTGGTTTGAATGAAGTCATTAACTTAAAATGTTTTTTAATGTATAGATGAAATATGAGTAGTGAACTAATGAATATTTAACAGTTTTATTATTAACATTATTTATATTTTTGTATATGGTTTTACATGTGTAATTTGTTTTACATTAATGAGAAATTATTCTCACATTACATCATTTCCTGTCATTTAATTTAATTTGTTATTAAAGGAAGGGGTGATTTGGTGTGTGTTTTTTCTGATGAAGTTCACGTTAATAAAGTGAATGAAAGCGCTAAGTCTATTTGGTCCGAGTGTGGTTCTTGGAAGTTAATTCGTGCTGGTGTTCTTTTTTGGTTCTTATCACTGTTGGATTCTTTCAACCTTTGGTAAAGGAGTATCCCAGTAATCTCTGAGGTGCGTTCTGTAACTGTGTAATGCTCTCATGTGCTGTAGTAGTTAGCTAGGTGTTCTAATCCCATTCATGGCAACTGTGAGTCTGTGTGTGTTTGTGCATATGTATAGGGTCCAATGCTTTTGAGGACAGTCAGTACACCTTTCATTGTCTTTCTTTGACAAGCCTGCTGATGTCATTCCCTGTAAAATACACCTATGGTGAAGGAGTATACCAGTAATCTCCATTTGCATGTTCTGTAACTGCGTAATACTCTAATGTGCTGTAGTAGTTAAGTAGGTGTTCTAATCCCACTCATGGCAACTGTGAGTCTGTGTGTGTTTGTGTGTATGTGTAGGGCCCAATGCGTTTGAGGACAGTCAGTACAACTTTCATTGCCTTTCCTGGACAAGCCTGCTTATGTCATTCCCTGTGAAATACACCTATGGTGAAGAATTATCCCAGTAATCTCTGTGGTATGTTCTGTAACTGTGCAATGCTCTAATGTGCTATAATAGTTGGGTAGGTGTTCTAATCCCATTCATGGCAACAGTGTGGAGGGTCCAATGCTTTTGAGGACAGTCAATACACCTTTTATTGCCTTTCTTTGACAAGCCTGTTGATGTCACTCCCTGTGAAATACACCTTTGGTGAAGTAAAACCCCAGTAATCTCAGTGGTGCATGCTGTAATTGCATAATGCTGTAGTAGCTAGGCAGGTGTTCTTATCCCAGGCATGGCAACTGTGAGACTTTTGGTGTGTGTGTGTGTGTGTGTGTGTGTGTGTGTGTGTGTGTGTGTGTGTGTGTGTGTGTGTGTGTGTGTGCATTTGTCATATGTATCCTGTGTGAAGCACGAAGCAATGCGGAGTGGGTTTTGCACTCTTCCTATATGTTGGGTCTATTAAATGTCATAATGTCCACCTTACAAGCATAACAGATGTCAGACATCACAGTGGCTGGGGTACACAATCTATACCCCCACATGTGACATCACGGCATGGGGAACAATACAGGCAACACCTGTATCACCCAGAGAACACTCTCCACCCATGTCTCGGACACAAACACATTTGGCCAGGCAACAACCACTAAGGTGGTAGTTCCCTGCACATTGCCCACAAATGGTAACCATGGTGTGATTGCAGTGGACTACAGAGGACATGGCACCCTGTCCCATCCCTACAATAGGCAATGCATTGCATACAGTGCTCTATCGCTATGTTCTCCAATGGACACCTGCTACAATTGGCAAGCCAGCAAATGTTACCTACAAAGGCCATGCAATGCCCTGTATGGACAGATGCTACTGACACCAGTGAATACTGAGGGGGTAAGAGGGGTAAGCTGCCTAATATATCTGAGTGTACATTACCATTCAATTCACCTTGGGTAAATGCAGGCCTACTGCTTGCTGCCATACAAGCTGTTCTGTTTGTCAGTGCGATTGTATTGGTTTCACTCATGCCTTTTTATATCACAGATGCATCCCATTGTGTCTACTTTCTTATGTACCCCCTAGGGATTGTGTACAGACTGTAGATGGAGGCTAACGGATTGTACATCTGCATTACTGACAGTTGATTGCTTGTTATCCTGTGGCCCAGTCTATGTCTACTGTTGTACTACTTGAAGACCTTGGCCTGTACAGCAACATATGTACTCCTTTCCAGAATACTGTATACCTTTATCTGTTAGACAGTTGCATTACTCTGTCTAAATGTATTTCAGAGTCTATACAGCTATATGACATGGTATACAGTATTGTAGTAGTACACAAATAAAGCTTCCCCATGTATGCAACTTGTGTGTGGTGTTATATCCCATGACCTGTCTTCTAGTATATGTTGCAGGCAACAGGTGTCACTTGTATGTTTGTCTCATAAGGTGTCCATGTGGTATGCCGGTGACTGTAGCCATAGTGGCTGTACTGTATTGTGTGCACCCTCTACATATGTATCTCCCTATACATATGTCTGTGTGTGTATGTGTAGTTACACACACACACATATATATATATATATATATATATATATATATATATATATATATATATATATATATATATATATATATATATGTGTGTGTGTGTGTATGTGTGTGTGTGTGTGTGTGTGTGTATCTGCATATATGTGTCTGTGTATATGAATCCTATGAATCCTAGAAATGTTGAGTGGGTCCACATTGTACATCCTCTATGGTAGCCACACTGTACTGCATAATATCTTACCGATACCACCCTGACAGCATACAGGTGGAATGAAGTACTTTTAACATCCTGTGCCTATGCTGTGCCTGATCGTGGGTTTGGGATTTGTATTCCTTTGTGAGTGCAGGGAGCAATGCTTTTGAGGCCATTCACAGGCATTACAACTTCCATTGCCTTACTTTGGCAAGTCTGCTGACATCATCAACTGTGAAATACACCTTTGGGGAAAAATATCCTAGTAATCTCTGTGGCGCGTGCTATAACTGCATACTGCTGTAGTGTTATAAACTAGTTAGGTAGGACTTCTAATCCCAGCCATGACAACTGTGTGTGTGTTGTGTGCGTGTGTGTGTGTGTGTGTGTGTGTGTGTGTGTGTGTGTGTGTGTGTGTGTGTGTGTGTGTGGGTGTGTGTGTGTAATTCGCAACCTGTGTGGAGGTGGCTGTGACTGTGTAACACCTGGACCCACTGAGGAGCCGGTTTTGTAATTCTCCTATATGGTGGCCATGTTATATGTTACAATCTCCATCTTACAAGGATGACAGATGTCAATCAGCTGAGATCCTGGGGTGCCAATACACACCCCTACATGTGACACAAGGCCTGGTGAACAAAGTAATCAACACTACTATTACACAGAGTATACTATGAAACTATGTCTCATACACAAACACACTTGCCTAGACAACTGCCACTATGTTGGTAGTATCCTGCATACTGTTCACAGATAGCAAGCATGGTGGGATTGCAGTAGGCTATAGAGGGCAGGGCACCCTGTCCATCAGTACAATAGGCACATAACTGAAGACAGTGCACCTTCCCTATGATCCCCAAAGGATGCATACAACATCTGTGGTGCCATCAAATGTGATCCACAAAGGACTGTCCATGAGCATGGTCTGCCACAAGAAGTCAGGAGTGGCACCTCTGATAACAATCTGTGTACATAACATGGGCCAGTCCCCCCAGATATGGTTCCACATGTCACTGTACATGCATATGGGAGGTGTGCACATCCCAGACACCGTCCATGTCATGGACTAAGGAACACATACATGGCAAGCAATGCACAGCATTGCCCACATGCAATAGTTACCCAGGTGACTGGATGGTGAATACAATACCCAGCTGTGTGGAGAAACCAGACACTACACCCCTGAGCCACACTGCAGACCATTGTCATTTCACCTGATGCCAAGGTATACCCATCACCTAGCCTTGTATATTCATCTGGCACAGTCGACCACTACACATCCATGAAGCAATGCACCCATGCATGTCAGTACTGGCACCCTGTGTCTCTGTGTGTGTGTTGTATGTTGCCTATGACTACATTCACACTCACTACAACCCCCATTGGCATACTGAAGCATGCTGTCTGATGTCAGACACCTCCACATACCCTTTGCCTGTATAATCTCTGTATAACCCCTGTGGTGCATGTGATACCTGCACAATACTGTTTTCTGGCAATCTAACTAGTGATGAGTTGTATCCCTGGCCCTGCCAAGTGTATCATAGTGTGTGCATCCCTGTGAGAGTGTGGCTGTGTTGACGCTGACACCTGTTTATGCAGACAGGCACATATACTAGACCTACCGTGTAGCTACCATATCACTGTTGCAGATGTCAGTCACCATCACATATACATTTGGAGGACTCCTCAACATTTAACGTATGTGGCGCATCCAATAACTGATTAGACATGTGATAGCAGTACATCATCAGTAACGGATTTGATACCCTGGACTGGTAGGTGTGTGAAACAAATATGCTTACATTTTACTCTCCCAACCCTCCCTGACTTATCTTTGCCTCTGTCTGCCTCTCTCACTCCCTCTTTGGTGGATGTGGAGACTTACAACTGCTTTGCTTAGGCAGCAGCATGTGTATTGTCAGTGATGCTCATGACCAGCTGATGGTCTCTGCATGAATTGCAGCCCACCTCTAGCTGATTGCACGTGGAACATTCCCATAGCCAATTGCATGGAAACACTCTAATATCTAGGAACATCATGTTGGTGTTGGGCATTTGCATTCACTGTGAGCAGGAACTAGATCTGTGTTTGGCAAACAGCATCACAGATGGATTGGGGACTTACCTCTGACAACATACACTGTGGAAACAGGCCAACACACAGGAGGGGGATGTGCCTGTCTTGACTACAGACTGTAAGTGCTGCTATACTGCAGTTGGGGTAATGTTGGTTTAACAGGGTGTGTGTGGATATGGCTGTTCTACATGTTTTAATACTTGTCATGTCACTGCTTTGTTTATGAGGAATCCCCATCTGTAGGCTCATCTGCAGACTGGGCGGTGTGTGTGGTGCCTTGTGTTCCTTGTGTTACCCACAGAGCACCTATCTGTCAACTGCAGAAGGTAGTATGAGGATTGCAGTCAGTAGATGGTGACAGCTGGGAGAGCTACTGACTTCATATCCCTCATAGGACCTATGTTGCAACAAACCCTGTTACGACAGTACATGTATGAGGTTATCACAGCAACATGTCAATATTGGCCCTGTGTTTGTGCCTCCAGCCACAGCTCTGTCAACCTTTGTACATATGTCATGCAGTGGGGGGTGCATATGTTATGTACACCATATTCATTGACAGCATATCTAATAACAAGTCAGTGAGCTATCGCACTGCTACACATGTTATGTATAGTAGGGGTTATATTTGAGGACATAGCCAAGGCATTATGTGGTTGTGTGTACAGTACTGAGGTATGTGTATTTCTGGTAATTGTCGACAGTGTGTGTACAGTGAATATGTACCTTGGCCTGTGTAGAGACTGTGGTAGATGTCATAGTTCTTGGTCCTGTTCTATCTGATGTTAAATGCTGCTCCACTGTATATCACCCTATCAGCTTACATGTTTGTAGCGGCATACACACACATGTCCCATACCACATACAGGCACTGGACCACACTGTGTATCAGCCCAGTATATGTAGGGTTGGTTTGTGAGTGGCACATATGAGGATGGTGTTGATCAGATAGTCCATATACTGTAATATTACGCTAGCTTACCATACGTGGCTGTGGCTGTGTTCACATTGGTTGTGGTTATGCACTTTCGCACAGGTGTCTGTTACTCTGTGACATGCCTGTAAAGCCTGCCATCTATGCAGGTACATGTGTATTCCCACATAGGAAATGTAGGCCAGTGTTGAGTCAGTCTACCTGTAGCCTGCACTGTGCTTTGTTACATGCCTAGCAGCTTACTGTACTTACCCAGTGAGATGTCATGTCCAGGTACTTGCCAGATGTACTGCTGTTGGGCCACCATAACAGTCATGTGTGTCAGACAAAGCAGTGGGATGCTGTTCAGATGTCTGTCACTAGCTAGTGGGTAGTATGTGGCCATGGCACCTCTGTACCAGCTGTTATTATGTGTCCAGACAGACAGGGGAGTATGAATGCATAACCTATGGGGCAAATGTATACCAGTATTTACTTGATATACCCATCTACATGGCTGTTAACATCCACATTTTCAGGCTTGTTCCACATGTCTTGCATGAAGGGGGTCTGTGTATACCCCTGGACTAACCAGAGTGTGTCAGACTGTCCACATATATTGGCCATATCTCAGCTGTAGTCCACAGGGGCATTACTATGCTAGCAGTGGTACTGTACTATGATGTCCTTAGGATGTCTGTCAGTAGCCAATGGTGCACATGTTAACAGCAGATGTGGCCTCCCACACACACCATTTCTGTGAAGAGAATCCCTATTACAGTAGCAATAGTCTACAAATATACCTGCAATACATACCTGACATCCCTTTGCCCTGAGAGATTGGGACTATTGCAGCTGAGGTAGGGCTCCACTCCATGTTCAGGACATAGGGTGAACATATATGTATATATAGTTATACATATATCCATATAGATATATACACACATACATATCTTACTTAGTGTATGACAGCAGTTTTACACATATGTGCCTGTGTTCTAGCCTATGTCCTCCACCTACATACCAGGCATTGCACATATGACATGCTGTCAGGGATTGTTATGCAGTGGGCTGTGTGTATGTCATGCTGTCATTCCTGCCATCACTCCATTACTGTTGTGTCCCCCACACATACTGGGGGGTTGGGGCCATATATATGTGGGCTTCGTCTACACAATACATGTGTGCTCTAATGCACTCCAGAGGCCAGTGTATGTAACAGTGGTATATGGCCCAGTATTATTGAGTCTGAGGGGGTGCACCATAAATAACCTAGGCTGGTACAACATGTGCGAGTATAAGGGGTAATCTGCCTTAAGGTATCTGGATGTACATTACCATACAATTCACCTTGGGTAAATGCAGGACTACTGCCTTCTGCCATACAGAATGTTCTGTTTGTCATTGTAATTGTGATGGTGTCAGTTATGCCTTGTTATGTAACAGATATCCAATTGTGTCAACTGGGGTCTTTACCCCCTAGGGATTGTGTACAGAGTGTAGATAGAGGCTGCTGAACTATACATCTGCATTACATAATGTTGATTGTTTGGTATGCTGTGGCCCAGTCTGTCTTTACTATTGTACTACTTGAAGGCCTCAGCCAGGACAGCAACATATGTCAACCTTTCCAGACTACTGTATTAGTATAACTGTTTCACAATTGCATTACTCTGTTCATATGGATGTCAGTGTCTAAACAGCTATATGACATGGCATATAGAACTGTCATAGTACACAAATAAAGCTTTCCCAATTATACACACCGGTGTGTGGTGTTATATCCTTTGATATCTCTGTGGGTATATGTTGCAGGCAATGAATGTCATTTGTATGGGTGGCTCATACAGTCTCCAGTTGGTAACGTGGTAACTGTAGGAATACTGGCTGCTCCATATTGTGTGCATGTACTACATATGTATCTTACTGTACATATATCTGTGTGTGTATGTGTAGTTTTATATATATATATATATATATATATATATATATATATATATATTTATAGATATATATGTATAACTGTACCTGCATATATGTGTCTGGGTATATGTATCCTAGAGTTGGCCATGTCGTGTCTGGTCCTGATTATGGGATTTGCAACACTTGGTAGTGTATTGCAGGGGGGACATGTTTGGCTGTGGGGGGTATACCTATTCGTACAAGACATATATTGTTTGGGGCCTCTCAACCCCATTAACATTGCATATGGACATATATGTTTTTGTTATTTCCCCATTGTTATCTACAGATGTATGTCCATATATACCTATATATATATATATATATATATATATATATATCTGCTGACATATATATATATATATATATATATATATATATATATATATATATATATATATATATATATATATATAAAACCTGCCGTATATATGTAGACATGTAGATGTAGACATATATATCTATAGCTATAGGCATTTGCATGTATATATGTTCATATATATTTATATATGTATAAATTTCTACACACACACACACACATATATATGTATATGTGTATATATATATATATATATATATATATATATATATATATATACACATATACATATATCAATATGTTGTATCTGTTTAGACATTAATATATTTACTCACACACATGCATCTACATGTTGGAATACATTCTCTGTACTGTTGAATGACTGGGCTGGTTGTAATGTTTTGAATGCATCAGAGTTGTATATAGCTGACATGGCTTAGTGGTAAATCACTTTGGCTATGGTGTACAGTGTCCTGGATTCAAGCCTAGCAGAGGCTGTTTATTTTGTTTCTAGGCAGAACAAGGGCCATTGGATACACACTTTTAAGCAGTTGTAAGAGGGTTTGCACGAAGGTAAGCACTGCTAAGTTCTGGTTATTGTTTCTTATACTCACTTAGCTCCTGAATTGCTTAACCTGTGTAGGCATTGCGTACCCCTGTGCAAACAGGCTTACACCCATTTACTGCTGCTTAAAAGTGCTTACTCCCACTTACCCCGGGCTAATTTCTTTAAAAGAAAAGAAAAAGGGGTTGATAGGAATGTGGTGAAAAAAGGGGCACAAAGAGGGAAAGACAGTAGGGAAAATAACCAGGAATGTGCAGGAAGGGTGTAGGGAAGGTCCATAGCTGCTCATTTCTTCTACAGCAACAGCTGTGCATATGCACTGAATTTGGGGGTAGATTCGGACACTCAAACCCCTGGGAGTGGGTGAGGACAACAATAATTCTTTGTGATGCCAAATTAGACCAGATTACATGTGTCCAGTGGACATGTGTGCAAAATGGACAGCTATGTATGGGACGAGATTTTTTTTTTTTTCAGGTGAGAGTGGGATGTTGGGGAGGGGTAGTAGATATATTTGGGGAGGTAGATTGGGTAGGTTAACAGACAAGACAAACAAGATGCATACAGGGGTGGTATATGACACTTGTTGGGGGTAAACACCTTTGACAGGGAGGGGTGTTTGGATGTCACAAGCCCATGAGCCCCCAAATGGAAACAGTGGGCCTGAGGTCCCCACCCATGGGCAGTTACCACTGCACTTTTACTGCCCGAAAGGTGGCCGTGCTGGGGGCTGGGTAGGAGGGGCAGGCTCACCTTCTAATTGCGCCACTTGGCTTTCAAGCTGGCGTAGCTGGTCTCAAAATGCCCTATCGATCTCCCTATGCACCACGGCCCAGACCTGATGACGGGTGACAGGTTTCTCTCTGCCCCCGCTCCCGGCGGGGGGAGGCCATTCCCCATCCCCTGTGGCAGTTCCACCTGAAGGTGTTGCAGGGCCTACGGAGGAGGAGGTCCCAGGCTGGGCCCCAGATGTGCTGGTGCCCGGTGCCATGGCCAGCTGAGGTGGGACAGATGGGTCCACTGGGACCAGCCTTCCCATACAAGCTGTGGTGTTGCAATTTAATGACAGATATAGGTTAGTAATAGTCAGGAGCATTCAGAACTAATTATAACAGCATGCATAGATATACCCATTAACCCAAGACACCAAATTTTAAACAGTTGCATAGTGAGCAGAGCACATGCAAATATGGAACAGCAGTGGCCATTACAACAGCATGCAGGTTTTATTGATGGCAACAGGCCACCAATATGGGTGTATTTTAACATGGCACATGCATAGAACTGAATGTGGATATTTATGAACCAATAGGACATATGTCCCAACATAAGTTTGGAGAGTAAACATACCCATTGAGGTGTATAATTGGGTTAATGCTGTACATATGATGGGGGCAAGAGAGAGAGTTCAATTAACAACTGATATATCCCTGTAGTTTTCACAACTTTCATAGTCACTGCAGTGATCTGTCCCTTACATGTATTATTACACTACCCATTGGCCTTACTTTGTACAATGGTATGTTTGTAGATTAGTATATACATGGACTGTGTCAAATGTATAGTCTACACCTTTTACCTGTTATAGCTGTTGATAAGATCTTTGCTAACACTACTTGACAATTTCTACACATACTCCCAAATTCCATGTTGATGTTATACACATACCCCCTCAATCCATTATTGCACACACTCAGGTTGAGGCTTGACAGGATGCAGGTGTTAATGTGACATATTATGTGAATTGCTCTCATACACCTTGGGTGTGATGCTACAATGACAGGCTTGTTTTCATATACATTCTCTGACTATGTACAGGTTTGACTATCGGTTATACGTCATCACAGGCTGCCTACATTTCTTAGATCATCACACTGATTTCTCAGGGGAACAGGGTACCAAGCAGCAGATTTGGGCCATTTATCTGCACATGCTGGGCAGATCAGCATAGTTGAGGGGTATGAATATGCATACAGCTTACTATCTGAACATTCTGATGCAGTCTGCGCAGTTGGTTATGATTATGCTTACAGCTTACTATCTGAGCATTCTAGCAAAATCTGTACGGTTGATGGGTCTAATTATGCATACAGCTTACTATCTGGACATTCTCACAAATTCTGTACAGCTGTGGGGTATGATTATGCATACAATGTACTACTACTCCCAGGATTCAAATCCCTGCTGTGTGTGGTAAAATTATTACAGTTAACATCACAGTACACTGTGCTATCAGGGAATTGGTGTAAAGCTTTCCAATGTTTTCTCTCTAAGTCTCCCTCACTTGTACAATATGATAAACCTCTTGTAATACAGAACTTCCTGCACATTTTATCTGTGTACCACAATGTGGGTAACACTGCTTAATACACAGTACTATTTATAGCATGCAACACTGCAACATATTAAATCAGAGTATACACATGCACTCCAGGGGTTATACCTTTATTCACAGGATATGACAGTTCATGCAAGATTATTACTAACCTGCCTTGCAACGCAGCCTTTGTAGCCTAGCGGCATGGACTTGCTGGTTCACAGCCTGCTCTTCTGCAGCTGTCAGAGAAATACAGTGACATTTAGCCATACCTATCCATAGTATACACAAGCTAGGCAATTATTATATACTTAGTAGAATGGGTACTTAGTACTGGGGCATCAGCCATCTGCCTGGACTCCTGGATCCACTGTTCCAGTATCTCCCCCCATGCTGCTTCAGGTCAGCATGGTGATGCCTGATCTGCTCACCAGTCCGGGGGATACATGTGGCACTTGTGAGGTCACGGACAAGACTGTCCCAGGCCTCCACTTTACACTTTGAGCCCTGGTAATGGCCCTGCAGAAGTCTCTGCTCATGGTGTTTGACCAGTAGCCACACCATGTTTTTCGGCTCATTAATGCCCCAGCGCTGCGCTCTAAATCGAGTGTCTTCCCGAACTTCGGCCATTCTGACTACAGTAGAAAGCTGCAACCAGTTATGGGATGTATTCCTGCCTGTGGAGTTTAAATATGCCTGATTTTCCAGACTTTTCTGTGATTGGATGGTTTTGAAAAGGCTAAGCTATGGGCACACCTGCTTACCTAAGGTTGGCATTGCTTAAAGGGGCATACCACTGGGCAGATTGAGTTAGCCAGCCTACAGATTGCTTACACCATGTAAGCTGACCCGTGCAATGCTTAGCGTGGCTTAATATCTAATTAGCATATTTTCCTTTTGACATTAATTTATTATTTGTTCTATCGAAGCTGCGGTGGTACAGTGGTAGCGTTGTTGCCTCACAGCAAGAGGTTCTTCCCGTTTGATTCTCAGCTGGAGTGCCTTCTGTGTGGAGTCTGCATGTCCTCCCCACGGTCGAGTGGCGTTTGAAAGACATGCGTGAATGGGCCTGCCTTCGTTGAAGGTTGGGCATCAGGCTGGCATCTCGGCACCATAGAAATCTACTGCCAATCATTAGCAGAACAGAGTTCAGCTGTGGCGACCCCTAACTGGGAAAAGCCAAAAGAAGAACAACATGTTATATCTGTGTCTGGTATCTGTGATTCATGTGTACATACACTGTATGGGGTCCTGGGCAATTCAACACTTTATTACAATAACACCTCACATCTGGCTTTACTGCAGTACTCCAATTCACATATTTAAGTTATGTAGCAGGTTTTACAACATCACACTGTACATAGTTTCATTTCACATGTTCAGTTTGATTTTTCCTATGGTGAGGCTTTGTTTGTTGAAACCTTATTCTTATGCATTGCTGTGATGGCTTAGTGGTTAACTACTGTGACTGCAATGTACAGGGTCCTGGGTTTGAGCCTTGCAGAGGCTGTTTATTTTGTTGCTGGGCAGAACACGGGCCACTGGATACAGAGTGGTTAAGGCACTTTAAAGCAGTTGTAAGTGGGTTTGCGCGGAGCTAAGCAATGCTAACCTCCAGTTACAGTTTCTTACACTCAGTTAGCTTCTACTTTGCTTAATCTGTGTAGGCAATGCTTACCCCCATGCAAATCACTTAAACATGCTTACTAGTGCTTATATATGCTTACTACTTCTTATTTGTGCTTAAACCAGCTTACTAGTGCCTTATTCATTATGACACTGACACTTCACATGTGCATTTAATACAGTATTCCAGTTCACATTTAAATGTTATTTGTAAGTTATACAGCAATAAAATGTTCATATACAGATTTCACATGGAAAATGGCATGTGCTGTAGTGGGACTCAAACCGGCAATGCCTGCTCGTTATGCAGATGCTCTACCCACTACACGATTTCTGTGCTGCTTCATTTGCTTATATCTTCCTTGTTATCCTCTTCAGCCTTTTACACTGCTTTAACCATAGCTAAGCAGTGGGCACACCCGCACACCTACGGTTAGCTGTACTCTGATTTTTAGGAAAAAATAAAGGGTTTTCTTCAGTTTATTTATATGTATTGTTGCTGTTCTATACATGGGGGACTGTTGGTGGGGATATGTGGACACCTATGAGCGGTCTCGCTCATTTATTTCCACTTTCTGCTGTTCTACATTGCAGGGGAGTGTTTATTCTGAGAGCTCTGCTCTCAGACACACCCCCTGCACTCGTACATGCTCTGTGTAAGCCTAGGAAGTTGGGCAGTGTGCCTTCATTAATATGCATGGCGCACTGCCATCCTCCTCCAACACGGGCACTAGGACTAACCTAGTCCTGCATGGAAGATTAGTGAATCTGGGGGGTTATTTATTTATTTTTTTTTAACTGCAAAATGCACCACAGCATATCTAGAACCCCCATGACTTCTAGGGGTCTTGCAGCCCCCAGATCCTCAGTTTAATGCACTTATTTATATCCCAGTTATTACAGTGTAAGTCTTGTTTAGTTGGGGTGTATTGAAAGTATTCAAGGACAAACAAAGTTAAAGAATAATTGATACCTACACTAAGCATGCACTCAGTGTACACGATCTGTATTCAAGACCATCCCAACCACATTTTATGTGCTTTCTAATCACTGAGAAAGATTACACTAAGTGTACATGTAGGCTACACTTTGTGATAACCTTTATGAATCTTCCTCATATTTAAAGCTGCAGGAAAATCAGTAGGAAAACTAAAATTAGGAGGAAGAAGGTGTGAGCTATACCTTTGTTATCTGTTCATTCAGAACTGTGTACTCTAAGTGTACAGTTAGTGTAGGCATTAGTGAATCCCTTATTTCTTCCTGTAATCATAATTCTTGTTCAGGGTGTAAAAAAGCTTTTTTTTTTAGAATGTGTATGTACTGTGAAAAACTGAAGACTAGGACAAATTGTGAGAAAAAGGAAGAAAAATGTTATCTGGATGGTGTAGATAGGCCAGGCTGGGTGCACTGGGTGATGTGTGCATGTGTCTGAAGAGGTGACAATGGAGCCATTACAGCACCAGTTAACCTAAGGCTGGCCCTGCCTAGGGTAAAACAGTAAAGTTACTTAGTAGTAGTAGATGATATTAAATGTATGATAGGAATATGGAGGAAGAGAAGATATGTGATATCAACACTGGTGGTTGCAGTCGGGGCTTGCCTCACCAGCAAAAACACTTATAATTTACTTTTTTGCCCTTCTGTGTTTCAGGAGTTTGCTTCATTGTTTCGGATGCTCAGAGTTATGCCATTTGACATTTCATAGGAGAACCAGATTTACAAATACCCATTTCTCCAAATACAAATATTTGCTGATAAAAATAATAGTTAAATAAACAAGAGACTGGGGAGACTGTCTCCACTTTTTCTTCTTCTTTTGGCTGCTCCCATTAGGGGTCGCCACAGTGGCTCAACTGTTTCCATTTCTTCCTGTCCTCTCCATCTTGCTCTGTCACACCAACCATCTGCATGTCCTCTCTCACCACATCCATAAACCTTATCTTAGGCCTTCCTCTTTTCCTGTTCCTGGCAGCTTCATCCTTAGCATCTTTTTCCCAATATACTCTGCATCTCTCCTCAGCACATGTCCAAACCAAAGTAATCTTGCCTCTCTGACTTTGTCTCCAAACCTTTCAACCTGGGCTGACCCTCTAATATACTTATTCCTAATCCTGTCCATCCTCATCACACCCAGTGCAAATCTTAACATCTTCAACTCTGCCATGTCAAGCTCTGACTCCTGCCTTTTTGTCATTGCCACTGTCTCCAACCCATATAACATAGCTGGTCTCACTACCCTCTTGTAGACCTTCCCTTTCACTCTTACTGGTACTCGTCTGTCACAAATCACTCCTGACACTCTTCTCCACCCACTCCATCCTGCCTGTACTCTCTTCTTCACCTTTGTTCTACACTCACCATTTCTCTGAACTGCTTATCTCAAGTATTTAAACTTATTCACGTTCACCACCTCTACTCCCTGCATCCTCACCATTCATCTATCCTCACTCTCATTCACACACATATATTCTGTCTTAGTCCTGCTGACTTTCATTCCTCTTCCCCCTGGAGCATATCTCCACCTCTCCAGGGTCTCCTCCACCTGCTCCCTACTCTCACTACAGATCACAATGTCACTGGCAAACATCATAGTCCACGGGGACTCCTGTCTGATCTCGTCTGTCAACCTGTCCATCACCATTGCAAATAAGAAAGGGCTCAGAGCTGATCCTTGATGTAATCCCACCTCCACCTTAAATGCATCCATCACTCCCACCACAGACCTCACCGCTGTCACACTACCCACATACATATCCTGTACCACTCTTACATACTTCTCTGACACTCCTGACTTCCTCATACAATACCATCTCCGCTATGCATTCTAAATAATTACTGCTAAAAAAATATATTTGTTTGCACAAATAAATCAGTCATCATTAAAGATATTGTATTCCGATTAAAAGAGAGATATATAATATTTTAAAAAAATCTTAAGCCATATTATATAATTATGATTGGGTATTGACTGTGGTAAACTAAAATAATGGTAAAACACAGGAAAGCAGATTGTAGTATTTGCCTAATGGCATTTTAGTTTGATGAAATAAAGGGATTATTTTTGTGCTGAGTAGTTAACAACATTTATATTTGGGAAAAGGTTCAAATGAAAGACTAGAGTCAATGATTTTAAATTGGTGGTATGTGGAGAACTAGAACTGGTTTTCAAAAATTTTAAGATTCTGGTGATTTTTCTACTTAATGAGTGCATATTTTAAAGTATATTTTATTGAACTTTTAACAAAGAAATATCAACTAAGATCTGATAGTGTGTGTGTGTGTGTGTGTGTGTGTGTGTGTGTGTGTGTGTGTGTGTGTGTGTGTGTGTGTATGTCTGTGTGTGTGTGTGTGTGTGTGTGTGTGTGTGTGTGTGTGTGTGTGTGTGTGTGTGTGTGTGTGTGTGTGTGTGTGTGTGTGTGTGTGTGTGTGTGTGTGCGGGTGTGCATGTGTGTGTGTGTGCGTGCATGTGCATGTGTGTGTGCGCGCACGCAGTGTGTGTGTGTGTGTGTGTGTGTGTGTGTGTGTGTGTGTGTGTGTGTGTGTGTGTGTGTGTGTGTGTGTGAGCGAGAAAGCATAAGTATTAGAAGGAATATCAAAAGAAACATGGTAAGGCAGAAGGACAAGTAATGGTTAGTCATAAGGAAATGCAAGCTTGATTAATGAGCAGGCGGTAGATGATAGAGTAGACCAGCCTGATTGTAATTAATACCAAATGAGATGAAGGAGAAGGGAAGGAAAATATGTACTTGGTCAGTAATTGCATCTGAAAACACAGTGCACATTGCATGAACATTTTTGTTAGAATCTATGAATACTGTTTTCTCAAGCTGAACAAAAATGGAGAAAATTGCTAATATGACATTTTATGTAATTAATTTATTTCTTTAGTTCTGTGTTTTAATGTTTTATCTCATATATTTTACAGTTTAAAATCTAAATAAGATAAGAGTAAAAGTGGCTGCTCAAATCATAAGCATGTGGCAAAGGAAATAATAAGTTAAGCAATTAAAATAAAATAAAATAGCAGCTCTGAGTGGATTTAAAACTTTACTAAAAGGATCATATGTTAAGGATCTCCTGAAGGCAGTTTTATAATTACTCAGTCAAATCAGGGAATTTAGGACTAGGACAAATTAAGAAAAGGAAATTCTATCAGATGTTTCAGGAAAAGTCTTTGGAACAGCCGGCAGCTCTTAGCCAGATGAGCTAAGGGAGCTTGCCAGGGCATCAGATGCCAGCATCTATTTTAAATAAATCGGACTCTGGCTATTTAAGGCTTAGAAATCAAGGCCAAAAGTTTTTAAAATATATTTGTGGCAAGACGCGCCTTAAAATACACTTGTGGCAAGACGCGCCTCCAGCATAACCAAAGCCCCTGCCACATAACACAATCATCTCTAAAATCCTCATAACTTGGGAAAAGTAATAACCCCATAAATGGCAGCTCTGGAGTCTTCATAAATTTATAATGAAGTGCCATTTTTTCAGGCTTCAGAGTAATCATATCTAACATTTCTGTTACAGCATAAGCACTTTTGAGGAATTAATCACATACCGAGTAGAATAGAAAGAAAAGGAGGGCTGCAGAAATAAGTCTGAGAGCAACTAGAGGGATCGCAAAATATTACGCAGAATTCATTACTGCAGTACCTTCTGCCCGTTATTTGTTTACTTATATTTGATAATCTGACTAGTGACACTAAGATAAGCCTGAATATTGGAAAGACCTGGGAAAAATCTATTAACACACAAAACTACAGACTGTAGCTACAAACAGAAACATAATCATTAATATATGGAAAGCAATGTCATCAGTGCAAAAAAATCTGAAGAAACAATGTAAGAATTTAACATAACGCAAGTGTCAACAACATGTAATCTTTATATACCATTGACATCAGTTCTCACATGTATTGAAAAGTGTCATTAAAAATCCTAATTAATTCAGTGAAGAAATCATTCATTTAATGAGAAAAAAATAATTCTTTACACCAAAGGGCGTGATGGCATATATTCTTCTACAGTATAAGACATTGCAAATGCAATGTTCTGCTAAGTAAGGGATACCAAATACAAACTCTTTGTCACTCTATATATAGCTGAGTTTCTAGCTGTAGATTCCTAAGAAAGGTTGTCTGTTTCAGGAAAGTGGTTATTTGCTGTCAGTCCTACTGGAGCATTTATCAGAAGAGTAGAAATTAATTTATAGACATATTAATATGTATAAGAGAAGAACAAGAGGGGCTTAATTTGAAATCCTAGATGACAAGATACTGAGTCATGAATATTACCTTTTAATAGTGAATGACACTGAATCTTGAAATTTGACATCTCAGACCATTTTTTGGATTCTCAGCATAAAATGCTGTGATTCTTATGACAGCTCTGTGTAACATCTGTGTGCTTAGTTAACTTTCTGCCACACTACACATGGCAATTCCTCTGTTAGCAATGGGTGAAAAGCTCAACAACTACATTTCAGTCAGTATGGGTGGTATTCATAGTAATTGCACAAACACATTAAGGCAATTGGCATGATTTGGATGTAAGTGCAGCTCTGGAGCAGGTCATAGAGGCCATTTATGTTAACCCATGATTGTCATGAATAAACTTAAGTAAATGAAATGTAACTGTACATTTCCTTCCTCTGCCATCACTTAACTTAATCTACTAACTAAACCCCTTATCTGTCTATTTCCAGCTTTTACTAACAATTCCTGTAGTTTTCCCCCACCTTTATAGCCCCATCTCCACTCTCCACTTTGCCTCCTTTTCTCCATCTTCCTTCTCTCCTATCTTTATTGCCCGTTTACTTTCTCTTCCCCCCACCTATCCCTTCTTTTGTTTCTCCTTTTTTATTTCCCCTGCCCCATGTCCCTACTACTTATACCTATTTGCCTCTCTCTATAACTTATCTGCTTTTCCTTGTTCTAATTTGCTGTCTCAAAGCACATACTTTTTTTTTTATTATTCTGTATATATCTGTTTAACTCAGAATCCTTTGAAATATGTGGTATACCATCTTCAAGATTTTTTTATTTCGCCTCTATGTTATGTTTATATTTTACTTTCTGTTTATACATTGTTTTACTTTTGTAATTTTATATATTATTATTGTTTTACTATTGTAATGTTTTTGCATTATTATTTTTCTTTTTACACTGGAGCATTTCTCTCCGGGCCTCTGGAGAAAATGGGCTCACTCGGCCCAGTGGACTTTCCCGGTAAACAAATGTCAATAAATAAATAAATGAAGTAATATTGAGATGGTAATGAGAAATGATGTAAAAGTTCTTATGTTACTAACATCTCTTCCCACCAGTTTATGATTCATAGTCATATCTTGATGTGTTTCCACATCTGCAGAGAAATTATAAAAGATAGAATCTTACCTTTTCTTACTGCTTTTAATTGGCAAAGATGTTCTCCCTTTCTGCTGGAATTGCTATTGTCTGCTCTGATCTGTTTGTCTTGGCCAAGCCAAAACCACTTGAACACAGCTGAGGTCACTGGCCAAGAACGAGAATATATATATATATATATATATATATATATATATATATATATATATATAAGGGTCTACTTCAAAACACCGATGACGAGAACACCGAGACCGGAAGATTGACAACTGAGATGACCGACAGTGTAAAAGCCCGATGCTGAGAACACCAACATGTTAAGGTAAGTGCAATAGTGACAGACTTTAGGGTTAGGGGAGGATTAAGTGAGTTAGGGTTAGGGTGCAGGTAAGGTAAGTGTGCAATAGTGACAGACTTTAGGGTTAGGGGTGGGTTAGATGAGTGCGTGATAGTGTGTGTGTGTTTTTCGGAAAAGGTAATTGTTTTGTTTTGTTTGTTGTCAGGATTGAGGTTTGTCGGGCATGCGAAGTTTCATGCTTTTAAGCTGTTGGTCATCTCAGTTGTTGATCTTCCGGTCTCGGTGTTCTCATCAGTGTTTTGCATGTCGGTGTTTTAAACTAGATCCATATATATATATATATATATATATATATATATATATATATATATATATACAGAGAATAACTTATCATAATTTTGATAATCAGGAAATCCCAGATAGGTTCTGAGTGGACAGGGATATAGTAAGTGTCTTGGTGAGCATGTATGGCTCCCACAGGGGTACTGGAGGGATGTGTGGACTTCTTAACCTGTGGATACTATGGTATATATAACCTCAACTATACTTGCCACAGGGAGGGACCTTACTGACACCGACTGGGGACATGTTGGGAATTTCCCAAGGTTTAGCCTTGAGCATGCTACAGCAGTTGCAAGATGTACTTTTGGCATCATGTGGATCAGTATATCTATTTTCCAGTGTTATATCAAGACCAAAACCAGATTATGTGTACCTTTTATTGAGTGTTATGCATCCACAAGCTTATTGGTGCAATAGATTGCATCCATATTGCTATTTGGGCCCTGTCAGGTCCATAAGGGAGTGGTACCAAAAATTGGAAGGGTTACCATTTCATCAACTACTTGGTAGTGGGTGTTGCATAGCAGAGAATTACAAATGTTCCTGTCTAGCATCCTGGCAGTGAGCATGATTCCTAAATCTAGCACACTGTATAAAATGTCTTCCTGCATTGTAGGATGCCCAATGATCATCTTGTTGCTAAGTGGATTTTTTAAATATTTTAATTAGTTACTCATGGTAAAATGCATTGCTTAATACTAAACCACTTATCGATTGCTTTCTCTCCCCCTTCTCTTTTTTTGTTCTGTTTTTTTCAGCAGATGCAGGATATCCACTGGCAAGTTAAATGGAGCTGCAGAAGATAATTTTAATATAGCCCTAGCCAAACTAGTATTGTCATTGAGAAAGTATTTAGCATGCTAAAAGCCCACTTCAGATGCCTAGATGAGTCTGAAGGGGACCATCAACATGACTCGGCTACTACATGCAAGATGCTTACTGTGTGCTACATTCTGCACAGCATGCTTATGCACCAGTCTCATGGCGAACTGACCAATGCTGTCACTGCAGCTTTCAATTCAAGTCCTACTATGATTGATGATGGCCAGCCAGCAGTAACAATAGTAAAGGACCCCATGTGGAAGGCCTGTGCATAACATACAACTGTGCAGGTAAAGAGGCAATGCCTCATCTGAGCTAAAGACCATGACATCCAGGCTAGTGTTTCCTTTTTATAAAAACAAATACAGTATAACCGATGCATGCAATGCTAAGTGTGGGCTATGCTGTGTGGTGCATGGCAGGCTCTCACTGCTCATCAGACAGTCCCTCTTATCTTTAAATACAAATATTCATTTTTTTTGTTTATAAAAGTTGTGCCTGAGCACTCACTGATGCCTGTTCAGTGATTTCATAATGCACTGTATAATGAATTTTTAACTATTTTGAAGAAAAGTTTTGGCGTATGCACTGCACTTAAGCATGCATATAGTTAATCTTCTGAAATGATAAACTGATTAAGAAGTGCTATTTCACTAGCTGACTGGTTGGATTTCACCATATTCTGTATATTACAATCTCTAAACTTGCATTTTCATGAGTTTATACCTAGCACTAGAATGGAAAATGTATCACATGCTTTTCTTTATTATGCAATATTTTATCAGTTATAACTATTGACATAGAAATGATTTACTGTTCTCTCTTAAGGTACTGCATAAGAAATGAATTCATTATGTCATAAACTGTAAGTTGAGTCTCCAGAAATATAAATCATCTGCAGTGCTGAGGTTAAAGTGGAAACAATGTTACTGTAAATGGCATTTTACTCATGTAATCATTTTTTTTAGTTGTGCGTCTCTTCTATAGAGTGTGTTATTTGTTTTATGTTCTGTGTAATTCACACCTTTACTATTGGTCAACTGAAACTCTTGATAATGGATGGGCCCTTAGTGTTAAACTTTGCAATTTGCATGCTACGTTGTCAGCCTTTACTTCCAGGTTATTTTCCTTGATTGTAAGCATTACCATTATTGAAATGAAATATGTGCACATGCAAACCCTCTTAATACTGGGTTACACTGTGAACACATATATTTTACAGTTATTTTTTAACACATTGTCTTTGATGTTAAACATTGACTTCAGTGTATTGAAAGGCATGGTATTCAAATGAAATACTTCCTATTTTAAGTATCTGAAAAG
>NC_056731.1:1759130678-1759260678 GCF_019279795.1 Protopterus annectens | reverse complement strand
AGAGGTCCAAGTCATTAATCAGATCCATGTTTCCTGGTCCATAATCAAAGCTTTATCCCTGTATACCACAGTGCTGGGTCTATATTATAGCCCCGATGAAATGTTAAATCTGGTCAAAGACAAACAATAACACCTTTCTACAATTAATGAAATGGCATGCTTAGAAAAGTATTTTGATATTCCTGAAATATTTAGCTTGCCATTAGGTAGTAGACTTAGTGTTCTACATAAAGAACAAGAAATGAAATGGGAAAACCACCATCCTTGGCAGGTGAAAATTTGGAGAGGAATAAAAGAATGCAACTTCTGGGCTGAATATAAATTACATAACGTAAACAGAAAATGCTGAATGAACCTTATTCTAAAACACATGACAAAGGGAATGTATAACTTATCAAAACTATTAGAGGTATCTTATTTTTAAATTAATTGCTTTGCGTTTGCTGTCTTGGGAGAAACACAGATTCACATCCTTTTTTCTTTTTTTTTTCCTGTATGACCCGTTTTACTGTGTATATAAAAATGAACATCAGATTTATATCTGTAAAATAGCTTATAAATGAAATTAAATTCTGAAATGTAAGGCCAGAGTATACATTTGCATGTTTCTAGAACATGGTTTATATGGTTGACAGACTGCATTTTGGCATCAGATAATATTTACTTATACATTACTCTGCAATTTCATTGTAGAATATTTCTGCAACTACTTCATTTTGATGGGGAATGCATTTTCTAGGTATACCATTACTTATTGATTTATGTAGAATTCAATATTTTGTAAATTTCATCCATCAATGATTTTACTACATTTTATACAGTTATACTGCATTTTATACAGTCATACAAAAGCAATTCAGGAATCATATTTGGTAAACAAAAGTGCCCTGCAGTCTCTCATTGAAAGATTAGGAATGCTCTGCCTATTTCGACTGCCAGTATCACTAATTGGTGCCTAAGCTGCAGGTCTGACATTACCAATAGCTTAGTGTATTCCATCTTTCTTAAAATCTGACATGTATTTTCCATGCATCCTTGAAGTCACTTGACATTCATGACTTCAGTAAATATATTGAAAGGCTATTCCTGTTATGTACAACTCTTTCTCTGAAAAAAATACTATGAAATATTTGTTCTGAGCACTCCAGTTGACTTTCCCATTCATTCCCACTAGGAGTTGGTGGATTCCACACCCACCCCAGAGCATGATGGCTTAGTTCGCTCAATAACATCCTTCCCTTCCATCCTGTGGTTGAGGTGCAAGCATGTGAAGGTGTGAAAACCTTGTGCAAGGAAAATAAAGGAAAAAAAAAAACTGGCTTGTACGCCTCACCCAGCATCAACTACTGGGTTTAAGTTCTGGTTGATGTCAGCTTAAGGTAGGGTACAGAATGCCAGGGTGAAATCTTTGTTCATCACCCTAGAAAATATGAGCCAGCAAATGACAATTATTTTTACCCCTACACATACACACACACACACACACACACACACACACACACACACACACACACACACACATGGTTGCTACTGTTATCATTGGAACTTCTCCTTGCACGTTACTGGGATAGCTCATGCTGTCATCTTAATACTTATCTGCTCATCAAAAGATAATCCCTTTTTGTCTTTGTTGAACCCCTTTAGAAATGTAAAAATTCCTGTCATGCCCCCCTTTTCTTCTATACTAAACATATTGGGCCAGATTACAAAAGATAGGCTCATTTCTATGGAATGAGACAAATAAAACACAGGAAACCCACCAAGCCGTGTTATACATAAATGAGATTTAGTGTGGAATTAGCATACAGGCTACCAGTATTTGCTTAACATTGAAGTAAAGATCAGAAGTGCTGAAAGATAAGTGCAACTATATAGGGTAAATCAAAAACATGCAGTATGCTAAAAGGAACACTTCAAAAGAAATACTAGTCCACTTTAGAAATGGCATATAGTTTGAAAAGTTACAGACACGCATGTTGCAGAAGGTTATCAAATATAAATGTACAGTCTATAAATGGGGTATGTGTAAAAAATAAAAGCTGTATAATTACGTAGATAATTGAGGATTCACAGCATACAACCTTAATACATGCCAATAACATGTTAATATGTGGATAAATAATTATGTGCAATATTGTGGATTCTGCCAGGTAGCGGAAGACATTAGAAATTCCAACATTTCTGTTGATGTGGCATGCAGTGCCATATCACCAACATTTCATTTAGTTGTTATCGAAAAATTATGTGAGGTGTGGGACATGGTGGAGGTAACACATGTAAAACACACATCACAGGGAGTAGGGGAGATGGGACAATAGAAGCTGGCTGAGGGTGAAGACAGTTGAAACATTTTGAACAAGGGAAAGGGATATCAGAGAGAGGATCCGGGTGACACTGGTATTTTTTTTTTTTTTGGTTGAAATAGGCCCCCGGTTTGTTTGCTTGTTTATTTGTTTGTTTGTTTTGTTTTGTTTTTTATTGAGAAAACAGAACTGGTGAGTTGTTGGCAAATGACAGAGGAGAAATGGGCTAGTAAGAAACATAGAAACATATAATAACATAAAAGGCACCACATAACACAAGCAGAGGGTGGTACAAAACAAAGAAGTAGGATGTAGCATGCAGACAATAAACATGTAGACAGCATGGGGGGGGGTCATGGGAAGAATTAATAAAGCATGGGAGGGGTACAACCTACACACGGCACAGGAAAATAATTTTGTTGGGTTACGAAAGCCAGGATACCTTTTTGGCTAGGCTTGTATAGGCCGTAGGGCCAATAGCCTAGTACCTACCTATGAACCTACCTATGAACATGGCACACCATGCTATCAAAGGTAAAGTAATGCACCAATGTGTACATCCCAGTAATGCACCAATGAAAATACCACAGCAATAATATATCCACCAATGTGCACATCATCGCTGTAGTGTTGTCATCTGTGTGTTAATTTCATGATAAGTCTTCCCATGGCTTTGTACATCAGGCTGGTCAGATGTATGGGTCTGTAATTACCTCGGTCTGTGGCAGGTCCTCTTTTATGCAGGGGGATTACTGTAGCTGTTCTTCATTCACTTAGTACAAAACCAGTATGCTATATGCTATCTATATTCTTTATTCTAGAGATGTGAATATTTTGTATGAAATAATACAGAGAAACTGGTAGATTTTAACTGTGATACAAAGATTAAGAATTTAGTTAGAGAACATCCATTATTCAAGAATAAAATAAATTTAAAAAGGAAGCTCTGCTACAAGAAAAATGTTCAGGTTAAATGTTCAATGAAAAATGGTATCCGTGGATGAAATAAGTGTAATTATTGTAGTAAAACTTTTAAAACAAAACTTTTTTTGTGCATCCAGATACATGTTTTATGCATATGGTGTATGATTATGCTGACTGTAGCACGAAACATTTAGTTTATGTTGCAAGCTGCATGACGTGTTTTAAATTCTATACAGAAAAAATGGACTGATGTTTTAAAGGGTCTATATTAGAACATCGAAGTTTCAATACTTCGAATGTTCTAATATCGACCCCTATTCTGAGAAAGCTGAAAACATCGAACATACAGAACAGCAAATTTTTTCCTAGGGAAAAAAATCATTGTTCCAAAACACATACACACAACACAAGCACACCAAACAAACAGCAGTCCATGCACATACACCTAAAATCTTACACCTAACCCTACACTAAACTATACACACACCACTAACTATCCACTTACCTTAACCCAAACCCTAACCCTAAGGTCCGTCACTATCACACACTCACCTCACCCGTGCCCTAACCCTAACTCACCTACCCCGCCCTAACCCTCACGTCCACACAATCGCATACATACATAAACCACGCCCTAATCCTAACTCACCTAACCTGCCCTAACCCTCATGTCCACACAATCGCACACATACCTAACCCGCACCCTAACTAACCTAACCCGCACTCAATCGCACACTTACCTGAACCCGACCCGTAACTTTCCACCACAGCGCTGAAAATATCGAGCAACAGAAATGGACAACCAAATTCTTTCCCTAGGAAAAAATTTGGTTTTCTGTTGCTTTGATATTTTCAGCTTCTGCTGAATAGGGGTCGATATTAGAACATTCGAAGTTTTGAAACTTTGATGTTCTAATATAGACCCATTTTAAACATAGGATTTATCAGTATATATATATATATATATATATATATATATATATATATATATATATATATATATATAACATATTAGAAACCAAAAAAAACACATAATGGTCTAGATAAATATATTATTGAATGCAGTGAGAACCATCACTTTAAGTTTCTGATGCTGCAACTGCCACAAGTTAGTTTAAGGGGAGAAGATGTGAAAATACTTACTGAAAATAAAGAATATAATTGGATTACTAAATGAAATGCTATGATGAGACATGGTTTGAATAAATGTTATAGTTTGAGACTTGTTTTAAATAAGAGGAAGCTGGCACATTATTATTTGCTTTATATATTAAGATAATAAAGCTGTTTTAATAGGAATGATATTAATATGTATGTTGTATGTGATTTGATTGGTCTACATCATCTGTGACATTCTTTGAATGTTATTTATATGTAGAGGTAATGAAGTTTTTTTAAAATTTGAAAAAGTGTTAAAGTGAAAACAATTGTTTCTTGAAAAAAACAGTAATGTAGCATAGCAGTTTACTTTGTGAATGCAAAATAGTTATGTAACTACATGTAAGGCACATTTGTGTGGTAATGAAAAACACAGCACTGTAGTATACAACAGCAGCAAACATGCTATAAAGGTTGATGCATCAGCACTTCATAAAAACTGTTGTTGTATTTAGTCATAAGTAGAATCATGAAACACAGAAACAGATGTCAGAGCTGCAAATAAGTGACACAATAAACCTGCACATGTATGGAAAGTAAACATGGAAATATATCTGCAGAAAAACAATGTCACATCATAATGTTGACAAAAACACATACAGCACACAGATCAGAAAATGGCCTTAAGAGGACTTGCTAATAACGTTATACATGAGAATGGGTTATGCAGCAATACAACACTGCATTCCGAGGGAAAAAATGTTAACAGGTAGAAGTAGCACACAAAGAAAAGTGATTAATTTCTACAGGAAGTGTATACTACATGTACATGATCTGTATTCAACAACATCCCTACCAGAATTTTTGTGCTTTCTTGTCACTCAGAAAGATTACACTAAGTATACATCTAGTATACTGTTTGTGGTTACCTTTATGAATCCCTCTCAATATTTAAGGCTACAAGAAAATCAGTAGGAAAACTAAAATTAGGAGAAAGAAGATATGAATTATGCTTGTGCTGCCTGTGCACTCAGAATAGTGTACACTTACTGTAGGTGCTAATAAATCCCAGGGACAGTGTAACTCATGCAGTATGTACACAATTTGAGGCTGAAGGGAACCCATTCAGAGTACACAAACATAACACATGCAAGTGTGACTAGACATCATAGTACAACTGCCTAAGAGTGGTCAATGGGCCATACAGGCACACATGAGAAGCCAACAGACACCTGTAATGTGGCACAGTGCAGCATAGCACCTTGAACTCTGGACAATGCAATATTGGGGAAGAATTACAAACTAGATTGATGAAATACACAGGAGTCAGAAGCATACCTCTCAACCTTTTAGAGCAATAAATCTGGACAAAGCCATAAATAAAAGTAGGAGAAAGGCCCAAAATAGGGACATTTTTTAAATATTGCTCTTACAAACTTAGAAAGTTGATAGAATAGCAGGTTTTGCATTAGCATGAATTTTCTGAAGGGTATGAAGTCTGCAACTCAAATATCTAGCATTATTTTCTAACTTCAGTATTTACTAATTTGCCACTAATTTGCCAGAAAAAACACAATTTTATGAAAAATGGAGCAAAAATATGAAGCAAAAGATTTGCACATTCTACAAAAATCTGTACAGCTGAGAAGTATGGGAGGAATACATGTAAACACAGGGGAGCAGGACAGTTGCACATTCATAGTGCATATATCAATGATGCATATATTAGTATGACTACTACAGTAGTAATATTTCTCCCTGATGTGCATGCAATCCAACAAATTGACTCACTGCAGAAAAGAGAAGGAAAATTCCCATGTGAACCATTGTCAGTAACACAGCAGCATACGTTTGTAGGATGGTACTATTACTATATGAAAGGGGAAAATGTCAGAACAGAGTACCTGGTGCAGTGTGAGAAAAGGCAAACAACATGCCACATGTTAACAACATTGTTGCTCCAGAGATTTATATACATCATCATTATGACAATAATGACAATGTATGTATTTCACCCTTACTTAACCCACAAAGTTGAATTACAGTGAACTCATGTCATCATGTAACTGATTATCACTGAAGAAACATTGTACTTTTTACAAAAAGAAATACAACTTAATTCTACTCTGCCTGCTATAACACCTCAGTAAAGACAAATTAGCTATATAAAATCTGCCATATCAGTATTATCAAAGGGAAAAACGTACATAAACCAGTGTTGAACCTAAACTGTTAATATTAAATAACCAAATTTAAAGGCATAATTACTTGGCCAAGTAAGTTCAGCACTTATGATGCTGATTGCACACACATGCATGTTCATAGATTAATAGGTTCATACTAGGCTAATGAATACTAGGGCTTTTATAAGCTTAACCATGTAGCCCAAATATACCCCATGAGTTATTGTATCTTAGATGCTGTTATAAGGGTATATGTTAATTAGGGCATGATTTAATGTCTGCCTCTGTTCATGAGAGACATAGGTGCTACAGCAGGGTGGCTTTCCGATTACCCATCCATTGGTCAAGGTTGCTCTTGACTAGAGTTAGGGAAGGGTTCTGCTTTACATGGATGGGGACCTATTCCAGAGAAATGAAATTATCTGAGATACACATCTGTCCCTCCAACTTGTCCTATTTATATCTTAAATAAAGTTTAGAGGTTTAGCTCTAGTAGTTCTGATACTGTTCCTTCTATGAATATGCAAAAGGTCCATCAAAGCAGGATCCAGTAATGTCTTGTATGTCAGGCATATACCACCTCTCAGCAGTCTGTAGAAAACTGAATATAGAGATAGGGGTTTGAGGATATTATGTTTACACCCTGTATTCTTTTTGTGAGGAACCTTCCAGACATTCCAGGTGTTTTATGAGCCTGATCAGGTACATATCAAAAGAGGCATTATACTCAATAATGTGTCTAATGAGGGCCAAGTATAGTGGTATGATGACCTACCTTAACCTAGATGACATGCTCTTATTCATAAGTTGAATGACATAGAATGACTTATCTTACTGCCTTGGACACATGTTGGTTGAAGGCCAGGTTACTATCTATAGGTGTCTCCAAATCCCTAGCTACTGGGTCTACTCTTAGGGGTGTTTTATCAATGGCATAGTTTTCCAGTGTGGTTGACTTCTCAAAGGTACTATTATGAATTTCTTGACAATGAGTTTTAAGCTATGGCTTTGGCACCATTTATTTGTGTTAGACCGTCCTGTAAGATGTTGGTTTCTTGGGGGAATTCCATGACTGCTCCTAGTTTGGAGTCATCTACAAACATTATCAGCCAGAGGCCTTTGACACTGGTCTTGACTTCTGAGAAGTAGATGCCAAAAAGGAGCAGACCCATCAGACCCAGCACACTACCCTGGGGGACTCTGATGGTGACCAATCTCTTAGAGGAAGTGGTCTCAAGAATCATAAGTACTATCTGTGAGTCAGCTGGCTATCCAACATGTTACATAGGGATTTATACCTAAATCCTTCAGGTTTTTTACAATGTTTGAGTGAGGTATGTATTAAATGCCTTAGCCATGTCAAGGTAGGCAGTATGCACCATTTTTCCCTCATCCATTGTCTTGGTGACATTTTCGAAGAAGTCCACTAGGTTTAATAGGTATGACCTGCCTTTGATGAAAACAAACTTAGTTGGATCCAGTGTCTGAAGGTTTTCTATGTCAATGTTAATCATTTCCATGATACTTCTTTCCATGGCTTTACATATGAGACTAGTTATACTAATGGGTCTGTAGTTCCCAGGCTCCATTGATGGTCCACCCTTAGGTAAAAGGATGATTGTTGCAGTCCTCCATTCCTGTGGCACAAAGTCTGCCCTGAGAGTGTAGCTAAATAGTGACTATAGTGGCCCTGATAGGTTATATGTCTGACTATTCAGGGGCATTTTTGGATATTATTAGGGCCCAGTCAGGCTATGTTTTTGGCCTTAAATAGTGCAGCCTGGACCTGTTCCCTATTGATAGTTGGAGGGGTTATGTTTGAAGGAATTCCCCCGAGATGGCAGGGGTTGAGTGTGGGGGGGGGAGTTGCAGTTGAATTTGTCAACCAGTAGATTTGCTATATATCACTTAGCTCCATGAATTTAGCTCCATTGACAACTAGTTAGGCACATTGTTGTGTACTGTCTTTACTGTCTTTGAGGTTTCTGATACAGTTAAAGGCCTAATGCTTATCTTTGGCATGGGATGCTATCCTTATCTCAAAATTGTTTTTCTTGAACTTAAGTAGACATCTTAGTTGTTTATTTAGTTGCTGAGATAGTTTTTGTCTTTTTGAGTTTTATACTTCCTAATTTTAGCTAAGACGTTTCTTTTGTTGTATAATCTGTTTAAAGTGTGATTTCACCAGGGTGTCTTGTTTTTTTAGTTTGTTTTGAGCTAACTTTTGGTAGGTACTGTGACGATTGGGGAGAGATGGGCAAAGGCTGCCAGCCTAGTCAAATAGAATTTGATATATAATTCTGGCATTTGTAAATAAATGAGATAAATTATGCTTTAGAGTACATTATATAGTTATAGAGTTCACTGTCTAAGCCTAGACTGAATAGTCACATTACCATTGGATAATAATATTGCACAGTAATAATTGGACACTCTTTTAAGGGCCTTTTAGTAGCTGATAATTAAATGGGTGGTGGAAGGAATTACTACCGTATGGTCTGGGTAATAGGGGCACAGCTGGAGAAACTGTGCCAGCCTTTTCACAGGAAAGTCTATGTGGTTGTATAAAATCTTCTCAAAGTGTGTGTGTGTGCATGTATCAGCTACCTGGGCAGACACACGAAGCACTGGTTGGACAGAGAGGGTTACTGGAGGTTTTAACTTGCCCAGTTAGGTTGAGACCTGGGACCCTATAGCTGTGCCAGTGGGGAGTCTTACTGGGGACCTGGTGAGCAAAGGAGCAACCAGCCCCAGAATGACTGTGATCTCTGTGCGCACTTAAGGGAAATTGTACTTGACTGTGTGTATTAGTTATCCTTTTCTCTTCTATGAGACGACCTCCCTGCTGTTAGTGGTGAGGATTGAGACTCCTTGATTGCTGGGCCAGGACACGGTCATCACAAGTGTTTGGCAGTGGTGGGATCTACTTCACATACTAACTGGCTTGTAGTGGTGTGGGTGGAATGAATTCCTGTAGCTTATTTACAGTGATCTCTAAAACTGTTTTGTACTCTAAAATAGCCACGCAGTGCATCTTCAGAGTTCAGATCACAATTGTTTTATTTCTTTTGTTAGCTTAGTGTTAGTCAGGGTGAGCAGGCAGCATGTCAGCAGAAGAGTATGGAAGGCTGACAAGGAGCCAGCTGGCGGAGATGTGCCAGGCTAGGGGACTGGTGCATGGACACCTGACTAAAGCAAACCTAATTGCAGCCTTGGTTACAGCTGCATCAGAAAACAGCAGCCTGGAGGACAATCAGACTGACAGTGGAGATACAGTATCCTCAGAGAATGGACAGTTCAACCTTTCTGCATTGGACTTAAAAATCCAGCTGGAGCTAAAGAGACTTGAGTTGGAGGCCAGGTGTATGGAACTAGAAGCAGCCAAGAAAATGAGGAGTCTACAAGCTGAGGAAAATGAACGGCAGAGGAGGCATGAGAGGGAAATGCTGAATCTTCGCCAGAGTCATGGAGGTAATGGGGAAGGGAGTAACTAGACCCCAGAAGCACAAAAGGTCAGTAAATTTCTTTCACAGTTTAAAGAGGGAGATAATTTTGATAGCTTCATTCATATGTTTGAGCGGGTATGTAAACAGTATGAAGTTGACCAAGGGCTCTGGGTATGGTTCCTGACCCCCTTACTCCATGGTAAAGCTGTAACTTCTTTAGTAAAAATGCATGACACTGACTGTTTTGATCATACTGCTGTAAAAAGACATTTATTAGAATGTTTTAAGCTAACACCTGAAATGTATAGGAAAAAGTTCCGTGAGCATACACGCAAGGTAGATGAAAATGTATGTGAATATGTTGCTTAACTGAGCACTTATTTTCATAGCTGGGAGAGTGGATGTCAGGTCACCACTTTTAAAGGGCTGGCAGACGTTTTGGTAAGGGAACAAGCCCTTAGCACTTTGCCTGAGGACATGAGGATCTGGTTAGCTGATAGACAGTGTGCTACTTCAGAGGAGTTGGGGAAGAAGGAAGACCTATACTTAGCAAGCAGGGCAGCCATGCACAGGAAAGGGACCCCCAGTACTGCTCATGGGATTAAAAGAACCCATTGTGGGCAGCACAGTCTACCCCAACAGAATCCCCCAGTAGAAGGGGAAGCCACTAGTCCAGGTACACATCCAGAAGCTAGGATTAAATGTTTTGAATGCAACCAGTGGGGCCATGTGGATACAGATGGCCACAGAGGCAAGGTGGGGAACCAAAGTTGAGGGAGCCAGTAAGTGGGAAAGACAAAATGCCAACAGTGGGTTGTCTTGAGACAACTGGGGTATGGAACTACCATCCTGCAGATTTCCTGAGAGGGAAGGATTTGGATGAGGCAGTACTATGTACTTATGCAGTTACATGCAGTGAGGCTAGGAGACAAGCATGTGGGTCCAGTAGCCTGGGGGAGACCCAGGCAGACTGCATACTTGCAGCCAGGACTGCTGAGGTGGTTACTTCAGGGAGTGAGCTACGCAGTAGCAGTGAGACAGAATGTGATTCACAGCTGCTTGTGGGTACTGATGTTCCCTTGGACAGGGTAACTGCAAAGGTAGATGTGAGTAGTAGTACCCAGGCTGACAGTGAGGCACTGCTGTCAGAGGATGCCAGACTTCCTGTAGAAGGGGAGCTGGGAAGGGTTACAAGGAGAGACTTGAGACAGGCTCATCTCTCATCCCCTACATTTCAAGGCCTGAGGCAGGTAGCTAGGGAGGCACCTGATTCTCAAGGGAAGAAGAATCTGTATACTGGAACAAAGGGTTACTGTACAGAGAGTGGACCCCTGAGGGAGGGCTAGAAGGTGAGAGAGTGCAGCAGTTGGTAGTGCCTAGAGCTTACCATCTGGTGCTTCTAGCCATAGCCCATGATATTCCCTTTGCAGGTCATATGGGCATAAAACGTACAAAGAGGCATATTATGAAGAACTTCCATTGGCCTGTAATTTCCAGAGATACAACAGGGTACTGCAGGACCTGTGAGCAGTGCCAAAAGGTAGACAAGGCAGGAGACAAGGTGAAAGCTCCTTTGATGCCTTTGCCTGTGACTGAGGAGCCATTTCACAGGGTAGTTATGGATATTTCAGGTCCTCTGTGTATCCCAAGTTCCACAGGGAAAAAGTATATCCTAGTGATTGTAGATTATGCTACACGATACCCTGAGGCAGTGGCTTTGTCCTCCATTGAGGCCGAGAAGGTGGCAAATGCTTTGCTAGAGATTTTCAGCAGGGTAGGTTTCCCAAAGGAAATACTGTCTGACAGAGATGCCAGTTTTATGTCAGACCTGCTGGCTTGTCTGTGGAAGTCCTGTGGGGTAAAGTACATGAAGACCACCCCCTACCATCCCCAGACTGATGGTCTTGTTGAGAGGTTAAACTCTACAATCAAGTCCATGCTACAGGCATTTACAGATCAGTTTAAGAAGGAGTGGGACAGATATTTGCCCCGTCTGTTGTTTTCTTACAGAGAGGTTTCCCAGGAATCCACAGGTTTTTCACGCTTTGAGTAGCTGTATGATCATAGGGTGAGGGGACCTCTAGATTTAATTCAAGATGAGTGGGAAGGTGAGTGTGACTCTCACAAGGAGTCTGTTGTGGCATATGTCCTGAACCTCAGGACAAGGCTCAGGGAACTCATGGGCCTGGCCCAGGAGAACCTGGCAGAAGCCCAACAACAGAAAAAGTGTGGTATGACATGAACGCTCGAGCTAAACAGTATGCTGTAGGGTAGCAGGTGATGGTTCTCATTCCTGTCAGACACAAGTTCCAGGCAGCTTGGGAGGGACCCTACAAGGTGGTAAGAAAGGTAAGTGATGTTAACTACATGGTGGAAGTGCTAGGCAGATGGCAGGGGCATAAATTGTACCATTTTAACATGATGAAACCTTACCATGATAGGGAGACCCTTGTGTTGAGCATTTGCAGTGGATTGCAGGAGGAGTCTGAGAGAGATCTTGTGAATGATCTCCTCAGTGAGGCTCGGGCTGACACCTCGGTGAAAGGGGTAGCAATGTCCCAGCAGCTATCTCCTACCCAGGTTTTGAGAAATCTGAGCAGTGTTGCAGGAGTTTGGGGGCATGTTCACCAGGAAACCAGGGAGCACCCACCTGGTGCAGCACCAGGTAGATACAGGACCCCAAAGGCCTATCAGGCAGGCCCTTTATAGGATGCCTGAGAGAGTCAAACAGACTCTGAGGGAAGAGGTACAGGAGATGTTGGAACTAGGGGTGATTCAGGAGTCTAACAGTCCCTTGACCTCCCCAGTGGTACTGGTGCCAAAGAAGGATGGCAGCACCAGGTTCTGTGTGGATTACAGGAAATTAAATAGTCACACAGAGGCAGATGCTTACCCCATGCCTAGGACAGATGAGGCCCTAGATCAGCTGGGTGGGGCTAAGTATCTTACAACCATTGATCTTACCAAGGGTTACTGGCAGGTGCCCTTGACTCCCAGTGCTAGAGAAAAGTCAGCCTTTGTGACACATTTTGGCTTGTATGAGCTCATAAAGATGCCCATTGTGATGAAGAATGCCCCAGTGACTTTCCAGAGGCTGGTAGATCATATCTTAGCAGGAGCAGGAGGGTTTGCCCTTGCTTACATGGATGATATTGCTATCTACAGCCATTCCTGGCAAGAGCACCTTCAGCATGTCAGGGAGGTGCTGGGCAGACTACAGAAGGGAGGGTTGACCATTAAGCCAAGCAAATGTCAAGTGGGTATGGCAGAGGTCTCCTACCTAGGACATAGAGTGGGGAGTGATAAGATAAGGCCAGAACCTGCCAAAGTGGAAGCCATTCAGGCATGGCCTGCACCTGTTACCAAATATCAGGTGAGGGCATTCTTAGGGACAACAGGGTACTACAAAAAGTTTGTTCCCAATTATAGTACCATAGCTGCTCCCCTCACAGACCTGACGAGGAATAACAGGCCAGATAAGGTAGTGTGGACCCCAGCATGTGAGCATGCAGTTCAGAAGCTTAAGGAAGCTTTGGGAGGACCCCCTGTGTTAGCCAGTCCAGACTGTAGCAAAGAATTTGTTGTGCAGGAGGATGCTTCAAACTATGGGGTGGGGGCTGTACTTAGCCAGATTTCTTCAGAGGAAGAAGAGCACCCAGTGGTTTATCTCAGTCATAGGCAACAACCCAGGGAGGAATGCTATGCAATGGTAAAAAAGGAATGTCTAGCCATAGTGTGGTCACTACCAAAACTTCAGCCTTATCTGTATGGAAGAAATTTCTCTGTGATAACAGATCACAACCCTTTAACATGGTTAAACAGGGCCAGTCAGGAAAATGCCAAGTTGCTAAGATGGAGTCTGGGGTTGCAAGCATATGATATGTCAGTACAGCACTGCAGTGTGAGTAGCAATGCCATTGCAGATGGGCTTTCAAGACAGGGAATGGGGTGAGGTACACCCAGATAGACCTGGCACTCTCAAGTGATGTTTCTCAAGGGGCACTTGAAAAACTTGCTTGAGTTCCCCGGGGGGAAGAGATGTGACGATTGGGGAGAGATGGATGAAGGCTGCCAGCCTAGTCAAATAGAATTTGATATATAATTCTGGCATTTGTGAATAAATGTAAAATACAGGCATGTTTTCTTGACTGTAAGAGAATACTGTGAAATGTGGAACTGCAAAATATGTGACAATATTGCACTCTACTGGTCCAGTTAAACCTGTTGTGACCCTTTCATGTTAGAATTCGGCTCCAGTGAGTCTAGATGAAGGTTTCATGCCCATTGTTTTAAGGCTAAAGCTTATGACCAGAATTTACATGTGGATGGTGCTTTACTGCTCTGGTTTCTGTTAGAGTATACATGTGAAATGTCTTTTATTGTTGTAAGTTTCTGAGCAGGTGTTAGATTGCTAAATAATGCAGTTTGTTTGCCTGGGAAAATCTAAGTGTCACCATGATGTAACTTGGGAGGGACCCAGCAGATATGTTTGTTAGTAATGTTTAAATACTGTTTTCACACAAGAGACTGGAAGCATTTTGATCTTGGACATCTAACCCAGCACTGCTTGCTCTTTATGTATGTAAGATAATAACTCTGTGATTTCTTGTAGGAATAGTTAAAGCTAGTAAAGATTAATTAGGTATTTTTCTTTTAAATCAGATCTGTCCTACTGTATTATTTTAAGTTTCTGCGTGATCTGTGAACTCTTAGATATCTCTGTGGTGTAGTAGTTTTGTCTTGTGTTTTAATTATTTATTATTAAATATTTTTAAAACCTTCTACCTGTTGCTGGTTTATGTAGAGATAAATTATGCTTTAGAGTACATTATATATTTATAGAGTTTACTGTCTAAGCCCTTCCAATAAGCCTAGACTGAATAGTCACATTACCATTGGATAATACTATTGCACAGTAATAATTTGATACCCTTTTAAGGGTCTTTTAGTAGCTGATAATTAATTGGGTGGTGGCAGGAATTACTACCGTATGATCTGGGTAATAGGGGCACAGCTGTGGCAGGAATTACTACCGTATGATCTGGGTAATAGGGGCACAGCTGTAGAACCTGTGTCAGCCTTTTCACAGGAAAGTCTGTGTGGTTGTATAACCTTTTCTCAAAGTGTGTGTGTGTGTGTGTGTGTGTGTGTGTGTGTGTGTGTGTGTGTGTGTGTGTGTGTGTGTGTGTGTGTGTGTGTGTGTATCAGCTACCTGGGCAGAGACACAAAGCACTGGTTGGACAGAGAGGGTACTGTAGGTTTTAGCTTGCCCACTTAGGCAGAGACCTGGGACCCTATAGCTGTGCCAGTGGGGAGTCTTACTAAGGACCTGGTGAGCAAAGGAGCAAGAAGCCCCAGACTGACTCTGATCTCTGTGTGCACTTAAGGGAAACTGTACTTTACTGTGTGTATTAGTTATCCTTTTCTCTTCTATGAGACAACCTCCCTGGTGTTAGTGGTGAGGATTGAGGCTCCTTGATTCCTGGGCCAGGGCACGTTCGTCACAGGTATAGCAGCCTCTATACACCAATTTCACATGGCTGTACAGAGTTTTGATGAACAATTCCGCATAACGTGCTATGTCATCTTGGTTTGGAGGGGCCTGGAATTTTGACAGATTATTGGTTAACCTTGAAGTAGTTCCTGTTACATGGTTTACTGGGGTTATCAAACTGATTTTTATTTCAAAGGAGACAGCTTTCTGGTCCTACTTTATCAGAAAAGAAATGAACTGGAAGGGGGGAGGTCAGACTTCTGCCATATTAATGAGCACCAGGTCCAATATGTTGGCACCTTTAGCGGGTGTATTCACTGTCTGGATTAGGGTGTTTTTGTTTACATTCACTATCTGGATTAGGGTGTTTTTATTTACAAAGTCCACAAGTCTCTGTGACTGCAAATTTGAAGCCATATAAGATTTCCAGTTTATAGAAGGAGTTAAAGTCCCCAGTGAGTATGGTATTTTGTTGAATGGTGACTGTTTCCAGAAGATCTAAGTATGAGTTATGAGTATCATGGGATATAATAAGTGGCCTATAGCTTTTTAGGCTATGGTATGAGACTTTGCCTAGGGTAATCTGCATGTAGACAAATTCTAGTGTGTCATCCTAGTTATCCACCCTAGAGATATACCTTTTATTGATGTAGCTCAGTACCACTCTACCTTCAGTCCCTGTCTGTGTGGTTGCTAGTTTAAATGTGTGGAAGGTAGTGAAGCCCTCCACTGCCAGGTTACTTTCTGCAGCTTTAAACTATGTCTTAGGTTCATAGGTTCATTGGTAGGTACTAGGCTATCTGCCCGAAGACATTTATAAGCCTAGCCGGAATGTGTTGTCTTATGTGGCTTATTTTTTATCTGAAACACCTTAATGTTATATGAAATAGCATACGCAACTTAAATGCTGCAAGCATAATCTGCAGTGGTGCAGTGGTTAAGTTTGTTGCCTTACAGCCAGAGGTTCTCTGGTTTAATTCTCGGCTGGGGTGCCTTTGTGTGGAGTTTGCATGGTATCCCTGCATTTAAGTGGATTTCCTCCAGGTACTCTGGTTTCCCACAATCCGAAGACATGCATCTGGAGCATTTCTCCCTGGGTCTCTGATAAAAATAGGCTCTGTCCTCATCGGACTTTCCTGGTCAACAAAATGATAAATAAAAATAAATTTTATTTTGGCAAAAAAGTGAAGTTCCATCCTTTGCAGTGGTCATGTGTATGTTTTATCCTGTCAAATCTGACATTTCTACAACAAATGTCAGACTTTGGATATTTGAAAAGGTGGCAACCCTACTTGTACTGCAGTACACTACTGTTCATAGTTTTTTTTCACCTGATGGCTAGAAAAAGCTCAGCCAAAGTCACAGATATATGCAATTGTCCACAACAGTGCCTGCAACATCTTTCATTGCTAGATAACATGGTGATAACAGGTCTGTATACACTCCTCAGTAAATATATACATGCAACATTGCAGGGAGGCTGGTGCAGTAGCTTAACTGAAGGACTTGTAGGGAGTTACATTTTGGGGTTTGAATCCCACATTTGCTATTTATATAAGAGTGTATTACATATGTAAAGCTGCATAATTTTATCTTTGTCACTCTTTACATAGTATTATATCATGTCTTATCTTTTACCATTGCTGATATATAGCATTCATATTGCAAAAGTGATAGTGGAGTTCCTTTGGGTTAACCAAAAAAGGTGCACTGCCATTAAATGACATAACAATTCATATCACTTGCATGTATATTTGACTTTATCCTACAAATAAGCACTGCATAGGTGGCCCATGATGTTCATATACTTAACACTTATACCATTGTGTGTTCTAGATGAGTCCATCACACTCCAGGAAGGAGAATTCTCCTTTCATGAAAATGAGATAATAATCTTTGTTCTGTGGTTGCATGCCAGAAATCTGCAGGGAAGGATAGGTAATGTGACCAGATGGAACTGAGTGTGTGATACTATTGTCAGCATGGTCAATACTGTCAGTAGGCCTATCAGGATTCTGAGGGAATGTCATCACTGATGTAGCAACATGGTCCTTCACACTACTACATGTGTCAGATGTTACAGACTACAGCATGATACCACAAAGGGACCAATGATTCCACTGCCACCGGACACATAGTTGTTTCTGCCACCACACCACCACTTCTCCCAGAGTCAGCATTTAAGCAGGTAGTTACATTGTATTCAGCCTGTCTAGATCCCATGGTATTAACGTATCTAGCATTTCAGAATGTATAGATCATATGTATTACACAGTAACATAAGTTGCACATTATGTCATTCACAACTACTCAGTCCAGTAAGAGTTGTAATTTCTACACAGATGACAACAGGCTGGATAAGCATTCACCTATCTGTCATTTCTGCAGACTTTTATACTTCATGTACCAACTTCATTCTCACATGTCTTACATGGTTATCAAACACTGCAGAGCTACAAGCATGACAGACACATACATGTTGTATTATCATGCTATAGACTACTGGGATACACCTGGCAGTCAGTCATCTAAGTAACATTTTACAATTTCAGTAATATATCTTTCATATTCACATAAGTTCCATGTTGTGTTTTCTCCAGCTACACACACCAGTAAGAGTCATTATGTCTCCAATGATAATGATGTCAGGCAGGTGTTCACCTGTCATATCTGTGTAGACCTTTGTATTTATTGTGCTGTCTTCATGCTTGCATATAGGTTCATAGGTTCATAGGTTCATACTAGGCTATCTGCCCGAGGGCATTTACAAGCCTAGCCCATAGTTTTGTGGCTTACGCCACCCCTTTAGTATGGGGAACTATACCCATTATTTTGCTGTGCCTCTGTTGAGCAGTGACACTGAGGTAATCCCTGGGGTATATCTGCGATCTCCCATCCATTGGTCAAGATTTCTCTTGAACAAGGCCAGCGAGGTGCTCTGCCTCACATATCCTGTATTACACAACCATTAAGTGCTGCAAGGCCACAGGCATGACAATCATGTATGTGTTGCATTATGGCATAGGACATGCTACAGGACTGACACATGCATTAAGGCCACATGTGTGAAGACCAAGTACATATGGGCTTACACTGCTGTGGAATGCAGTATTGTATTTTGTGTAAAGTATTTTATAATACATATTCTTCTGTGACCATGTGTAAAGTGTGCTTGTAGTTTTGTCAATGCACTTGCACCTTGTCCACTTCCTGCTCCCTCCTCATATTTGTCCACTGACCCTGGAACAGGACATGATGTGATACAGAGAGACACCCAAGCTAATGATATCCCTGACACCGTAGTTGTGTTTACTTTATCCAGCCCACTGGCAACAGTCTCATAGCCCAAAATATTTCCCATGAAAGAGAGGACAAAGAGCCAGACAATTCTGCTGATAAGCAGAGCATCAGCTTCTAGTCTAGAAAAAGACCTTGGATAGCTGACCTGTGTGATTTTTACAGTGGTGATGAGGCAACTCCACAAAGGATGGCATTTATAGGACAGCACATGGCCAGGCATCAGTGGTGATTGGACATGTGAGAGAAGGTGTACATCTCCTGATACAGGCACATGATAAGTCACAACATGGCATGGCACAGAACTGTGTGCACTTGCTTGAGCAACTGTACTTGTGGCATACCCCATCAATGTATTGCAAGAGAACCAAGAGTGCAAGCATGGCAAGGTTATGATTGTATTGGCTGAACATCAAGACAATGTGGCATCATTTGCATAATCTACAGAGCAGCCTATCTTGGCTGTGCTTGAGCAGTGCCATGATAACACCCAGGGCCACGTATGTTCTTTCCTATACTAAGCCACAACATGATAGAGGGAGACCTATTCTTGTGCACCCTAATCTTGGCAATCTTTCATCCATAATATCTGGGTCCAACATGCATGTAAAGCTGTTGTGAATCATCATGAGCAGATCCAAACTGACACATCATGTAGTGCTATACATACCACAGCACAGACCCCCTGCTGTGTCCCATTTTACACAGAACTTATCCACCAGATGTGAAATACAATACCATGTAGCTGAGGTTTCATCACATGACAGGGCCAGATAACATCATGGCATGAGCCATCATTGTAGGAATTCTTGTCTACTTTAGTGTTACCATGGCAGGGATCCCAATGCGTGAGATGTATTGTTGTTTCACACTGAACCTATGCTATGATGATTGCTGTGTTGACTTCACCACTCTGTGCATGTTAATGGCCTTTGACAAGTTTGGTGCCTCGTGAATACTAAGTTTGTATTATTTTACTCAAAGCAAGTCACTGTCTTTTAAATGTCAAACACATTTGTTCACAGATTTAATATCTCATGTTAAGCTGGCATAACAATATGTGGCACATATGATATTGTGGTATACATGATTTCATGATGATCATGTTTAAAGCTGTGCTGCAATTGTATTATTATTATGTTGCTCATTAGTTATGAGCATATTACAATATGTTTCCACAACCAGTTGCACAGGTATACATGGAGAAACATATCTAGTGAGGAAGATTTGGGACAGACAGGAAGAAGGTAAGAGGAAGTGAGGATGAGGTGGATGGATTTTGTGAAAGAAGATCTGTGACAGTCGGGCATGAATGTTGAAGATGGCAAGGATGTGGCACTGAATCGAGAGAGTTGGTGACAGTTAACACAATACCCTAACCCCATGCAGAAAATGGGAGAAAAGGGGGCTGATGATGATGCTGATGACATGGAAGAACATACCTGTACTTGCCATGACATGTATTCCTGTAAGTATTGTCAATGGTTAAACCTTATGTTAACATGATACATGTATTCCACAGTCTAAATGAATGTACTTATGCAAATGACAGTTCTGTTTATCTATAACTCAACATACATACAGAATCTATATATGCTTCCATGAATTTCCCAACATGGATAGTACCATGTCAGTTCTGTCATCTGTGATGTTCCTCAGAGGTCGACCTTGTATTGTTTTTGACATTGCAATTATATGTACAAGTGCACCATCATCTGTTGTTTGGCTGTCTCAGTTACAGTCAGTGATACACTGGCTTTAGAGGCCATGGAATTCTTGGTTGGTATGCTGTGTGCATCCTCTGTCACTGCTGCACTCTGTGTGGCACATGTCTTGAATGAAGTCTGCACATTTCTGAAGTTATGCAGCCAGCAGTATGACATCAATTCAACCAGACTATGCTGATAGTGTATCATGTGAGTTATGTTTTTCCATCACACCTCAGTTCTGCACCATTATCCACTTGTTACAGTCTGCTACTTTCCCCTACTTACACAGGCAACCTCCTACCCACACTATGGCACATACATACACTACTATTGGCCATAGATGCAGTGGATACATTTGACATCATGTGTTATTATGGCTTTGCCACATGTGGGACATACACATACAAGTATGTCTGCAGTAGCTGCTGAACCTGTACTACATTCCACTTTCTCTAACAATTCTGTCCTTCTCTACAGACTTCATCCTATTTTTTTTCTGGTTGTTACCACATAGTAAGTAAAGGCTTCAGCAAGACACAGTTTATGTACTTGTTTGGTATGTATGATGCTCCCCATGTACAAATCACAGATGGATTATTGCAGCTGTAATTTGTGGTTTTGGTATACCATCAGCATAGGGTACACATATCTTGGTCTTTGTATATATGTATGTCTGATTTGTTGTGAATCAGTCCTGAGATAGCTGTTACCATATTGCCTGAACCAACATAAATGGCTACAGCCTTCATCCCTCGCATCTGGATGTTCTATCCCTTGTGTCCTTCTAATCATATTGCAGAACATGCAAGAGCTTTTCTTCAGACAACTGGGATTCCTGGGTAGGTCACTCACACCTTTGGCCAGCAGGACACTATGTCTGGATGTGATCATATTGTGCAGCATTGCACAGTACACATGGTGACCATTTTTGCAGTTATTTGTGGTGTGTGCTGCAGTGCATCCCTGGATGTGTATAGGCATCTGAATCATAATTTCAGAACACCAAACACTTGCTCAGTGGTGTTCCATGTCATGGTGTGCACTCTATTGAATGCAACCATGACATGCTTGGATGGGACTATGAATAGTGTTATGAACTAAAGCTTCAGGGGATAACTGTAATCACCTGTTGTTATAAGTGAACAGGACATTAGCATGGTTGTATGACACACCAGTATTGGAGCATACAACACATTTTCCGTATCTAAGTATACTTATCAAGTAGTAGCCCCTGGGGATCTCACCATCTTTGAACATTGCCTTTAGGGCATTCTCCTTCCATTAAGCTGCATCATGCACACTACCAGGGTGTGATGGTATCAGGATAATGATGAGGCTGTCTGCTGAACACACTACTGGAAAAATGAACAATGGTCACCTCTTCGTGTTGAAGTAAAGTTCTTTGTCCTCTCCAGAAGGTACATGGCTGCAACTAATTGCACCAAAGACATAAGGAAAATTGGCTATGGCATAAAACCATTTAATGACGGCCTGTCACTCACATGGTGTTGATGGGAACCAGATGAACTCATCGTCGTTGCTGTATATGACTGCGCTAGTATATGACTAGCAGCTGCCCGGTACACACTGATAGTATTAGCCATGTGCTGCTGGAATATCCCTGAGGTGACTATACCAAAGCTTAGGCAAATATTTTTATCTACTGGGACAGGGTTACCCTGCAGAATGCATAAGGATATGTGGGGTGCACACGCCTCACAGAGAATTCACCAGCTCTCTGTCTACTCTGTATCTGTTTATTACTTCTTCATCAGAGAGCTAACTTAGCTACAGCCTGGCTCACTGCCAAGCTCATGGTATGTGGATAGTAGGACTCTGTTGCAGATCGTCCTCCGACATCACCTGTAGAGCCTTAGTTTGCAGTAGAGCATTTGCAGCATAATAATTCATCACTGCAAATTTTTCTGCAAAATTTCCAGATAATTATTGCAATATCATAGAATATTTGTAGTTGTGATCAAGCAAATGTAACACCTGCCCAATGCTAGCCATAATGCATTGGCGTATTCCATGAGTTCTAATTTGTCTCTTTTTATTTGTACTTGTGTGGAAATCACAATTAACTTATGACATCTTTATTAGCATATGGCTTTGACTTTAGGTTGTTCTTGAAATTGCATCTGCCCTTAGTTCACTGAAGTTCTAATTCAGTGCGTTGAGTTGAGTGCAACTTTTTTTGACATTTGGGGAATTACATTTTGGCTTTAGGGTACAGATTTTGCAATTGTACAATTTCCTTTAGTATTCCAGCCTTCTTTATTAGCTTTGCAAGTTCACACTTCTAGAACTGTACAAAATCTTTCATAATTAGAGTGAACGTCTGTGAAGCAAGGATAACAATATTCTGTTTTGTTTTCGCTATGCCTGCTCATATGCAACAAGTTTTCTACCAATCTGCCTTACTTTTTATTCAATTTTTCGTTCTCTTTGGAAGTCACTCAGTCTTTATCAAGCCTGAAAAACCTTATACCACATCTCAGTTTTATTGCTCGTGCATTCTATTTCTGGATGGATTTCCCTCTCCTCAAGTGAATATTGCTTTTATGCACATATTTTCGAGATGTTCTGTATATAGGACAACTGTCAGAGGTTAGTGAGACCATAATAATGCAGGTAGTATAGATTTTTGGATGTGCTCTTCTCTATGGTTCATGCATTCCAGCACTGTCAGTAAGAGTAAGCATATTGTGTTACCTCCATCAAGTCTTAATGAAATACTTTCATACTGTAGCAGAGGAATTTCTTTGAAACTTTCCCTAGATTTTCATTTTTGTGATATCTTCACTTTGGAGTGTACCCTGAGCATACAAGCCTATTCCACCAGATGGGTTTGGCTCTTCAAAGTTTCTCACCCCATGGCTAAGAGACGTCAGACTTAGTTATATTAGTTAAGGAGAGGCTGTGTATGGGACTTTTACCTTAGTCTCACAGAAACATAAAGTAAAACTGATTTGAGTTAATGGGCTTTTTAGAATAGGACACAGTGGGACAGAAGTTGGTGACCACTGTTACACCCATTTTATTCATTTGTTAACAGGAAACTCACTGGGCACAAGGGTCCATTTGTGTGGATGATCTGGGAGTACCAAGTAACGTCCTCACAGTGACACAACAGGATGAATTTAACAACTCTGTACCCTGGAATACATGTCACAGCTTGCTTATAGCTCAGAGCCTTAATGTTCTTCACTAACTGCCAGTCACATTCTCATTGCCTTTATCCTAAAATTCCCCTCATATATGCGTTCCATTTCCTTCCTCCAAGATCTGATAAAAGTTGATTTCTTGCTTAGTGTGCTGTCCCTGACCAACTGTACACTACCTAGGAACGTAAACCTGACATTAGGGACAAGGTTGAATATGTTCCTGCCTTCCATACCACTTGCTTAACACTTTACTCTATTTTTTACCTTTACTTTTGTATGATCTGCAGTGATTACCTCTTGAAACTTGCAAGGTGTGCTGTCTCTATTAATGGTCTTAAAATAAGCTATCTTTTCCCAGGTATGCATTCTCACTTGCATTTGTTCCACGGCTTGTCTTACATTAAATTCAGCTTAGAGGTTACAGGATACCATCATCAAGATTGCTCCCAGTTTTCTGAAGTGGAAGTCTCATTTGTCACCCTGCAATATTTAGTTGCTTAATCCTCCATCAGTAATGTCTTAATTATTACAAATTTTGCTAACTCTACAAAAATTCTGGCATCAGTTATATAAAGCTGCACTGCCTTCTCCAATAGGGGCTGTTTTAGTTGTTTCATAATATTTTTTATATGAAAAGACTGAATTGTTTGCCTTATTTTCAGCGTTTCCATGTTATGTTGCGTTCCTATCTCTTCTTTCATGAATTCTAAGGAGAAGCATCCAATTAATTTCCTTGTCTTTCAGTTTGTTTCATTGCTTAATGCCTCTTCATTTTCTGAATTATCAGTATTGCCTCGTTGTCTTTCGTAGCTTCTTTGTGTACTTATTAAAAGGCTTTATATCTTTTCTAAACTGAAATTACAGCCATTATCTCTGCTTGGTTATTTGCTACTCAGACAGCTAATGCAAGTTCTTTGGTTTTGTCTTCTATTTTTCTCTTTCTGTGTTTCATTAAATTTCATTATCATCATGTGCTTTTTTCTTTAACCTTTAAAGCCACTTTATTTAAAAATGTCTGAACTTTCAAAATTTTAACTAAGTTTGTATTTTTACGTGGATTGTTTTGTGAGATTAATGTTTTGGGAAATGGTATTTTTTATATAACTGATTGATTATGCATACAGCCTTCATATCTGCTTGACTGCACTTTTCTGAGGCAATGTCTAGTACTGTCAGAGTCTACCCCATGAAATCTAGAAGCATCCCTGTTTGTTAGCTTTGACCTGTGGCTAAAATGATTGTAAGATACACTTTGGGACATCACTTATTACCAAATAGCATCCCTCTTATGGATATGAAATCCTCTCAATCTTCATATGACAATGCCACATGCAGGTCCATAACTCACTTTTTAGAAAGTCAAAATATTACGAGAGGCCAGACACATGTCATCCTATTAGGACAGGATTCATCAAAGAAACACCAGTCAACTAGGCAATCAAAAGAAATGTACCATGAGGATCAGAACCTTCAAGTAAGATCGTAACAGACCTCGGGAGTTCAGCAGTGATGATGTGCACTTGACTCAGATATAGCTCAACATATATGCATATTGCTTTTCAGTTTGGATGTACTGAAGACTGTGGGTTCAAGACCACTATGGCTTGTATACTGCCACATCATTGTTACTGATGGGTAGGTGTTTCTTGGCAATTGCATTATAGCATATGTAAAGCAGTTAAACTTAGGTTGCGTTTAGGGTTGGGCGTGTGGTTTAAAGGATAAGGTATCTGACTTTTCGTGTGAAGATTGTCAGAGTCTACAATGGTGGTGCAAAAGCACAGTAGCACTTTTAGTCTGGCAGTTGGTAAAAGAGGATTAATGATGTAATCTATGAATGAGCTACTTCCCATGGTACAGATTCAGCTGGTATTAGGCACCCACATTACCCACAAAAGCAGAGGGCCTCCCGATCATTCATTCCTTTGTGGGGGACCCACAAAAGTTGCAGCTGCTTTTGGAAAAAGGATGGAAAAAAAAGAAAAGGATTGTTCATTCTCCAGTCATGGGCATCTTAAGCAGGGTTGTGCTATAACCATGACTAAGATAAAGCTGATAATCAGTGAATGAACATGAAGTAAGCTCTAGAGATTGGCAACCAAAAGTGACCATTCTCAGCACTAACATGGAGTTTTAAGAAAAGATGCTCCCAGTCTTCAGGGGAGATATTCTCTTTTAGGTGGTTTTGAAATAGATCACTGATCAAATTTGATAATTCAGTGGTAAAAAAGTAAAAAAAAAAGTTTTCCGAAGCTAATAATACTATGACAATGTTTTCCTGTCATTTTCTGATTCCAAAAATAAGAACTTTAATTAAAAAGAAAAAAATGTTATGCTTACATATGAAAAACGAGATATAACAGCCCAAAGTTCAACATTTGCTCTTTGCCAAAAATGATAGGAGTGACTGGAAAAAAAAAAAGAAATAGAACATTTCTTAAGTAGAAAAATGGGAACCCAGCACCATTACTTCACTCTCAGTCCATCCATGTAACCTAGAGAACACTGCAACAGGAAGCTGCAAAGTTAATGCAAGTTGCAGCATCTGTTTACATGAAGACATCTGTAATTACCTCCTTGCCTGCAATTAGTGTAGTAAGTATGGATTTATAGACCTACTTAGCCTGTGAAGGAATGAATGTAGAGTGTACATACATGAGTGAGAACTAGGTTAGCATTAGAAATGCAGCATCTTAACATAGTGTTTGGGAGCATATTTGATGACTTTTTTCTGTACAAAATATATTTTGTTCCTGTGATAATGTTAGTACCTTAGTAAACAATCTATGTTTCCAATTATAGTATGTATAAATTGCTGCATTACTTTTCATATTTTTAAAATAATACCAGGTGTATTCATTGATTGAAGACCCCCATATCTCCATTTCAGATTTGCATGGAATAAAGTAACAGCATGCCTGTCAACTATGCCTGATTTTGTCTCATATTTTCGCCCTATCCTTTCCAAAATGTTTCATTTTTTGGTCAATCGCTGAAGATTACAGTCAGTCAATAATGACACTTATTAGACTTTCATACTTCTTATTGTTCAAAAAGTACACTGCAAGAAAATTTTGTTTCTTACACAATTTTTTTTCAGGCCAGATGTGAATCAAAAGGTTGCAAAAATGCTCAAAAACATACCTCACAACATCTGCAACCTTATGGCTTCTGGGAGACTGATGATTGATTGTTTAATTCAGTTATTTCTTACACATTTATTACTATTTAGTCTTGGTCAGTTAGAATGTGTTGAAAGTTAGCAAGGAAAATTAAACCTGAAAAATAAACCTGAATTTCTTTCCGTAGTCATGATTTTTGTTCAAGCCATCACTTGGTGAAAATGTTTTTTTAAAAAGCTCTAAAATCAACTCACAGCATCTAAAAAACACATGGCTTCTTCAATAAAAACAAAAAAAAAAAACAGAAAAGTTGAAGAGTAAGGCAAAATGTGAGAAAAGAATGAGAACTATAATCTATATGGTGTGGGGAGGGCTGAATGGGAGAAAAACAGTAAACAGTACTGGTGATGTGGCATAGGGGAGGGGTAGCAGTAGGCAGGTGAGGGAATACCATGAAGCCTTTCACCTAAGGCATCATTTCATCTGAAGCCAGCCCTGTACATAGGGTTGTTGTAATGTGATATCATTGCAACTAAATGCCAGTCACTGAAATGTCCTTCTGTGGGATGGCCCAACATGATATAGCACACAGAACTGTCAAAATGTAAGAGCATTGTAAAACAGTTTAGGTTGTGTGTTCTACTTCTAAAGCTTTTTGACATGACATAAAGGTTACTTAGAAGGGGAGGCAATGATATGTTGATACATACGCTGGAAGTGTCCAGTAACTCCCCCCTAATGTTTCACTTGCATGTAGCCCTCAAAATGCTAACACCAGCCATGGGTACACAGTTTGATTCTCTAAGCCTCCGTTAGTCTACTGTCTGATCTTAAGCAAGGTGCTTAACCAAACAGTGTTTTGGGACAACTGGACATTTGGACTAGCTTCATTAATGGTCTCCTGGACTGCATGCCTAGTAACTACCTATGAACCCTGCTACATAAAATAATAACCGATGGTTTGCAGTCATGCTGCTTGAAACTTCAGGAGAGGATGATTGATTAACAAATATGCAGAGTAATAGAAAGTGATGAGAGATGAGCAGTTTAGATTCAGAAAAGGATGCAGCATAACTGACCCGATGTTTGCAGTAAGACAGATAGTTGAGAAGAAAGTAGAGATGAAGAAAGAGTCTAACTGCACATTCTTAGACTTGTTGAAAGCATATGACAAGGTTCCAAGAAAGCATATCTGAGTAGTCCTTTAGTGGTTTAAAGTCCCAGAAACATTGGTAGAATTAATGCAAACAATGTACACGGACTCAATGACTCAGGTAAGAACAGTGATTGGACTAGCAGAAGGGTTCCCAGTGGGAGAGGGTGTGCATCAGAGATCATCTCTGAGTCCACTGTTGTTCATACAGGTGATAGACTACATTAGCAAATGGAATGGAGGGGACAGATCAATATCATGTGGCACTACAGGTAGACTCTGATCAAGAAGCAAATGACAGAGCAATGGAATGTGAAACTCAACATGGAATGAAACTGAGAACAGATAAGACAGTTATAATGGTAGCAAATGAGGGAAATCCCAAGAAGCTGAAAACTGAAATAGAAGGGCAAAATAGTGTAACAGGTTAATACCTTCAAGTATCTGTGAGGGATGGCTGAGGAGGAGGGAAGTCTGAATGAGGAGTTCAAATCTAAACAGGAGTGCAACCAAATGGCACAGAGTGTTGGGGTAGTGTGTGACAGAAGAATGCCAAAGAAGGTGATGTACAAAACAGTGGTGAGACCAGTACGACTGTATGATCAGGAACCTGAGCAAGGAAGGCTGGGAAGTTGAGGAAGTTAGAGATGATCCAGATGAATTGCCTTTGATGGGTGGCAGGATACACACTGTGAGACAGAAGAAGAGATGAGGACATCAGAGAAGCTTAAGCGGCTAAAATTATAGACAAAGTCAAAGAGAAGAGAAGAGATTATGGGGGTTCAGGCACTTGAGTAGAAAATCAAAAGACAAGCTAGTGAAGAAGATTTGGGATAGATAGGGAGAGGCCAAGAGAAAATGAGGGAATCAAGCAAAGAGATGGAAGGACTGTGTGTGAAAAGACCTGTGATGGGAAGGCATGACTGTCAAAGAAGCTAATGGAGTGACATTGAATCAGCAGTGATTGTGACAGTTATAGCAACACCCCAATCACATGTAGGAAAATAGGAAAAATGGGGTTGATGATGATGATTTGGTTCCCTGTTGCAGGAATTTATGCAGTACAATCATCCAGACACTTGTAGCACACTAATATTAAAACAATACACATTACAGAACAATCAGACATGCTTGATAGACAACATCTGTTACAGAAAAAGGTGCACTTTTTACTGTTGACCCTTTTTAAGCATAATCTGTATATGGGAAACAACAAAGTCACTCCAGGGCTCTCACCTGCTTCCCTTGTGGACAGGGGCAGCAGATGTTGAGTTAGGTCTGCTTATAGCATTGATACATGAGGGAAACAGGTTAAAACTTGGCTAGGCTGGTAAGGACCCAGGATCTTTAGCCTTGTAACCTCCTATGATCCTGTGATCCTATGACCAAGATCATGTACATTGATCTGGTATTTATTAGCAAATAATCTGTTCACCATTGGCAATATTTCAAGTCATCATTACCGTCTTTTTCCTCTTTCCTTGCCATATTAAGAATACATGCAACATTTTCCATCTTTTTGGTATCTTGAATTAAACTTCTCAAGAAATCTTCTGCAATTGCATTATCTTTCCAAATTACTGCATGAAGGACAAGTCCCATGTTTCTGCTTTTTTTTGTTCTCTTATCTTGTACCTTTCCTTAATATGTAGGGTGCTACTTCTTCCTATTTAGTTTCCCTGTCTCTACTCTAAGCTTATAATCTTGTGGTACAGCCACACTTTTCTCTACACCATGTTTCCTGGATTGCTATAGTTATTTGTGTGTGTTCATCCAAGTGCACACAAACGCACACACACACACACACACACACACACACACACACACACACACACACACACACACACACACACACACACACACACACACACACACACACACACACACACACACACACACACACATGCAACTACATATATGAGCTTCACCTTGAAGGACTGGTAGTCATTTGCAGTCTTATTCGATTCTGTGAGAAGCAGCCTCTGCAAAGATTAGTATTTTTGGAAACCACCCAATCAGAAAAAGAATTGTAATGGTGCAGTCTCTACCTAGCAGACCGTACAGATGGAGACTATTTCTGTAAGAAGGATTTTTTTGATCCACTCTACAGTTCAGTGACACCTGTTTCTATTTAATTAAACAGCTGATTTACTTCTACTTTTCTTGCCCTCAGAAGCTGACATTCTGTCATAATTTTCTTCAGTCAAAGTACCTACTGGTATATTTCTCATCTGTCCCTGATTTTGCAGAACATACCAGATTATGGTCATATTTTTGCCCTGTCCTTCATAAGATTATTGCTATTCTGCTAAATCACTGAAGATTACAATCAGTTAACAATGCCAGACATTTGAGTTTCATATTTTTATTCTTCAGAGCTGCGGTGGTGCAGCAGTAGCGTTGTTGCCTCACAGCAAGAGGTTCTCCCATTTGATTCTCGGCTGGAGTGCGGGGAGTGCCTTCAGTGTGGAGTGTGCATGTCCTCCCCGTGCTTGGGTGGCATTCAAAAGACATGCATAAAAGGGTGTGCCTTCGTTGAAGGTTGGACGTCAAGCTGGCACCTCAGTGTTCATGAAAATCTACTGCCAATCATTAATGGACTGGAGTTCCGCTGTGGCGACCCCTAACTGGGAAAAAGCCGAAAGACAAACAACAACAACATTTTATTCTTCAGAAAATGCACATTGATGCTCAACCTACATGAAGTAGAGCAATATTTACAAATCATCCCTGATATTGGGCCTTTTTCCTTCATTATATTTGACTTTGTAAAGAACGTTAGAACAAAGTATAGCTTTCTGATTTTATGTCCTGAAGCAGCTGTGCAGACCACCTATGAAGTGTTAAATGTAAATGAAATATCTTAAGTACAGGTCATATTCTGCATTTTATTTTATTTAACAAAAGACAGTATTCCCATATTACATGTAGGGGGTTATCAGGGAATCAAGATGTTTCTATTTTGACACTTTGTGACTTTCCGATACAAAATTATTTAAACAGAGGTAGGATCAATCCATGGATTTTAGGAGTCAAATTGTATAGATGTGTAGATATATAAGATTCCCTAATGAAACACTGAATACTCAAAAATTAACAAAACAGATTGATCATTTTAGATCCAAATCACAAAACAACAAAAATACAAACATTACGTTATGCAGGGGAGCCAACCCCCATGTCATCACTACAACTACTGCTTATTAGATATACCAACTCTGATATCACAAAGAAGCAGAAAATGGACAAATTCCCAGTTCTTGATGGACCACAATCCCACATCCCACACACACAGCAACAGGCAGGCAGAGAAACCAACAAAAAGGAACATTCACTATTTTGAGCATTTAGTCTTGCAAACTGCAGCCATTTATATACATATATATATATATATATATATATATATATATATATATATATATATATATATTTATATATATATGTATGTGCGTGTGTGTGTGTGTGTGTGTGTGTGTGTGTGTGTGTGTGTGTGTGTGTGTGTGTGTGTGTGTGTGTGTGTGTGTGTGTAGATATATATAAATAACAACCATGGGCATAGAATACATACCCACCACCCGGGCAGCCTTTCAGACGTCTATTGCATTATATCTCCTTTGTTGCTGTAAAAGAAAGCATAGATGATTCAGTGCAAGGTGACACTGTCAACAAAAGGCAAAGTGGCTAACAGACAATAGAAAGTAATAAAGGGCAAAAATGATACAACTTTAAATGTAAAATGTTGGCACACTCTCCCTATACTCTGCCTGTCACTTATGGAACAGGTGGGGTTGGTGCCTTCAGAGATCACTTAGTCATGCCAGTGTGGCTTGCCAGAATGAGTGATGTCGGTGGCATCATTCACCACTCTGGAAAACTGGTTCAAGGTGCAGATCTTATAAAAGAGACCATCATACTGGTCCACCTGATGTTCCTGCCAGTTCCTGTGCAGTAGATACAAAAAAAATCTTAGTTTTGTGGTTGCACCATGCAGGAACCCTCCTGAACCAAGATAATGAAATGGCCAAGACCACACTATACGTCTGAATGATAGGCAATGTGGTATAAAGCAAATTGTTACAGAAACAATGCAGCATGCATTATCAGTCAGCAATCATGCATTATCAACAGCATCACTAGCACAGAGTGCTGGTGCTACAGGCTTTTCAGTGTCCATGTATGAACATAGTGTGCACATATCCAATTAGCCTGGAGACAAGGATGGTCATAATAACATAGACAGGGTGTAACAGTGCAATACATTAGGCAGCATTACATTAACAAGTGTGCATCTACTGCAGTACCATAATCCTAGCACAGTGAGACCTGTTGTAGCATGATACAAAACATGGCCACCATATTGGAAGAGGCAATATTAAGCCATGCAAATCAGGAACTGTAATGTGATGCTGTTACACAGGTACTGGCAATCTATGCTGCATGCAATAGAGCATATAGGAAACAGTAGACTGGATGAGGTAACATAGCATTATGGTTTGACAGACTACTGTCCAGCTAGGAGGGCTCACCATGACAGAGAACATGGGCATGACAAATTAGTGTGCAGCTGGGGAGGGCTCAGTCGATAGAGAAAATATCACACATGCAGGACAAGTTAATGTTCAGCTGAGGGGGAGATCAACATGAAAAAGAACATAGCACAAGAGCAGGCTAGATTAATGTCCAGCTGGTGGGGGCTGTCTGTGACAGAGAAAATAGCAAAAGGGTAGGACAAGTTGATGTCTCATGAAAAGGCATACTGTGGTATATGCACGCACACCACAAGACTAGCTATGAGGGCATGAATGTTTACTGTTCATAAATCAAGACATGGCCAGGTTTAGAGAGGTACGTAGATGAGAGGCACAGGATGTGAGCAACACTACTGGTCAGCAACATAGTGTCTCAAGAAGGTGAGCTCTAGTAATGTGTCCATTGAAGCTGCCAGCAATGGATAGAGTGGGAATGGTCACAGTACGACAGCAGCCAGACCAACAATTGGAAGGAGGAGGATGGTCTTGAGGCATATGGGTCTGACAAGGGCACACACACACACACACACACACACACACACACACACACACACACACACACACACACACACACACATTCACTCTCATATACTGACCAACTGACCAATGTGTATCCTTTTGTAATGGAACCAAGAGAATATCAACAGCTGGAAAAGGTCAACAAGCAGGAGATGGAGGTATTCCTGCAGGCCTGACACACATAACTTTAACATCTTTTAAAAAGGTAAAGCCAAGAAAGACTTCTAGGACCATGTATTTCAGGGAGTGGTAGAGGACATCAATGTTGTGGTTGTCCAAACAGATATGTTACAGGGTCACTGATATGACACTGCATGCAAAGACCAAAGCACAGTGTATTACCAGGGACGGTTATACCATAGGAGTTGAACCATCAGCGCAGAGGCATGTCACAGAGGTAAAATAGTGCTTGGTAACACTATCTGAAGTAAGTGAAGTTAGGTGTGAGATCTGAGCTCGTTAATACTGTCATGGGATTATTCAGTAGAACCCCTATGTATATCCATTCTCCTGGTGCATTAGGGATGCAAATGTAACAAACTGCACAACAAGGTATATATCTCCCCATATGTTATTTGCATAAGTGGCCAATACCAGTCTGTGTATCACAGGTTGGAGAGAGTTTGTTACCTTTATGCCTTTACAGGACCCAGCACAACAGATCAGCATATGCTTGAGGTTAGCAAAATGCACAAGAAACAGTCAGATGACAAAGTGGTGCTCTCAACAATGAGAATACTGGAGAATACACCCCCACACACATATGACGTGACAGTAGATGGGAAGGCATAACCTTTGGCATCATCTGTGTTTAGCACTCATCGGGCTCAATACACAAGCTGTCCCATCAGAGAGCATGCAGAGAGCACCATAGTTCTACCTCTTAGTCTGAATTCTATAAGCCAAGACCTGCTGCCAGTAGTCACTATATGACAGCTGAACTCCACTACTGTAGGTTGTGATCCTGATTCCTACAATGCTGATGTTATATGTTACAGTCACTTGTCACTATGTCCCCTTCTCCCATGCAAATGTTGATAATAAGAGTCTGCCCATCCCTGTAGTATGGTTGAATTTCATTATTTTTTAATTGAATTAACAGTTATTTATTTGATAGATTTTGTTAGTTCATTAACATATGTCTGGTATTCAAGCAGGTTGCGATGCTGTCCAGTTTGATTCTCAGCTAGAGCGTCTTCTGCGTGGAAACATGCGTGAATGGGCGTACCTTTGTTGTAGGTTGTGTGTCAGGCCTGGCAAGCCGTTATGTAAAAATCAACTGCCAATCATTAGCGGACCGGAGTTCCACTGTGGCAACCCCTAACTGGGAAAAGCCGAAAGACACAAACAAATTCAAGCAGGTTGCCACCAGTGGTAAGTCCTTTTTCCACTGGCAGTGACCATTTCCAATGCTTAGATAGCCCTATCGCAGTGCTTACCTTGAAGGGTTGCAGCACTTGGGTGGATTGTCTATCTGGCCTGCAGCAAATGCTAATGAGGCATTTTAGGGAAGGAACATATGGTAATCAGCTATGCGGTCTTCGTTGGAAATGCCTGCACTAAGAGCTTTACACAGCCGTGCAATTCACAGAAAAGTTCAGCTGCATAAATCTTTACTGCCAGCTACAGTAATTGACTTACTTAAAAGCTCGAGCTCAACCATTAATTTCAATACATGAGATCCCATTAGAGGTATGTTTTTGGGAGTTTAATGTTGGGGGGATTATTTGTATGTGTGTGTGTGTGTGTGTGTGTGTGTGTGTGTGTGTGTGTGTGTGTGTGTGTGTGTGTGTGTGTATATGCATTTGTGTCTGAGTGGTCACAGTAGGGGCTTAGTTAGGGGATAGGTAGGGTAGGTGTGAGAGTGTATGTTTGTGTGTGTGTGTGTGTGTGTGTGTGTGTGTGTGTGTGTGTGTGTGTGTGTGTGTGTGTGTGTGTGTGTGTTTGTGAATGTCTGAATGTCTGAATGTTTGTGTGGGGGTAGGGTGATGACACTTGTCATACCTCTAAAATCTCTTAAGACTAACAAGCAAATCCTACAATATTGGATGGGGAACAGTAGACATCAAGAATATGCAAAAGTTAATGGAACAACACGTTTGCAGCATAGGGAGACATTAGACATCAAGGATGTAAAAAGTAAAGCATGACACATTTTGAAATCTGTCCTCTCTATGTCACCACTAGATGCCAGATATACTCTTCAACATATTACCTTAAATGACTGGAAATAATGACTATTTGGCTAATTAACACAGGCTACTCCCCCAGAATGTCTCATTAGAATTTGTGGCAGGTGACAAGGACAGCCCACTACACTGCTACACCTCTTTGTGTTACAGCACTGCAGTAGGGCTGTCTCTGAATCAGAAAAGGTTACTATGAGCAGTAAACAGGTTTACCTAACACTATAATATTTTTGAATCTCATGTTAAGAATCTGACTACCACAGTTTAGGAGTTTTGGGTGGCTTGTAGGACATTTTTTCTTATAACTGCAGTTAGTGGTATCTAAAAGACTTTAGACTTGTAATGTATTGATGTTTTGAGGCAGAATGGTGGATATTGCACATATTAAAGTCAGGAGTGCCCATCCTATAAAAGGTATCATTTTATCATACTGTTTCCTTAGAGGATGGATGCCTGAGACATATTAGAGCGGGTCTATGTAAGAATATTGCTGTTGAATGACCTTGGGTTTGTAATTTTTTTTTTGGTTGATACTGCATATCTACATTGCAGAGTAGAATAGTCATTTTCATATAATATCATTTAATTCCCTTTCCACATGGTTGCGCAACTACTTTATTCATTATATATGTAGTCAGGGTGTCCCATACAGGGGGGTATAAGGAAGTTTCTCCCCAATAAAAGCCCTTTAACTTTTTACATTATTTAGATTTTTTTGTTGTTCCTCTTGTTGCTTTATTGACGCAATAGGTGTTTCACTGATCAAGATTTTTGATGGATTGGTTTCAGCTGGATTGAGACCTGGCAGACAACAGTAGTATAAGATGGGTAAAATTTCTATTAGTAACCTGAGTTTCATCAAACTACCAAGCATAAACCTCTGCATACACTGGGAAAAAATAAATGTCAGTGCAAATATGTCTGTTATTGGTGAGCTCAGGTTTGATGGTTGGCAAAGTGGTATTACCATCCTTAGTGGGCACAACATCTTGACCCAGGGCATTAATCCCCCAACTCCACCAACCTCTTATGGAATGTTCATTGCATAAAGTATGAATGTACTGCAAGTTCTCAATAACCACTTTGATGCAACCCAGGTCATAATATGCTTGGTAAGACAGTGAAACTCTATCTTCCACTAAATATATTATGTACCAAGCAGTCATCATACCCATCCAAAATCCCCCCCTTCTAATAGGACTGCAAAAAGTCACTCATGTGATTCACATTCCATCTAACCTAAGTGCAGCTGGACTTTCTGATTACTTAACTACACTGCCAGCATAGGCAGGTAACTTAACTCTATGCCAGTATGAGAGCAGCTACCCTAGTGCTTATAATCCTTCCTCTATTTAGCTGGCATTATTTTTAATTATTTACCAGATGAAAGTAATGTCTATCAGTAATGAAATGGGCAAACCAAATGCCTTTAAAACCTAATGAATGATCATTCAGCTGAACCGGAAATTCTTGTAGCAAAGTATAAGAAGAGATCCCTCCTGTCAGATGGTGAGGTACCATATCTTAGTTAATAATGTGACAGTGACACATTCATGATGGACAATGTAATCAGAAGTTTCTTAAGTACCATATACAGGCTCATGATTAAACATTGCAAAGCCCCTCGGATGTTAATAAGCAGAGAAATATTTGTATTCCTTATACTCAACCATCTATTTAGTTAGAAGATACTAGACCCCCCAGTTAGACCTTGAGCTAATAATTTTAATAAGAAAGCATATTGACAAGAGTCACAATTTCCAGCAAAAAAGTAAAGCTACAAAATTCTAACTCTTGCTGGAAGCAACTTAAGTTAGGTTACTAGGGCAGCGCAAGCGTGGATTTGTTTTATGCTACTTCTGAAATCCACAATGAAATTCAAAAAACAGATCAAATGCTTTTAGGCTTTATTTGTAAAAGCAGCCTTTCCAATATAGCAAATGAAGAAAGCGTTAAAGAAATAAATCGGTACTTTGCTTGCAGTATCCTGGCCAGATATGAGCAGTGGGACAACAGACATTTGTAGCAAATACATAGGACATCACAGATAAACTAAAGAACCATTGTAAACACATGTGGAGGGAGGTACTAACAAATCATTTCAACTCTTAGAATCTCAATATCCACAATATTCAAACCACAAGGGAATGTTTACTGAAATTAAATTCTCATTCAAGGATTTCTAATATTTCCACTTCCACAACTTCTTTCCCATTTTTTGAGTACATAGTTATTAATATCTACAGAGAAAAAGCAGAAGCATGTAAGAACATAACACAAACTAAAACCATAAAAATGTTAATAGACCAAGGCAAGTCTCTGGACACAAGATATATTTTAAGCACTTTTGTTCTTTAATGTAAAAAACAGAACTCGTCAGAAAATACACTTGGGACTCTACAACCAGTTTAAAAATATTACCTAAAAAACATATGGCTTGTTGTAACCAATCATTGTACAACCAGTAATCATTATCACCACTCAGGTGTGCACCTTAAACTAAACCTTGAATCACCATTTAATAAAAGCTGAAATCAAACCCTTTAAATTGTAATAATAATATACTAATCAATACTGCAAAAATGTATATCAACTTAAAGAAGTTTTCGTGCTTTTAAAAAACACTTAATTGTCTCCTTAAGTCCAAGAGTTCAATCCACTCTTAGCTTAATTTGCCAAGTAGACTCACATCATTGAAGCCTTGGTTTATAATCTCCAGTAAAACTGTCCACACAACCTGTATCTAAAACGATGAATGTACATTTATTAAAGTCCATAGACTGCAGCATGCTTGGATAAATCGTTGTTAAAGTCGTTACTCTTTATTGCAAGTGTGTGCTTATAAACACATCTAGATAAATGTCTAACAATTTTACCAATATAAAAACACAGACAAGATTCACAGGAAGCAAGATATACCTCATACATAGACTGACAATCGGCTCTATCACTTGCCCATATATCCATGTTCAAAGGCTTAAAATGAACTGAAGAAGAGTTACTCATATTTCTGCACTGCTTGGGCCTACCACACTGGAAGGCACCTGGTATATGCCAGTTTGTGGAGCAGGACAATAAAGAGATATCATACTCTAAGAATGATTTCAAGTTAAAAGGTTTTTTATATGTAAACACTGGTCAGTTCCCTAATACCTTGGTAAACTCCACATTACACAAAACTATTTCTAAATTGTCCTTAATAATCTTCTTAATCAATGGCATTTCATTAGTTATTGGAATTGGAAAGGCTCCCCTTAATGAAACACTATTGTTCTTTGCCAACCCACGGCTGTCATCAGTGACCAGTACTGGCGCTGCATCATCTATAGACAACATTGGTCGAGCTTTATTCTCTCTGAGCAATAGCACTTCTCTCTATATATATTGATCAACCAATCACTGTCATAACCATGGTCAAGAAAAAAATCTTCGTAATTTTAATGTTTCATTCAGAAAAATAGTACTGTCCATGGTGAGTCTACTTAATCTAATAAGATGACCTTTCACAACACCTCTTTTCATATGTGAAGAGTGTATACTGCATTTGTGCAGATATTGATTAATGAATGTTTCCTTCTTATAAATCAATATCTGCACAAGGGCAGTATACACTCTCCACATATGAAAAGAGGTATACTGCCCTTGTTCAGATATTGATTAATGAATGTTTCCTTCTTATAAATCTTGCTGTAGAGTACTTTGTGAACATGATCAAATGACAAAAGTGATGTCTAAAAAATTGATGCTGTTACCGAATCCGCCAACAGTAAATTTTAAGACGTTAGTACTAGTGTGGAGGTAATCAACAAAGATGGAAAAATCATTAAAGTTACCTTTCCACAAAATAAAGAGATTGTCAATGTGTCTGTGATAAAAAATGATGTTAGTGAGAGGATGTCTGAGGAATGGAGAAAAGGTGTTTTGGTACCGACTTTTAAGAATAAGGATGATGTGCAGAGCTGTAGTAACCAAATAAGGATTAAACTGATCAGTCACAGCATGAAGTTATGTGAAAGAGTAGTGGAAGCTAGGTTAAGAAGGGACGAGATGTTTAGTGATCAGCAGTATGGTTTCATGCCGGGAAAGAGCACTACAGATGCAATGTTTGATCTGAGAGTGTTGATGGAGAAGTACAGAGAAGTTCAGAAGGAGTTGCATTGAGTTTTTGTAGACTTAGAGAAAGCATATGACAGGATGCCTAGAGAGGAGTTGTGGTATTGTATGAGGAAGTTGGGAGTGTCAGAAAAGTATATAAGAGTGGTACAGAATATGTACGAGGGTAGTGGGACAGCAGTGAGGTCTGCGGTGGGAGTGGCGGATGTGTTTAAGGTGGAGGTGGAATTACATCAAGGATCAGCTCTGAGCCCTTTCTTATTTGCAATGGTGATGGACAGGTTGACAGATGAGAACAGACAGGAGTCCCTGTGGACTATGATGTTTACAGATGACATTGTTATCTGTAGTGAGAGTAGGGAACAGGTGGAGGAGTCCCTGGAGAGATGGAGATATGCTCTAGAGAGAAGAGGAATGAAGGTCAGCAGGACCAAGACAGAATATATGTGTGAATGAGAGGGAGGATAGAGGAATGGTGAGGATGCAAGGAGTAGAGGTGGCGAAGGTAGATGAATACTTGGAATCAATAGCTCAGAGTAATGGTGAGTGTGGAAGAGAGGTGAAGAAGAGAGTACAGGCAGGATGGAGTGAGCGTAGAAGAGTGTCAGGAGTGATTTGTGACAGACAAGTACCAGTAAGAGTGAAAGGGAAGGTCTACAAGAGGGTAGTGAGACCAGCTATGTTATATGGGTTGGAGATAGTAGCATTGACAAAAAGGCAGGGATTTGAACTGGATGTGGCAAAGTTAAAGATGTTAAGATTTGCACTGGGTGTGACAAGGGTGGACAGGATTAGGAATAAGTATATTAGAGGGTCAGCCCAGTTTGGAAGGTTTTTGGAGACAAAGCCAGAGAGGCAAGATTACATTGGTTTGGACATGTGCTGAGGAGGGATGCTGAGTATATTGGGAAAAAGATGCTCAGGATGAAGCTATCAGGTAAAAGGTAAAGAGGAAGGCCTAAGATAAGGTTCATGGATGTGGTGAGAGAAGATATGCAGGTGGTTGGTGTGGAAGAGCAAGATGCAGAGGGCAGGAAGAAATGGAAACAGATCATCTGCTGTGGCAACCCCTAATGGAAACAGCCAAAAGAAGATGATTGTTGAACAATGGATGAGTTTTCAAAAATTTTGTTGCCACATAGCCATAACTAAATTGGCAAAAACAGCTGCTATCCTTGCCTCCATTGCTATGCCAGTAATTTCTTTGTAGTGTTGGCCTAATAAACTAAAGAAGTTGTTATCGAACAGAAAATCCTTTCCCCTGGTCCTTTTTCAGTCCATCCTTCAGAGAAGATGAGGACACCTATGTGGACAGTAAACAGCAACAACAAAGGGAAGGGGAAGGAAAAAACATAAGGAAGGAAGACATACATTTTAATATTGAAGTATTGAATCAAAGCAGTTTTTTCCTGTCAAAGTACAGCATTTATCTGTGTTGTCTAAAGTTTTTTCATTCAGTCCTATAATTTTGTTACCATCACAAAATTAGTAATAGACCTCAAATTATATGTTCCCAAACTGAATTTACATTTATTTTGAATTATATACCAAATTTGAGTCAAAAACAAAATAGACTGGACAAGAGAAGTACATACAATCCCAGTCTAAACAGTACTTTGCAAATATTTAACAATTTATGTGAAGAGGAAGGTCTACCCTCAAAGAACTATCTACAAATACAAATGTATGGGTCATTAAGGCAGACAAAGGTGGGATGATAGTTATTATAAGCACTGATGACTACAACTAAGCCATCCTGAACCCACTTGCAGATAAATCTTGCCACACTGAGGTCACAGGTGTTTTTTAGCAATAGACAACACACCTTTTGATATGGTCAGGCATGGTAATTTGGACCATGACATTTACAACCTATTGCTGCACTGGGCTTTTCTAAAACTGAACTGACTTCCATTTTACTTGATCACATTCTTAACCCGGTAGTACAGAAATCAGAATATTATTTTCATGATTCCTGGCATTTTTTGTAATTGTTGAACAAGTTTTCAGCTGGTGAAATTCAGTTTTCATTTATCTCTTCGGATATTGCCTTCTGTACTTGTATTAGACACGATACTGGTATAGAGTTGTAAGAGAATATTTAAACAAATACACCTCTTTTGACAGCAATACAATTAACACAGTTTGCCTGCTTCTAGATTTGCTGTTCAACAACAACTTCTTTAGTTTTTTAGGCAAACACAACAAAAAGATTACAAGCATACCAATGGAGGCAAGGGTAGCCCCTGTTTTCGCCAATTTAGTTATGGCTCTGTGGGAGAAAAAAATTCTGAAAACTCATCCATTGTCCAACAGTATCATTTTTTATCATAGATACACTGATAATCTTTTTTATTTTGTGGAAAGGTAACTTTCAATGATTTTTCCATCTTTGTCTATTACCTCAACACTAGCACTAACTTCTTAAAATTTACTGTTGGCGAGTTCGATAAGGGCATCAATTTTTTTACACATCATTTTGTCATTTAATCATGTTCACAAAGTAATAACCAGCAAGATTTATAAGAAAGAAACATTCATTAATCAATATCTGCACAAGGACAGTTTATACCCTCTACATATAAAAATAGGCATTGTAATAGGTCAACGTATTAGATTAAGTAGGCTCACCATGGACAGTGCTATTTTTCTGAATGAAACATTAAAATTATGAATATTTTTTATTGACCGTGGTTATGACAGTGATTGATTGATCAGTATAAGTGCAAATGCTCAGAGAGAATAAAGCTTGACCAATTTTGTCTATAGATCATGCAGTGCCAGTACTGGTCACTGATGCAGCCATGTGTTGGCAAAGACCAACGGTGTTTCATTCAGGTGAGCCTTTCTAATTCCAGTCACAATTAAATGTCATTGATTAAGAAGATCATTATGGACAATTGAAAAATAGTTTTGGATAATGTGGAGCTTGCCAAGGTATTAGGGGACAGGCCACATAAAAAACCCTTTTTAATTTGAAATCATTAGAGTACGACATCTCTTTATTTTTCTGCTCCATGAACTGTCATGTACCAGGTACCTTCCAATGTGGTAGATACAAACAGTGCAGATACATGAGCAACTCTTCTTCAGTTCATTTAAAGCCTTTGACATGTACATGTGGGCAAATGATAGATTTAATTGCCAGTCTACGTATGTGGTATTTCTTGCTTCCTGCAAATCTAATCACTGAAACATGGTTAAAACCAAGTACAAAAGATAATGAAATACTACCCCCAGGTTACTCCATACTACGGGTTGATAGACTCAACAAAAGAGGAGGTGGAGCTGCTATCCTCTTTAAAGACCATCTCACTTTAACTTTCCTTGAATGCAAAACCCCACAACTGGATAGTGCAGAAATCATCTATACCACATTAACCATAAATTCAAGAAAAACGCTTAATATAATTGGCTGCTATATCTCACCTGGAAATAATGTCCCAGTTATAGAATGTCTATTGCACTGGGCAAGTAGTACCCTTAGTCAGGAGACATTCATACTGGGTGATTTTAATTTAGACTGGTTTGCATGTGATACAGATTGCCCCATCCATCACATAAACTTGCATGGTTTTACACAAACTATTCAAGAACCTACCGGAATAAATAAAGCTAGTAAAACCCAATCCACCTTGGATTGGATATTATTAAATAGCTCCTCTTACTCTTTCCAATCAGGTTGCCTTCCTGATAGTCTGAGTGACCAGCTACCCACATTTCTTATATGACAACACATATTCACCCCAAAACCTACTATGCTTAAACAACACAGAAAAAAAAAACATAACTTTAATCCTGACAACTTCCTAGCTGACCTACAAAGGTGCAATTGGACTCCATTCAAATACCCTGACCTATATGATGCAGTGAACCACTTTAATAAATCTTTCTTAGATATATTAAATGCACATGCCCCTGTTAGAACCATCAGAGTAAAATCAAACTATGCCCCCTGGCTAAGCAGAGACACTAGGGCCCTTCTCAAAACTAGAGATAAAGCCTGGGAACTGTGGCATAAGACTACACAGTAGTTTCTAAACAACAGTATCAAGAGCTTAGAAATAAGGCAAAAAACAAATAAAACAAGATAAAGTAAATTTCTGTCATAACATTCAAAACACATAAAAAAAAACTCAAAAATTCTGTCTGGCTATAAACTCAGTCCTTCACCCAGTAAAATCAACTACACCAACGCCAAGCATCCACAACAATTCCGATAGCATAGCTACCATTTTTAACAAACATTTTACTGAATCTATAATTGCCCTTTCCAAACAGCAAACTCTTACTCCTGATACCAAACCAGCCAAGTCTACAACTAGCAATGCCTCATTCTCTTTCTCCCCAGTTCCTACAGCAACTATAAAAAACTACTACAGAAACTAAAACCTACTACACTTGCCATAGATAACTTACCCAGTGACTACCTCAAAATTGCAGCTGAATCTATAGCCTTCCCAGTATTAATCCTTATAAATAGATCCATTCTCGAAAACAAGGTCCCTCAACTGTGGAAAATTTCCCATGTAATCCCATGTCATAAAGGGAGACCTTCCACAGACCTGACAAACTATCAGCCAATTGCTATTCTTTCACCTCTTTCTAAACTACTCAAAAGGTGTATTCATCTCCAGGTCATGAAATTCTTACTAATAAATAACCTTCTCGCAAACAGTCAGCATGAGTTTCGCTCATCACATAGTACCACTACAGCTCTCTTATCCTTCACTATTACCATAAACCATCACAGGAATAACAACAACTTTGTATTTGCCATCTTTTTAGATGTATCAAAAGCATTTGATATGATCTCCCATTCCAAACGAATAGATGTACTAACTAAACTATCCTTCTCACCATCTGCCACAGCATGGTTTCATAACTATTTCTCTGGTCATCAACAATCTGCTCTATGGCAGGGTGACCTATCTCCATGCCTTCCCTTATCCATTGGTGTCCCCCAAAGATCTAGCTTAGGCCCTCTCTTTTTCTCCCTCTTCACTAATAATCTACACACAGCTACTCCACATGGTTTTATAATACAGTATGCAGATGATTCAACACTTATATGTGCTGCCACTTCTTATAAAATTCTTCATTCTCAAACACAGGAATCTTTCACTTCTGTTGAAACATGGTTAGCCAATACCCATCTCATCCTGAACTCAAACAAAACTAAATTATTACTCTTCCAACTTAACAAGACATCTATCTCATACTCAACATTTAACATAATAGCCAAAGACAATCCTGTGATCTCTCTGACAACCCATACAAAGCCAATACCCTAACATTTGACTTGCATGTCTCCCTAACTATAAAAAAGTCCATAAGAAACTTGGAAGTCTATATAGGCACAAAAGGTTCCTGACCACAATGACCAAAAATTACATTAGCACAAACCTATCTGCTCTCCACTCTACTATATATCTCTCCAATTTTAACTAATCTAAGGAAAACTGACTTATCTAAGCTAGAAGCAGGTTATAATAAAATTACTAAGTTTGCATCTGACTGCCCATATAGAACACATCATTGTACAGCTTTAAGGATACTAGACTGACTTGAGCTTCCCAACATTATTCTTTGCAACCGACTCTCTCTAACTCACAAAATTGTAACACAACCAACTAGAATCCCAGCACTACAAAATCTCATCCTCCCTTACAGCTCCAGCAGACTACTTTGCTCTACCAATCAGAACTTATTCACTGTCTCCAAGGCCAACAACTCTGCAGGAGAATCTTTATTTTCTAGCTATATATCTCATATATGGAACTCCCTTCCTAAATCCATTCTCTCAGTCTCATCCACTAACCACTTTAAGCGATCACTTAAAGCTTATCTAAAAAATAAGTGGCTATGTTCCTGTAACCCCTCATGAGTGCTCTGATGCATCACAGTATACCCAAAACATATCCAACTTCTCCCCCGGTGTTTAATCCTTTGTTCCTACTGACCTGTCTTAACCTTATATCTTGACATAAGTCATGCCTACAAATAATACTAGCTATGTTCAAGGCTTAGGTTTTGTTGTCAAGATGTAACAAATTTGTATGTTCTTATGCATACTACATTTTGTTTACTTTATACTTTATTGATTATTGTAATGTGTGCAAGAAAATTTATTGTTACTCATGGAGCTTTTCTCCCCGAGCCTCCACTGAAAAAGGACTTGTGTCCAGTCAGACTCTCCCGTAAACAAATGTTAAATAAATAAATAATAAATTATCTGTGTTTTTATATTGATAAAACTGTTAGGCATCTATCTAGACGTTAATGAGCATACACTTATAATAAAGAAGAAAGACTTTAACAATGCTCTAGCCAAGCATGCTGCAGTCTTCACAAACTTTAAGAAATGTACATTCTTTGTTTTAGATTCAGTTTGTGCAGACACTTTTAGTGGAGATAACAAAACATGGCTTGAATGCCATGAGTCTACTTGACAAATTAAGCTAAGAGCAGATCGAATTCCTGTATTAATGAGGCAATTATTATTAAGTATTTTTTATAAGCACAAAAGACAATGGGCCGGATTCACGAAGGCCTGCACGGAGTCTAAGAGTAGTGTAAGACTCCATGCAGCCTTCGCGATCCAGGAACAGCCCAAAGTCTGTGTAAGAGTCAAGCTAAAATGGCTCTTACACGAAGTGGGCGTGGATAAGCTAATCACCTCACTTGCAGCCGAATAGCATGCAAATGAGGCTGATTAGCGATCCAGGAAGCCAAGAACAGCCCGTGTAAGAGCCGTGTTAGCTGCAGAAATGTACTCAGTTGACAACAGAGTACGTTTCTGCAAACACAGCAATGGAGCCATGTCAGCTCCAAATAAAGGGTGCATATGTTATAGGCAGCATGCCAATGGCCAAATATGTGGCCATTGGCAAGGTAACCCCATGCAAATATCTGAAAATTATAATTTTTTTTTTCGGCAATTGCCAATGTAAACCAGCGCAGCCCATAACGGCTGCGCTGCATAGAACATAAAAACGAAGGTTTTAAACCTACAAATGTAGGTTTTATGCAATACATGGAATGTCAATGGAGGGACCAGCAGAGGAAAACCAACATGGCCACCGTGTAGTGGTTGCTAAGGGGGGAAGCTGAGTCTAAGAGATGTAACTAAGCATTAGTAGGCAATCTGATGCAAATGAGTGTAAGGATACTGAATTCCACTGTCACATAGCAAATGAGCACATTCTGAGTAGTGTAAGAGTTACATACGGGGGAGGAACAGAGTAGGATATAGGTGACATCACAGGGGGGAATGGTAGAAAGAGATGGAGTTCATTGGAGGATAGAGTTACATGACAGATGTCAGACAGATATCAAGGAAAGAGGTGTGCCACTAAGTAAACATGAGAAAGTCAAGAAATGGAAGGTGTACACTGTTGCCTACACCAAAGTTTCTTGCTGGACGTGTATGCGCACGTGTGCGCGCCACGGCCGAGTAAGGCGGTGTGTGCGCGTGTAAGACAGTGTGCGCGCGTGTAAGGCAGACTGAGCATGTGGGAGCGTGTTGGGAGATGTTTAACACCGTTTGCATGGGCATGCATGCTTTTTAATCCGAATAAGCAGATCCAAAACTGTGTAAGTATGTGTGCGCGCGTGTAAGCCACTGTGAGCGTGTTTCTGCTGGTTTGCACACGGCTCCACCCTGAGGAAACAGAAAGGAAAAAGGAAGCAACAGATGTACTAGGAAGTTAGCAGGGAATACTGCTGGAGCTAGCAGGTGAAAACAAGTAGATGCAGGCAATTACACAGGCAGAATACTAGGCCAGCCCAGCACTTAAAACTCTGCAAACAGCAGTGCAGAATGTTTCTCTCAAGAGACACTGCAAGACAGGAGTTAAGTTATCAGAAGTGAAAACTGAAAAGCTGAACTCAGAGCAGAAATGTTAGGGGCTGCCATAGCTGTCATAATGAGACATAGGCGACTTGCTGAGGGTGGTGACAATGCAGATGGTGCCAGACAACCTGCAGTGAGGAGACGGAGAAGAGTGTACAGGCCCAGGGTCACCTACCACGGGTTACATGAGCTGGAGATAGTAGAGCGCTATAGAGTGGACAGAGACCTTCTGCAGCAAATAGTGGAGCTGTGCAGGCCATGCCTCACACACAGAACCAACAGAGGGGAACCCATCCCAGTGGAAACCAAGGTATGTGTTGGCCTAAGAATACTAGCAACAGGTACCTTCCAGAGACCAACTGGCGATATGATGGGGATATCACAGGCATCAGCGTCCAGGGTACTGCACCAGTTCCTGGATGCCATGTCAGCACATGTCGGTGATCATGTATACTTCCCCAATGCCCCTGAGGTATTGGCCAGCAACATGCGTCTCTTCCAGCAAATAGCGGAATACCCTGAGGTAGTGGGTGTAATAGACTGCACGCACATATGCATCAAAGCACCAGCCGGTGAGCGGGGTAGGGCATACATCAACCGCAAGGGCTTCCCCTCCATCAACTGCCAGGTCGTGTGTGATGCCCAGGGCATAATAATGAATGTGTGTGCTGGCTGTCCTGGGAGCTACCACGATTCCCACATCTGGCATTTGATGCAGCTGTACCAGACATTTGCCAATGGGGACATCCCACACGGACACCTAGTGGGGGATGCTGGGTATGCACTGGAGCCGTGGCTGATGACACCCATCAGAAACGCACACACACCTGAACAGGAACGCCATAATGAGGCACACGCACAGACACGTAATGTAATAGAGCGTGTGTTTGGGCTGCTCAAGTCACGGTTCTGGTGTCTGGACACATCTGGTGGAGCCTTGCAGTACACACCAACTACATGTACCCAAATTGTCATGGTATGTGCTATGCTACATAATATGATCTTGCGAAAACAGCTGCAGCAGGACCAGCACAGGGCTGGGCCAAACAGCCCCCCACCATCGCCAAGGCCACCACAGGCACAGCGTGACTCGGAGGAGGAACAACCTGAGCCTGCCCCAGTAGGCAGAAGGAGGCGTGCCCAGTATGCCCTGGCCTTGGCAAAGAGGCAACGCATAGCACATACATTGGCTCAGTAGGAACCTTGGGAATGATACCCCTCTCTGACTCACTCATATAGTAACAGGGATGCCTAACGTGACACAACCTGCTCACAAACATGTACAGAGAAGTGTAATATGTGCATCCGACAGAGGCAGCCCTGCAGCACCACCTGAGGCATGAATGCTATGTGTTAAGTAATGTAACAACAAGTACCATATGCACACCTGAGGACCCCGACTAACATCCTACCCTCAACAAGCAGCATGCCACAACATGACAACGAGATGATGAAGTGCAACAATTGACTGAAGTATTGCAGTTAGGCAAAGGGGACCCAATGTGTGCCAGTCTGGGATGACATGCTGAGCATGACATGATGCACCACCTGCTAGGACTGGCGTGCACCTATCAGTGCAGGCCGTATGGATACTGGCAAAGGCTGTTGTCACGCACAGTGTGCCCTGAATAGGTAAGGCTCAAAACACAAACCTATCTCCATAGGTACCAGAAGGGATAAGAATAAGATAAGGGATAAGTTGAAACAGCAAGATGCATGCAGTCTAAGCTCACCCAGTATGGAGAATGTTGATAACTGTGCTGTAACAGAAGTCTGAGGCAAGGCTCACAACAGCACCCTAACACTACCAGGTTACACCTCATACTGTGCTGTACATCCTCAAAACTTGGAACAAGCTACAAAAGGAGGGTGACTAGCAAGAATTGTCAAGGATAACCACACCCCATGTTGGTACCACCACAAAAGCAGCATGGACTAGCCATGCTCAAGTAACAGTGGCTAAAACTGCCCCCCAGTTTATAGCCTGCTACAGACTACTGGCCCAACACCAGGAACTGCATCCGCACATGCTGGAATACATGAATATATCAAGTCCTCCAAACCACATTATATTGGGCGACTGCAAATACCCAGACATATAGACTGGGAGCATTATACCAGCTGCAACAGTGTAGGACAAAAGTTCATCGAATCCACAAACCAAAAGGCCCAGGAACAACGTACCCCCACAAGAGGGTAAGCATACTGGATGTGATAATCAGCAACATGGGTACGGGATGTCAAGATGAGAAGTGTATTGCTCACTGGTAAAACCAGACCATATAGTAATCACACTGGATATACAAATCCTGACCACAGTCCCTGGCCGGAAAACCACAGTGGAAAACATGTGCTAAGCAATATTTGCACACCTCCAAACTGATGTGGAATCCATTAAAGGTCCCGTGCAGGTGCAACATATGGGCCACACCCCAGAACCTGTAATACAGCCATTCCATGAACACTGCCAGGAATGCTTGGATTATGCAGTCCCAAATTAAAACAAGACACAGTGCCTAAATCTGGCATGGTGGACACCAGCCATAACCAAAACATGCAAGAGAATCACTACTGCTCAATGTCAGCCTTACCACAGAATATGTACCCAAAGAGCAGTGTACAACAACAGTGGTCCTTCTCAACAAAGGTGTTGCCTGAATGGATACTGAACAGTACTACCCCAGAATCCTGAGAAGCCCAGATTGCACAGCTATGGAAAGGATCAGCATGTACCACAGACATAAGGATGTTGGGGACCTACTGACACCGGACCCAACCCAGTGTGGCCTTCTGAAGTGCAGAGCCTGCCCCTAACCATGTTTGACTCAATTGAAACAGTCATTAAGGTCATTGATGAGGGCAATGTGCTCCACACAGTGTATCTGGACCTTGCAAAGGCTTCTATACAATACCCTACATGTTCAGTATAGATAGGCTCACCAGCGTAAATATAAACCCACATGTCAGTAGAGGGGTTGCAAACCAGACCAAGGACAGAACAGACATGGTCAGACATGCTTCAGCCATGTCAGACTACAAACCAGATATAACTGGCATCCCACAAGGCTTTGTCCTGGTATCTCCCTCGTCTGGTATATATGTCCCATAGGTACAGGCAAACATGGAAGGACTGTGTCCTAACATGTTTGCAGAGGACTATGAACTGCTCACCACATATGATCCACCAGCTGACACATGCATCCCACAAAAGGGCCACATAGAAACAGACAACTGGTGCCATAGCTATGTCAGCAAGCTAAGTGCAGAAACGTGTATAGTCAACCCCCGTGGATATACAGTAAGTGCCCACCAATTACCACATAGGTGTTAACCCATTATGTAGTTAACATGTAATGAGAGACCTGGGGACACAGGGTGATAGATATCCTGCAATGGACAAACATGTGCTGTAGTGTTTACAGAAACATACCATATACCCACCTAATCATGAAGGCTGTCAGATCTACATAAGGGGAGGTCATTGTGGCTCTTCAGTCATCCTACATCAGTGGTACAATCGACTACAATAGCCCCTGTGGGATGTACCTCAGCAGACACCTCCATCAACTGTAAAGTCCCCAACAGTACCTCATCAGGAGTATCAAACAGCCTACATAGATGCCATGTGTTGCCTGTGTTGCTGGCATCAATAAACATGCTGCACCTAGTACAATCTGAATGGCAGTGAGCTATGCACATGAGAGACCTGAACCCCAGCACTGACTTACATAGGACAAGCTGTACTGTGTGATCCATAACACAGAAGCCACTCCCACCCATGAGTGAACCCTCAGCACAGGCTACCCATAGAGTCACTTATCAATCATCCCCAATAGGAATCCTGATGGGTGGACGGGAGATGGTAGGTTTATCCTGGGTATCACTGTCATGTCACAGGTAGACAGAGGCACAGTATACTAACCATGACATATGTCATGGCAAAAATGTGTGTTGAAGGACAAACACACTCCAACTTGCATTAGACATGGACTAGGGCACATCGCTAGTGTTTGCAATTGTACACCTATGTTGTGGAATACACTAACAATGTTGGACAAGCCTGGTGTAAGTAGTTCATATCTGAACAGAATGCAACATGGTCAGATGTACACAACTGGCCCCAACCAGGCTGTTGTGCCCACTATCGAAATGTAAAGCAGTGATAGCAGTAAAGCCCAGGATACTGTCCACCACAGTCAAAGTACTACCAGTACACTATACAGTACTACAGTGTTAGGTCAGTGTGAAAGGATGTTGACAACTGTATGCAAAGTATCCCATGCAAACACTGCAGGCACAGTATAATCCTGTTGTGGTCACACACAAAGCAGTTGTACAGTAACTACACAACATGACACACAACACACAACCATAAACGGGTGATAGTTTGTGAAGTTCACACACATCCACAAATGTGGTGGGCTGCAGAGTCCAACATATGGAATGCTCACACTGGGCATGCTCACACACTTTGACAACATGCCATGGGAAGGCTGAACTGGGCATGCTCACACACTTAGTCCAAATCTTGGTTTAGCAGTTGGACACACATATCTGGTATTGTTATTTGTTATGCCAGGAACCAACCACATTACAGCAGTCTGGCCGGTGCACACAGTTAAATGACTACAGAGACATACGTGATATAGTGGATCCCTCCCATATGCAAACATTTTCCACAGATGCAGAAGTTGTTCATACCAACAGGGAATGCTATGGCAATAAAGATATGCAAACAGTCTATCAGCAACAAATAATGTGCATTTGACAATTAAACATAATGGTGTAGAGGTCAACACTAGGCTGTTTGCCCTAGGGAATGACAGCTTAGCCATAGTGTGCTTGGTGTCTACCTCCCCACAGGATGCACATTCCCCTTTCTAAACACAGATGATGTCAGCACCCTATAAGTACAGCAGGAGAAAAGAAACTTCCCAGTAATCCGAATAGCGCGCTCTGCTAATGCGTCTGTCTCAAGTGTCATAACATAGTTAGGTAGGGGTTTCAAATCCTGCAAGTGCTCAGTGTGTGTGTGTGTGTGTGTGTGAGTGGGGTTGGTGTGTGTGTAAGTCTGTGTGAGGGAAATGTCCCTTTTGGCAAATAGGACACTACAGGATGCACATTCCCTTTCTAAACACCGATGATGTCAGCACCCTATAAGTATAGCAGGAGAAAAGAAACCTCCCAGTAATGTGAATAGCGCGCTCTGCTAATGCATCCGTCTCAAGTGTCATAACATAGTTAGGTAGGGGTTTGAATCTTGTGAATGGCAAGTGTGTGTGTTTGTCTGAGAGGGGTTAGTGTGTGTGAGGGAAAAGTCCCTTTTGGCAAATAGGATAAGACACTACAGGATGCACATTCCCTTTCTAAACACCGATGATGTCAGCACCCTATCAGTATAGCAGGAGAAAAGAAACCTCCCAGTAATGCGAATAGCGTGCTCTGCTAATGCGTCCGTCTCACGTGTCATAACCTGGTTAGGTAGGGGTTTGAATCCTGTGAATGGCAAGTGTGTGTGTTTGTCTGACGGGGGTTAGTGTGTGAGGGAAATGTCCCTTTTGGCAACTAGGTGAACAGACTACAGGATGCCCATCCCCTTTTCTAGACACCGATGATGTCAGCACCCTATAAGTACAGCAGGAGAAACAAAACCTTCCAGTAATCCAAATAGCGCGCTCTGCTAATGCGTCTGTCTCAAGTGTCGTAACCTAGTTAGGTAGGGGTTTGAATCCTGTGAATGGCAAGTGTGTGTGTTTGTCTGAGGGGGGTTAGTGTGTGAGAGAAATGTCCCTTTTGGCAACTAGGTGAACAGACTACAGGATGCCCATCCCCTTTTCTAAACACCGATGATGTCAGCACCCTATAAGTGCAGCAGGAGAAAAGAACCCTCCCAGTAATGCGAATGGCGCGCTCTGCTAATGCATCCGTCTCAAGTGTCATAACATAGTTAAATAGGGGTTTGAATCCTGTGAATGGCAAGTGTGTGCGTTTGTCTGAGGGGGGGTTAGTGTGTGAGGGAAATGTCCCTTTTGGCAACTAGGTGAACAGACTACAGGATGCCCATTCCCTTTTCTAAACACCGATGATGTCAGCACCCTATAAGTACAGCAGGAGAAAAGAAACCTCCCAGTAATCTGAATAGTGCGCTCTGCTAATGCGTCCGTCTCAAGTGTCATAACATAGTTAGGTAGGGGTTTGAATCCTGTGAATGGCAAGTGTGTGTGTTTTTCTGAGGGGGGTTAGTGTGTGAGGGAAATGTCCCTTTTGGCAACTAGGTGAACAGACTACAGGATGCCCATTCCCTTTTCTAAACACTGATGATGTCAGCACTCTATAAGTATAGCAGGGGAAGAGAAAACCCCCAGTAATGCAAATAGCGTGCTCTGCTAATGCATTTGTCTCAAGTATCATAACAGTCAGATAGGGGTTTGAATCCTGCAATTGGCAAGTGTGTGTTTTTGGCTGAGGGGGGTTAGTGTGTGTGAGGACAATGTCCCTTTTGGCAACTAGGTGAACAGACTACAGGATGCACATTCCCCTTCTACACACTGTTCAGCAGACGGCCATGGCTCTGGCACAAGTTGTCTGTTGCTATGATGCCCCTTTGGAAGATGCTTGTGTCAGCTGGGGAGTCGATTATGGTGTCCAGTTTGCAGTCATCTGCATATTTGGACAGCCACAGTTCATCCGTGTTGGCCTGTACCTCCAATAAATATATACCAAACAAGAGGGTCCCAGGACTGAGCCTTCTGGGACACAACCTGTAACTGTTATGGGGTCTGGCATGGCTCCAGCAATACCAATTGCAAGTACACCAAACCAAAATGCAAAAAACGAGGAACCTTGTTTGCAGTAAACACGCTACCAAGTCTGAAAAGTCTGAACGCTTTTATTAGAACCAACCAACAGAGCGTTTTCGCCACGGACCACCGTGGCTTCTTCAGAGAAACAAAGTCAAACAAAAACACCCCATTTAATTTATGGCTCCAGCAATGCTAACCATGTGGGTTCTGTGCTTGGGCCACTGTGCAATCCATCTAGTGACATAGGGGCTTTAATTTAAGCTGGTGAGCTTCCCTAGAATGCCCAAGTGGGGTATTGTTGCGAAGGCATTTGCAAGGTCCAGGTAGGCTGTGTGAACCACCTTCCCCTTGGCAATGGCCTTGGTGACTGTATCAAAGAAATCAACCGGGTTACACCCGGTAGTGCTGGTGTGCTCTCAGTAGCCCTGAACCAGGCATCTGTTACTGCACAGATATCAATGTTTTCCATGCCAAGGAGTGTTTTGGGTGCATGCATCTGGAGGTTTAGACATCTGGTGTTGGGTAGCATTGCTCTTAGTGTCTTATCCCTTGTGATACCTATGAAGGTGGGTTTGTCATTTGAGCCCTGCCTAACATAGGCACTATGGGGGTAGCAAGAGCCTTTGCCAATATCTGAAAGGCCAGAGGTGACAGGTGCAGGCTGTCCCTAGCAAAGCAGGTAGTTCAACAGAAGATGAATGTGTGAAGGTGTAGTGCCTGTGATTAGTTAGCAGTAGCATATATGACTGCTCACGTGGACACATGCCAGGCAGGTCATATGCACTGTGTCACAGGCAATGTACATGTGAACAGGACAAACAGTGGCAACCTGTCAAGTGGGACATGGACATACATATAGTAGGCTATGCAGATGGCACTAGGAGTCCACAGAAGCTCTATAACTATGCATTGCAGGTGTGATCGGTATTCCAGGGTAATTGCAAGCAAACATGCATGCAAACAAAGATACAGTAAACAGGGCTCCATGTAGTCCATTGTACAACAAACAAGCTGTACCAGTTCCAGTAGGTAACACTGCAAATATGCAGGCACTATGCACATGTACATGGAAATACACAGGTCAGATGGCTAGGGTCCAGTCTCAGTGCACACAAGTGTACGGAACGTGCATGTACTGTCAGGATGTACAATAACTGGATAGAAACCCATGTGCTCATACCTGCAGTAATACACATGTCAATTAACAGACACTGAGCCTTCACTCAGTGGTTCCATACTTAGTAGGATGTATGCTCCTGGCCTGCCACCACAGTATCCCTGACATATATGGGGACTCCCCTCCTGTGACAGTTAGTTATGTGTGTTGGGGCTGTCTAGCATGGTATGAGATGTGTGCATGCAGTGCTAGGGTGCTCCTGTGTGTCCTGTACCAGTTGTGTAGTTCTGCACACATATCAACATCCTCAAACATCTGCATTGCAGACTCTAGTGTGGGCAACATGCCACTTGCAATTTACATGTCCATCATTGTGTATTACTACATTCATTACCCTATCCCCTGTGCTACCTATGTATGTAGCCTTCTGTTGACATCATTACCACCAGTATGCCAACATGTGCAGATGATACACTATGGTACTTACCATGGGTGTAGACAACAGGACATGACAATCACACAACTACTGCATCAGGCATGCTGTGATATACCCACAATTAATTCAGCACACAGTACTGTTAACAACATGATACTATTACTACACATCTATGTGGTCACCCTGTGCATCAGCAACATGTTAACCTGTACCTGCACAGTTGTTACAGATTGCAGGAGGTGGCACAGTTTCATCATATGCACAGGGTGTGAACTTGGTATGCCTGAGTCAGCCACCCATACCACCAATTGACATGTATGTGTATGTGTGTTGGTGAGGGACAGCAGTAGAAGGTGGGGCAATGTTGATGCAGTGTGTGCGTGTATGCGGTAGCCCTAGGTTTTGTCAATTTGCATGTGTGTATGGATGCACACAGTTCCACCTCATGGCTGCCATATACTGGTATTTGTGGACAGCCACAGACTGTACCTGCCAGGTCATACAGATCAGTGTCTCTGGCCACGGACATGGTACCTGTGCCTTGCAGGGGTGCTATGGACCATATCCGGTACCAACCCAGACTGGGTACTGTCATCAGAAGCAGGTGTTCATTGACTGGACGGGCCTGGCCAGAGCCACGTGCACGTGGTCTCCTGGGGTGGTCTGATGACAGCACAGACCCAGCATTGCTGGGGCTGCTGATGGCACTACGGGGGCGGCTGCGGCCCTGTTGTCATCCGCGCCGACTGCCAGCTGCTGCTGTTGCTGGCATACAGCCACGTCGACGCCTCAACCGCCCACCATCACCCTGGCTCATGGACATGTAGTTGTGGAACCGGTCTAATATGTCCCCACAACGTCTGTCTACGACATCGGTGAAATCACGGATGGCAGCCGCAATGTCACGCATACTGTCAGTCATGGCTGTGCGACATGCTGCCAGCTCCCTCAGACCCTGTCTGGTGTACCGTTCCATACGTGACTGTGCCTGCATGACAGTCCGAAACATAGCCGAGGTTGTAAGACCTCTGTGGGCACGTCTGACAGGGGCAGTACACCCATGGATGCTCCCACGAGAACCCCTGGACATCTGTCTGTGTGGTACCATCTCTGGGCCATGCCCATGGCTGCTGTGTGGGGAAGCATGTGCCACAGATGCCACATTGCCCTGGTCAATGCCCACTGTATGCTGTCCATCACCTAGGGACAGTGGTGACAAGGGGTGTATTGGCAGGATAACTGTGCGCATTGATGGGGTCGACAGCTGTGTACTGTCAATTGGCTGACCAATGGCAGACCCTGGCATACCTTCCTGTGCCATTACACCAATGTCATCATTATCAGTACCCACGGCACCTGACTCAGGTTCCCTGCTACATGACACCAGAGCAGCAACAGAACCTGTGGGAAGGAAACAGGAAACACAGTTTACAATGTCTACACATTACCAGCGATGCACACATGCACAGGTGCACACATGCACACATGCACACGTGCACACATGCACAGGTGCACACATGCACACATGCACACATGCACAGGTGCACACATGCACACATGCACACATGCACACATGCACACATGCACACATGCACACATGCACACATGCACACATGCACACATGCACAGGTGCACACATGCACACATGCACACGTGCACACGTGCACACATGCACACATGCACAGGTGCACACATGCACACATGCACACATGCGCACATGCACACATGCACACATGCACACATGCACATGTGCACACATGCACAGGTGCACACATGCACACATGCACACATACACAGGTGCACACATGTACACGTGCACACATGCACACATGCACATGCACACATGCACACGTGCACACATGCACACATGCACACAGTTTCACACAATTGTACAGTACTCAGTATGCGTGATATCAACACACAGACACAGACACACCTACATGCATACAAAGAGCACTACTACGTGAGCCAAATAGTACTATTACTATCAACACTATTACAGGAATTGTTAATACACACTCACCAGCATGGATAGGCTGCATTGCAGTTATACCAGAGGGTCCCGCAGACATGAAGAAACTAATGTCAGTGGGCACAACTGTGCCATTGTTACTGAGTATGATACAGGTCAGGAGTACAACAGTCGCCTTTCACAGGTCGGCAGCTAATATTGAGGATATCACACTTGCACATTGAATACTATGGTGACAGCTACAAACCAAGGACACACCTCACACATGCATTAACTACCAGTGTACACAACAGTCAACTATACATATGACATATTACCTGCTCGTTCACCGTCTTGCTGCTGTGTGGCTCCAGCCTCCATCATGATGCATGTCTGCTGCTGTTGTTGTTGCTGGTGGACTGGAGCCACTACACTCAGGAGCAGTCCCTCCAGTCTGGTGAGTGGGGGATGTGTAGCCACCCCACCACCTGTGGCGACCTGTTGCCTGTGGATATCTGACGCACGCTGACGGACATGTCTGATTAAATCACTGCAGTGATGTCGTACCTGCTCATATGTCCTATTATGCGTGCCTATATCATTTACCCAACGGACAAGGTCTTGCCACAGTGCAGCCCTCTCCTGCTGATTCTGGCTGGTGCGGGAAAAGAGTATTGCATAGTCCCACACCAGGCTCTGGTGTATCTCCTCATCCTCAGCTGTGGAGTAGGTGGGGTTCCGCGGGTGGGCCATGTACCTGAGAAAGAAAATAACCTGGTATCAGCAATATATGTCAGCAGACTTTGGCACACATACTAAACATGCTACTCGACTGCTATGATACAACATATCTCACATATGTAGCATCTGTCTGTCTATTGGTGGATACACATGTAGATGGCCAGGTATCAGTGCTCAGCCAGCAACTGTGCAACAGTACCTGGCAGACGCCATACGACATACTACCAAACACCAGCAGTCAGAACACCGATTCAGGTCAGATGCACCTCCTCACTCTGGGGGTTTGTATCTAGGTACTGTATGGCCTACATCGGCAACTACTGTGGGCTGACCACACACTGATTGCCCTGGATATACATATCCCACCTCCACCACCAGCACAGATGACTATAGTGCATAACATTACAGATACAAACTTTACACTTTGTAACAGTGATATGGTATCCTTACAGCCCACTGGGCCAGTGGCAGACACAACCCACAATGGTGACCCCTACACAATTGCTTTCTACAGACATCTCCAAGAATGCATGGATCATGCAATCCCATATCTCCACAAAGGGGCAGCATCCTGTCTGGTGGACCCCAGCCATAGACAGATTGTATTACAGAAGATGGAAGCTACTGCAAGACAGAGCATCATTCACTGAAGGGAGGGCATGTCTGAGCAGCACTGGTAAGGATCTCTTTCCCATCATACTGACTACATGGGCAACGTTGAGAGGGAATTCAAGAGTGACACTACAGATGACCAGGAGGCCTTCCTCAGTTATGTTAGCAACCTGGTCAGGAGCCATCCTCTATGCCCATAGGTAGTACACAACACATATTTCACTGACACCACAGATATCGACAACATTGTGGTGGACAGGTTCAGTGCAGGTGTCACCCCGCCCTCTCCCCTGTAATAAGGCATAGTTATCCCAGCTGACTGTAACCTCCCCGTCATCACAGATGTCCAGGTGAGAGACACCCAGGACAGCAGAATACACAACATGGATGGGACCTGATGGTATCCCCAGTTGCATGCTACATAACCTCTGACAGGAGCTAAACACACATATAGGAGTGCTATGTAACACTAGCCTGACTACAGGATATGTACCTGTACACTGGTGTACAGCAGCAGTGGTTCCACTCCATGAAGGAGGCACCTCACCATACCAATACAATACAACACAATACATTACATTACAATACAGTACTATACAATATGCTATTGCCCCTGTGTCTACAGCAGCGTACTGTTCTGCTACCCTGACCATTGTGACACATGTGGTGTGATGGTAACTGCTGCTGTCACACAGTTACACAGGGTGACTCATATGGCATATTACCTATCTGACTAACATTCAGCAGGGGTATGTGTGACATGTACTCATGGGGAGTCTCGCTTCTTAACACTGTGTGGTTTATTGCAGGGTGTGTCCTATCTGTGAGTAGGAACTCTTACCTCCACATGTGCACACTATTGCAGTGGCATGGACAACACACAGCAGACATGTAGGTTGTGGATGGTGGGAGGTGTTACTATGGTTGTTGGACATCTGTCATGGGTGTGACCTCCATATGTAAATCTGGGAGTGGTAACCTCTATGTGGGTAGCATATGTGTACTCTGTGGTGTTGTCAGTCACTGTGCATTGGTAGTGTGTTTGAGTGCGTTGTCACAGTGTTGTACATGTCACTGTGTCCTTCTCCATATCTGTTGCTGTAATGTGAGGTCCATACCATGGCATCCATTATGTGGTGTGGGGGTACACCGACCTACATGTCCATACCTGACTCACCATGTCTGCGGACACATACCATGTGCAGGTATTCCAGGGATAGTGTGCCACTGTGACTATCATTGGGGCCACTATTCTACACATTTCTGACCCTGCTCACCCCTGACACATGCAGTGGTGGGCGGCCAATCACATATCTGGTGGTTACTGGTCTGGGTGATCTGGAATGTGGTATGATACTCCGGATGTGACACTGGTGTTCACTCCATGCCTTTGTCACCAGGCACCTGTTGCAATACATCTGTACACATGTGCCTCACTCAGACTTTATATACATCTCTCTCTCTCTCTCTATATATATATATATATATATGTATATAGATATATCTATATGTATATAGATATATCGATCTATCTATCTATATATATATATATATATATATATATATATATATATATATATATATGTCCGTATACATATACACATATATACTGATGTACATATATTGCCATATATGTGGGTGGGGGCACAGAGGGGGTGTGAGTGACATAGGGGATGGGACAGGCTGTGTTGCAGGTCATCATATACAATCATACCTGTAGGTAGTCAGATCAGTCTGTCTATGTATATGTATCTACATATATCTATATCTGCATGTGTGCATTACATAGATATGTTGGTACAATATTCTATCGACATCTGTCTATGTATTCCTACATCCCTCTCTCTATGTATGTATACATATATGCATATCATATATATATCTATATATATCTATATATATATATATATATATATATATATATATATATATATATATATATATATATATATATACACATACATATGTTGACATACATTCATATCCATATGTTAGACAGGTATATCAACATATTTGTCTACTATACTGTATACACACACTAACATACTGCTAAACATACATAGCTGTGTAACCGAATTTGTACATGGCACTACAACCTACAATCAAACAACATTGATATGTGCACATACATGCTCTCACATACAAATGTATGTACAGCCTTCACTGATAGTTGCTGTATGTCTCCTGCCCTTTACACATCTCCATATACATGTGGATACAGACCAATGACACATATGGAGGGTTCACAGTATGTAGACCTTTATAGTATTACTTTACATTACCTGTGTTTGTCACAGCTGCTTCTGCTGCTGTCTGGTTCTCTGTCCTGCTGCTCCACTTCCCAGTTGTCAGCTTTCAGGTAGCTGTTGCTGAACAATTCGTTTCTGTCTGCTTAATTGCAGTTTCTCTGTCTCTCTCTCTCTCTCTCTCTCTGTCTGTCTCTCACATCCTTCTCAGGGTGCAATGAAAGTATTGCATGCGTGGACATGGAGTACAGCATACTTTTGTAGGTATCTGCATATGCCCATGTGATGGCCTCTGCACCAATTGTTAGCCAGCATTTGCTAATTGCATGCAGCCAGTTGTGTACTGATTGCAGTTCTCACTGTGATTTCAGAACAGTGCTATAAAAAGGTGTGTGAGATAGGCGTAGCCCTTTCAGATGTTAAGGGCAGGGACCATGCTGTTATGCTGTGGACAATGTTCTGTGAGTGTAAAGGTTGGTATCTCTCTCATATTTCCAGGTGTGTTGTAGATTAACATTCCTCCATTCATTTCTCCAGTTTCCTGTACTAACTGTGTATGTACACTGACAACTACAACTACTACTATTGTTAATGTGTGTGTGTGTGTGTGTGTGTGTGCTTTCCTTTCACATTTGCTTGCACTCTGTTGCTAAGTCTTCAATAGTTGCCCTTTACAGTCACTACTTCTATGCCTGCTAGGTGTCTTGACTGTAGTGTGCTGCTGTAGCTTTCCTATTTCCCATGTACATTCACACCTTGGAATGCTTGCTATATCTGCTAGGGTGTTACAGCATGCAGTGTGGTCTGGCCATGGTGTGGGCCTTGACATCTATTAGGGTATTTGAGTATGCTGCTAAGCAGGCCCCAGAGACCTTCAGGTTTATCAGTTATGTGCCTCATGGAATGGTACATATCAGTGGGGTACACCCATTAAAATGTCTGGTATGCTGCAGTTGTGACTGTGGGTTAGCATGAGCATATGTATTACTACACTTTTTCTGCCATGCTAGTGGTGAATACTTTCCAGACTCCATAGTTACCATTGCATGTGTTACACCTTTCTGCCTACTGTTTGTACATTTCACATGGGGTCTGTGGGGCATCCCTGTAAGACATTCACTGTTGCTATGTCTAGGTTCTTAACTATTCAAATATGGTGGTGTTGGACCCGTCATGTGTACAGATATTTGCAGGCTGTCCACATTTCTGCCTCATAATTTGGTCAATATCTCATGCACACCTTTATCTGGCAAGTCAGTCTGGGCTCAAGTCAGAATATGGTGACAAACATTAAAGTTCCAGACTGCATACCCTTCCAAACATCCCACAAAGTGTAGACCCTGTTACTTTCTGAACTGTCTGCGTTTGTTGTAACTTTATTTGTAATGTGTCCCTGGTTTTGGGCCTTTGCTCCACATATTTTATTACTTGGTCCAGATGTGTTCCTGTAAGAGGTTGTGGGGTATGGGCAGTGCTTATCCTGCTGTGAGTATGTGTGTGTCTTGCAAGGTGCTATGGTGACATTATTACCTACTAGCTTCCAACTAGCATGGCTGTTTCTGTTCACACACTACTATTATGGAAATCCACCAGTTTTGTTTGTGATTCTAAATGTCATGCTTTGTGTACTACACATCTATATTCCCTTTACATTCATTCCTACTGTTAAATGATATATTTACTTTAGCACAATGTTTCTATATAAGAGTCATAGCTTAGTGGTAAGTCAGGCAGACTATAGTTGCCAAGGTCCTGGGTTTGGGACTCACAGTGGGATTTTATTTTTCATTTGAACTGAGTACAAGACCTGTCAATCAAAGTGCCTAAGGCACTTTTAAGCAGTTGTAACCGGGTTAGTGCTGGTTTGCGCGGAGCTCACGCATGCACACTGGCGGTTAGCTCCGTGCACACAAGCGCACACCCGCTTACAACCACTTAAACGTGCTTACTCTTGCACACACCCGCGCTATTTTCCTTGAAAGAAAAGAAAATGGGGAGACAGGAAAGTGGTGAAAAAGGGGTCACAAAGAGGGTAAGACAGTAGGGAAACAAGCTTGGGATGTGCAGGAGGGATGTAGGTAAGGCCCATAGCTGCCCATTTCTTCAGCAGCAATAGCTGTGCATATGTATGTAATTAGGTGTGACATTTGAAACCTTCCACCCCTGAGAGAGGTGTCAGGACAACAATAATACTTGTTGTACAGCCAATTGGAATTGATAGGTTCCATGTCCAGTAGACATGTGTGCGGAATGGGCAGCTATGTATGGGGCGTAATTTTTTTGTGGGTACAGAGTGCCCTTTTTTTCTTTTCAGGAGAGAGTGGTATGTCAGGTGAAGGTAGTCGGTACAGCTGGGGAGGTAGGTTGGGTAGGTTAACAGACAAGACAAACAAGACGCATACAGGGGCGGTGTATGACACGTGTGGGGGGGTTACACAATTGACGGGGACGGAGGTTTGGATATCCAGAGCCCATGAGCCCACAGATGGCAACAGTGGAACTGATATCCCCACCCATAGGCAGTTGCCACTGTTCCTTCACTGCCCAGGATGGGGCTGTACTGGGGGCTGTGTAGGCGGGGCAATGGGCATGCCCGTTAGTTGCACCACCCGTGCCTCGAGCTGGCGTAGGGGCTCGAGGACAGAGTCCCGAATCTCCCTACGCACCACAGTCCGGATGCTACGGAGGGTGAGTGGTGGATCTCCTCCGGCCACACTTGCAGAGGGGGGGCGAGCCCCATCCCCTGCAGCGCTTCCACCCGCAGGTGGCACAGGACCACCGGAGGAGGGTCCGGACCCGGCACTAGTGCCAGGTGCACTCGCCAGCTGAGGTGGGAGAGGTGGGTCCGCTGGAACCCGCCTTCCCTGTCGTTCTATGTTTTGCATTATGTCATGACAGTTTGAGTTAGTGACATTTAATACCATTCACAATTAGTTGTAACAGCATGCATTAGTATTCCCATTAACCAAACACCCAGATATTCACACCATTGAACAGCGTGCATAACACATGCATAATTTGAACAGTAATACACAGTCCAACAACATGCAGGGTTGATTGATGGCAACAGGCCATCAGGTGTGGATGTATGAACAGGGCGGATGCATCAACAGACATGCAAATATATATGACCCAACAGGACAGACGTCCAGGGGTGGTAATTGTGATTGCACATACCATTTTCACGTGGAATGGGTTAGAGGGTGGGGTAAATAAAGTAATATTAACACCTTCGAATACAAATACATATGCTGTACATTTCTAATAGCTACAGTTATATACACACTCCTGTTCTAACTACAGTGTCCTATATGTTAACTACTTAACCTTGCAGATGGAACTGTTACTGCAACATCAATCTACATTTTATTGCTGTTCATACACATTCATATCGAGCTTTGTTCAGATACATCATCCTGTTACCTGTGCTTGATATACTTGTGGACAAGTGTGGATGTTTGGTATATCAGACAATCATCCTATCTGCATTTCAGACTGGGAGAAACATATCCAGATATTGGTGTACACATTCCACATGCAGCAACACTTTGAACAGATTTTGCTGTTTGGTTCTGAGTCTCACATGCATTTAATTCTGTCCTAACTGCAGTATGGTTTATTCAGGGGTTATAACTGCTGTATTGCTGTATTCCTGACACTTTCTCACACTCTCTCACTTGCTTTCATGTTACTATTCAGACTGGTACTTCTAGGCTTTATTGACATGTTTTAACAACAGTTATTACAGTTCTTTCCAGCAGTCTCACTTCTGTCATGTTTCAGTATTTCCACAGGGATATATTTCACACATGTGATTTCATCCTCTTCTGCAGCGATACTTTACATGCTGCTGCAGGTTGTGTACTATTTTCTTACAGGCAGGGCAGTGTTACTCAAAAATATATGTTGGACAGTGTCATGTTTAGTTTACACTTACAGGCTGGGAACTGTTGCAATCAGGCAATACTTGCATACACTTTCACACTGTTACTTGCAGATTTAATTCCTTCCTGGCTACACTGCACTCTTTTGCTGACTGTCATACATTTATATATCTTTACAGTTACTAGTAGTGGATTACTGACCTGCCTGGTGGCGCAACCGCACCAGCCTATCAGCATAGGCTCTTCGGTTTGCAGAACGGACACCTGCAGCTGTAATATAAATGAAGTAATATTGGAATACACATCTCCATAATTTCAGGTAGTGTAACTTTCTACATACATAATTAATTGTTACTTACTCAGTGGTGGGGCGTTGGGTGATTGCCGGGCCTCCTGGATCCAAAGGTTCAGTTGGTCCTGCTTGCATCTCTTCAGGTCCGCATGGTGGTGACGGACCTGCTCACCTGTCCTTGGAATTCCTGTGGCACTGGTGAGTTCATGAGCCAACTGGTCCCACGCCTCAGCCCTGTACGCTCCCCAGAGGACCTGGCCCTGCATGGGTTGGGCCTCATGGTTGTGGACTAGGAGCCAGGCCATGTACCTGGACTCCTCAACACCCCACCTCTGCGCTCGGCGACTACCCTCACCTACACCTGACATTCTGCCTGCAGGTCTGTTCTACAATCGTTTATGCTGTGTATTCTCGCCTATGGGGCTTATATAGTCCGTTTTTCCCGCACATATCTGTGATTGGCCAGTTTGGAATTGTATCAACTTCAGTAAACCTGCTTTGTCATGCTGTAGTTTGTATTCATTCCTATATATGAGCTAATATTGCATTTCTAGGTACTGCTGTCATGGCTTAGTGGTTCTGTACCTTGACTATGGTGTATAGTATCCTGGGTTCGAACCTGGCCACTGCTTTTTATTTTTCATGACTGTCTAGGCATGTTGAGGGGTGTGTAAAGGCATTTTGGATACGGCTTGCTCACCGTTGCCCGTTGGTTAGCTTGTTTGCGCGGTGCGCAGCTCCGCGCAAACGGGGTACGCTGGTTTGAGCCTCATTTGGCTATTGGCACGCATATTCTGCTCAGCTCAGTTAGGAGCACATATATTTAGCATGGTAAACCACTGCTCAGCTACGGGCACTCGGTTTGCACCAGTTGGACCAATGCTTATCTACGGGCACATACACTCACTCTGTTGTACTGTAGCTCAGCTATGGGCACATCTGGCAGTTTATATTCATTTCTTAGCTCACATTTATTCAATATAAATGGGATATTTCATTGCATTTTACATAAATTCTGGTTTTATGTCTACATATGTGTCAGGGACTTGTTTCCTGCTTATTTTGCATAAAAAAAAAATTTGTGTTGTGGGGGCTCGAACCATGAATGCCTGATCTGCAGCCGGCATCTCTACCGCTACGCTATTGCTTCCTGGCTTATTTTGCATATTTAGTTCTTATATGCTTTCCCACTGACTGCTAACTGTAGCTGCGCTACGGGCACGCCCGCGCAAACGAGCGCACTCACGGTTAAACATCTTTACAATTTAAAAAAAATATGACATGTTCATTCATATTTCTTTTATATATGTTTATGGTCTGTAGGGGCATGTGTTGTGTTGTGTTTATTCACATTTCCATGGACTCTGTTGTGGGTGTCTACTTTGGGCACTTTTAGACTTCTGGGGGCGTGTCTGCTTGCAGGGCTCAGCCTACGGACACGCCCCCTACTGTCTTACACAGACCGTGTTAGACTTAGGTGTGATTCAGCATGCTCTCATGAATATGCAGAGCATGCTGACATCACTCCGTTTAACTGCAGCCTCCGTGTGAGAGTTATAACTCTTACACGGAGGCTTCGTGAATCCTGGGGAGTATTAAAATGATATAATTTTTTGCAGTATTGATTAGTGTATTATTGCAATTTAAGTGGTTTGATTTCAGCTTTTATTAAGCAGAGATTTAAGGTTTAATTTAAGGTACACAACTAAGTAACGATAATGATTACTGGTTGTACAATGATTGGTTACAACAAGTCATATGGTTTTTCGGTAACATTATTAAACTGGTTGTTAAGTGTATTTTCTGATGAAGTTCTGTTTTTTTATATCAAAAAACAAAAGTGCTTACAAATATTTCTTATATCTGGAGCCTTGCCTTTGTGGAGTAACATGTTTGTGTTTTTAATAGCTACAGAACAATCATCCAGTAACTTATTACAGCACAAGACTGCTGCATGCATAACAATGGGAAACAGATTAAGACAAATTTTTAGAATTTTTGTATATTTTTTATTAAACATTACATTTTTAAAAAATGGCACATTAACAGGAAAGACAAAGAACCATAATAACATTTTCTTTGGGTAACCATTTAAAATGTTGGGACACACTCCAGCGAGCCCCAAAATACAGAGAATGCATGGCCAAAAAATTGTACTTGTGTATATTAAGTCCATGATGGTCATTTCTTGGGGTATTCCCTTTTATCTATAGCATGTCAATCTTGGAGGTGCTGTATATAGGTTTGGGGGAATGTGGGGGCTTTCCTCCACATCAGGGTGCCAGGGGACCTGTCCCCCTGCAAAAACAAGTCTAAAGTAGAAGAGCAATGTTTGATATTCATTCGTCTGTATTTTCAGTCTTTTTTTCAGTGTGTCGGCGCTTGGAATTACAAATGCTGACATTTCTATAGGGAGCCTTTCCTTTATTATTTTTATACAATATACACATATGTTTTCTTTTAACAATTTTCATTTACTTCAGCATTATATTTCCTGTCTACCTTTACATTTCATTCCCCCCTCCTGAGCATTATTCTGCATGTATTTTTGTTCCTTCCGTTTTCTAAAGTCCAGTTCTCTTATCTCCTTAACACTGTTCAGTTATTCAGTTACCTTTGGTTTAGATTTTGATTTCCCTTTTCTAGTAATTGCTTTTTTGGCCACCAGTATTATTAAATATAGTAAGGACTTATTAAGTCTGGGCAATCCAGATCCAATATCTCAGCTCAGAAGGATCAGCTCCTTAATTACTCCCCAACATTTCTTACAAATCACTCTATAGAGAATTTTTTAAATCTGCCTGCCCACTACATTCACAAAAACATGCTCTCAATTACCTTTCACTTTCCCATTACACCTTTGGCATTTGCCATCTATCTGAGGAAAAATTATCTGAAGTCTGTTTGGGATATACAAATACCTGTACAAACACTTCCGAGTAAACATTCTAAATCTTTTGAAATGTGTTGGCTACTTGGGAGCTGTACAGATGTCCTTCTATTGTATCTATTATATTGCCCTTCAATTATCCCTCCCCCATTTTTCTAACACCCTGTGATTTATTATTATAGTTATAACGCAGTATTGTATGTGCCCTACTAATTATCCATTTTTAACATCAACTTCTGTTCTCAACTGATCTAAAAGCTCTACCAGATCTAGTCACTCATTTAGCAGTCATCTGCCTATTTCTCTTTCTCTTTGCCTATACTATTTTATCAGTCCCTGGTCTGAAAGGCTGTCTCTAACTTGCAGCCTAAATTGCTGCTTAACCTCATCCCACTCTATGACCATTCCTTCACTAGTCATTTGCACCCAAGACCTTTGTGTCTTTGCTAATTTTCTGTAGTAAATTCAAACCCCCTTATTGCCTATTTTCTATACCCCTCCTTTCTCCATTTCCATGGCCACATCCAAAATCCCACTCTCTCCTTATTTCTCCACCCCATCCTCACCCTCCATCATCCCTTTCCACTTTCTATAATTATGGATATAGACAGTAAGCTAAAGATTTTAGAATGTTGAGGTCACACTCACATCCCACGAAATACTACAGTAAAATATAGCAGTGCCCAAAATACCCAAAATGTTCAATGTGCTTCATTTCTAAACTAATGAGAATATTATATCGAATGCAACAATTCTATTATCTTAATTTATTGCAGTAAGGAACAAGAAGTCAATGCATCATTTAAACAGTAGGTAGTACAATGTATCCAGATTTTCATAATACTGGATAGGATTGCATTGATTCTTGTCTCTTAGCTGTCCTTATTTCATTGTACGACTTCTTATTGTCTCATTAACCCCTTACTGAGTGATAGTAGTTCAGTTGCTCCAACAGTGCTGATGATAACTAATTATCATAAGAGCAGTCAAGTAAATAGTGAATGAAGGCTAATATTATACTGCTTGATAATAAAGACAAGGCTGGGTGTATGCTGATGTCTTTTGATATTACATGTATGATGCCCTTGTTATAAGGACAATGGCAAACAGCTGCAGCACACTGAAAATGGACATATATCCAGTTGGACTAGCCCGGTCAACAAATGTAAAATAAAATAAAATATCTGTGTCAGCTCTACACACTGTCACATGCACACACACACACACACACACACACACACACACACACACACACACACACACACACACACACACACACACACACACACACACACACACACACACACACACACACTGTCTTCTCTGGAAATAGGACAGTATGATAAAATGTAATATTAGGTCCAGATGAGATGAGCACCTTCATTACTGCTGCCCCATTTCCTCTGTCCAGTGTTAGAGGTCACCACAGCACAAAGGATTTAAAGGTGGTGGTAGCATTATGTTAACTGATGCAGCATGGAACACTTTGCCCCTATGCACCACTTTACTAATGCATGCTAACTCTAACCCTAACCCTAACCCTGCCCCTAACTACAACTCTACACCACACCTTATGAAAACCCTTTATGTACCACTACCAGCACACAAGTCACTGAGGCATACATCACATACAGCAGCACACATGCAACACTAAATCTATCCCCTTCCATTGGTTAAGGGTTTCAAACATGCTTCCTTGGGCTTATCTGCTCTTGTTTTGGTTTCTGCCTGTTAATATGCTACTCAGCAATATCTTGCCTGCTGTACGGTCTCCAGTGTTCTCTCTTTATTTATTTATTTATTTATTAATGTTAAAATTATTGGCAGTTTTAGACTTCATTTATAGGTTCATAGGTGATTAGTAGGCTAATGACTTAAGAGCCCTTACAAGCCTAGACAATATAACTTATTTTACTCAATATATGGCCCCCATGGGCAAGACGATGGCATCGCTTTGTGCCTATGCCTTGAGTATCTTACAGATTGCCCCTGTCCATAAGGGACATAGGTGCTACCAACTCTCTTTGGTTTACAGTCATTATTTTGCACATTTATAACTCTTTAGTTATGCTTTTGAGCAGAATGTTATTGTTTCAGTGTCAGAACTTCTTCCTTAATAATCTGCCTTTTACTTATTTTTTGGTGGGGGAGCTTTCTTCCTTACTGTAAAACTTCTCTCTCTTGACCACCAAAAGGGCCTGTTTACTCCCCTGAGTGAAAGCCCATTGGCCCATTCATTCCCTTGGGTGAGGATCTTGTGAACCAGGAGTGCAAGTAGTCATCTATATGATATGGCATGGGCAGGTCGTGTATGTTACAGAGTGGGTGGGCTGTACTTTGCCATATTACTCTGTGCATATTCATTTATGTTCAATTGGTTGGTATGCAGTGGAGATCTGAGATGTATGTCTTTGTCTCTGATGTATGTCTTTGTCTCTGTATGTGATGTGATTAAATGGCCTTGTACCTTTTGAAGATAATCACCTCAGTGTGCTCAGTGTCTAGACTCAGTGTCCTCAGTCTAGATTGGGACTTATACCATTGAATTCCAAGTAGACACACATGTTAAGTCTCATCATCACCTCTGTTCCAGCCCAACCTTCCCCACCACCCACCATGAGAGCTCTAAAAGTTGCCACAGCATATAACTGCACTCAAGTCACCAGGGTTATAGTCTATTGTTTATTCCTCTATCCCAACAAAGCTTGACACCTCTTAGCGTTCCAGCTTCTACACAGAGTTCTGTCTCCATTCAATCAATCAGCCAAATTAAAAATCAGTAGTATTTGATCTAATTATCCAAAGTAATATAGACATCTCAAGACTTATGAACCATGTGATATATATGAAAAAATTAATGCAAATAGTAGAATTTTTATTTTGGTGCAGAATGTGTTGAATTTAATTTGTAAGACAGAATTCTTATATCTCATCTCAATGAAAAAGCTAAATATGTTAAACACATTGATGGTGTCTTTGCCATTATCACGAAGAAACATTGCATACTCTATTGTTGTATTTCTGCAAGTCCGCTCAGTGAGATACTGCCGAAATCATCCAATCCATAATTTCTATATATTTTTTTTTACAGTGGTTCCCTGTAGCACTAAAAATGGCGGTGGGTATAATTCTGTCATCTTGAACAAAAAGATGAACAAATGCAGCCAGAATATATTCATGGTTAAGTGGATTATGAAAACAAAATGATATTTGTAAGACCAACTCTCAAATCTTTACTTTTGAGAAATAATTAATTTAAGTAAGACCATATACCTCTTAACTGTACAGATTTTTGCAGAATGTCCAGATTTTTGCCTCATATTTTTGGTTTGTTCCTCATACAAATTGTGCTTTTTTGACAAATTGCTGGGATGGTCCAAGGATTAAAACTCACTAAATAATAGCACACATTTCAGTTTCAGACTTCATATCCTTCAGAAAATGCATGCTAACACTAATCTTGTTATTCTAACAACTTTCCAAGTTTATAAATGCAATATTTAAAATGTGTCCCTATTTTGAGGCATTTGTCCCCCCATGATATCAGGCTTTGTCCAGATATCTTGCTCTAAGAGATTGAGAGGTATGATCAAAAAATACAAGAAAATATGGAAAGTAAGGCTAAATGCAGACATTTTATTATTATTTGGCATTAAAAGCTTACGTTGTTATGATAAACAAAGGAAGAGAGATGTTAACTAGAGGTGTTTACACCAACATGCTTTAATGAGCTAGGACTACAGGATCACAAGACTAACTTATCCATTAGTTTTGGTGTCCTGAAAGAAATACTAACCACATATAATTACATGTCTCACAGCAGGTTAAATTATGCATGGCATTTGCTTTTAAGTCTTAGAGACAGATGGTGCCAGTGATAGAAAATAGCTAACAATAACAATTACAAAAAAAGATATAACTGTGGAAAATGTTCAGAAATATATTTAGCTAAAAGTCTTATCAAAAGTATAAGAAGTGATATAGTTCTGTACAGTATTTCAGTGTTTTATTCTGTCTCACTATTACTGACACAACTTATACTGTTCACTACTGGAATACAAAGTATGTTATATTTATGAAACATTTCACTGGAAAACCCCAGCACTGTCTACTTTGTTACAGTTCCTGCTGAACATGTTGAACTTTCTTCCTTGATACAGTAGACATTGCCAGAGGAAGTGAACAGATATTAATCCTTATGTTCTAGATAGCATGTAGTCATGTCAGCTCTTCATATAACACTCAGAATAAACAACATGCCCATTATTGAAATGTTCACATTTAAATGCAGTCAGCTCAGGGCACATGCAGAGAATATACAACTACTTATTGGAGTAGGTAGGTCATTAGATGGCAGGTCTTACTTTATTTTGTGATATGGATTGTACAAATTGCTAATGTTTTTAACCTTTAAAAGTGCTTAATGAAAGGGAAAATGGTAAATGAGTTTTTGTTTGAACAATTTTCAAAATAAGATTATATTCTAACGTGTTTTGGTGAATCAAATAGAAAGTAAGTAAACAACCTGCTAAAAATGGTGTGTGATCTTCTTGAAAAGTAGATACAAGATTTAGAGTTCTAAAACAATTATTATATATTTACAACTGCATGGCAAGACTACATATTCCAGAAAGTAGTGCATTCTTATAAAATGAAATTCAAAAACTAGAAGGTATACAGTATGATAGTAAAGTGCATAATTCAACCACTGAATTAAATATATAATGTGCTGGTAATGCTTGAATGGATACTGGGATGATCATTAGTATTCTGTGCAAGTAATTCAGAGGTAAGGAAAGAACAGGCGAGGGAGATAAGGGCAATTAAACAAAGCAAAGAAAGAAAGTGCATAAAAGAGATGAAAGCAAAGATGAGACATGAATTGCAATTGTGAGCAATAAAATGGATAAGAAGAGAAGCTTGGAAATCATAAACAAAGTAGATTGGCTTTAGGTAGTGGAGCTTAAAACACTACTCATGGAGTGTCAGGCACATGGCAGTGAAGTAAAAAAGTAAGGACAGAACTGAGCACGTTAACAAAAGAAGGAAGAGACATAGAAAACAGACAACTGAAAGTTCTTAGTGAATTATTCTCTTCACTTTACTGCAGAAAAGGAAGGCTGAGAACTTCCTTGGAAAGTATCAAAAGCAGGGGGAGGGGAAGTGCAGAGATGGATGTAATGAAGCATGCACAGAAGAAAGGGAATGGCCAAGCTGAGAGATGATAAGGCATAAGCACTTGAAGAAATCCCTCCAAATGCTATACCTTCTGGGCATTGTCTTAAGAAACACTATGACAGACATATTCAATTAGGCAAATGGCTAATATGCAAAATCCCAGTGAACTGCCGAAGAATGCAGCATGTCTACTTCTGAATGAAGACAGCTGCAATGGTCCAGTAAACTTCAGATGCATCAGTTTTATCACAGTGTTGAGGAAGGAAATGGACAATGTACCGAGGGGGTAGTAGACAGGATACCTTAGAGGAAAACCAACTCCAGGAAAACAACTTGTCAAATCTGATCCATCTCTGTCATTGAATCATCATGGAAGGGAGCAGCACAATTTGACTGCTAAAGGGTACCTCCGCCTTAAGAAATCATTTGATTCTGTAGCACATACATGACCTCTGAACAAACTGCATGAGATAGGTGTGGTCATGTGCCTTTTGTGAGGGATCTATGTCACGGTGTCGACTGCACAAATAGTCAACAACCAAAATATCAAACTGAAAACATCAAAAGTGCAAAACGTCAACAAACAAAATTAAACCAAGAAAATGTTTTTTGCAAGGGGGTTGTGCCCTGAAACCACCTGATAATTATATATACCAGCTCCAACATTACACTATAGTTGGGAAAGGGCAAAACCCCAGATTCTGTTGTACCTTGATCTTAGACAAACTGCGACATCCACAGTTCGATGTTACACAGCTTTGATGTTATCAGTACAATTTTTTTAGCTGTCAACTATTTGTGCAGTTGACATTATGCCATATATTCTTTGTGAGTGATTTGAGATGGTTAGTGCTGAAACCAGTGTTTTCTATTATGACTTGTAGAATTTGCATGCTAAGTGTCATTGCAGGCCTCTATTCCAAAGTTTGGCAATAAATTGGAAGGAAGAATAGGCTTTGGAAACAGATAGCTCAGAATTAAAATGACCCATAGGTGTTAACTAGGTCAACCAGGTATTGACTGCAGAAATGGTCAGTGTTAAACAAAATAGCTATTAGTCGACCTAATTGCAAAATGAGGCAGTGGAAAAAGGATATAAACAATAACAAAAGAAGATAGTCCATTATGCCTTTTAGGTTACTTGAGAAAGATAAACTATCTGTGTAACATTTGACTACAAAAGACAATTAACCCTACTCATTACTCTCACCATGATTTCTTGATAAAGAAATAGGCTAAAGTTTCATAAGATATCATAGTCTAGGTGCACCAAATGTATACAATAGAAATGTATTTATTTTCTAAAGTAGGATGATTGATGGTAGAAAAAATAAATTACCAAACTGAATGAATAAATAAACAACAAAGAGGGACATGCACACATATCTAATCCTTCTTGGATTGAATCAGTAGAAAAGTGATCATATTGCAGTGCACTTTTTGGCTATTATAGAGAGGGTCTGGGATTCAGAAACCTTAGCTGCATTGTAGTAAGCAATTTTGTAGCCTCATAAAGGTATACATGATTCAGAGACATGCAAGCTGAGCTGCCCATGGCATATTCAAATGGCAATGAGAACATTATTAAAATGAAAGGAGTCATGTATGCAAATAAGGTAAATCAAGATGGGAGACTGATTCATAAATGTATAAAGAGAGTGACATGTTGATCTAAAACTAGTGACAATGATCACTGCTAAATCATTGTATACATGTTACAGAGCCTTGAAAATATGTTAGGGGTTGCCACTGCATCAGTGAATGTGTATGCACAAGAATCTCTTATTGCTGTTTTGAGCTATGTTGTGATATCAACCTCAGTGGTGTTGTTTATCTGACAGCGCTTAATTCTTCATTGACTCGATAATACAATATTGTGAACTATTGGGTCACCATGCAGGACCTGGTGGACATGTGCACATCTTATTAGTTTGAGAGACAGCCTTACAGAACTATCTTCAAGTTTATAGAGCTGAGTATATTTTCTGTGTTATTCTGTATTATAGAGCTAAATTGTCTGCTTGATATCTGTGTCTTACTGCTCTGCAAATATATAGAAAACAGTATATATATATTTTATAATTTGCACATTCCTTACATCTGTGTTGAAACTGTTCCCCCACCCCCCCCTCATTTCCTGCCTTGTCTTTCAGCTGATATAATTTAGCTAGTGCTGTGTCTCCTTTTAATTAACAACCTGTATTCAAACTGGAACCTTAATTTGAGAGACAGCCTTACAGAACTATCTTCAAGTTTATAGAGCTGAGTATATTTTCTGTGTTATTCTGTATTATAGAGCTAAATTGTCTGCTTGATATCTGTGTCTTACTGCTCTGCAAATATATAGAAAACAGTATATATATTTTTTTATAATTTGCACATTCCTTACATCTGTGTTGAAACTGTCCCCCCCCCTCATTTCCTGCCTTGTCTTTCAGCTGATATAATTTAGCTAGTGCTGTGTCTCCTTTTAATAAACAACCTGCATTCAAACTGGAACCTTAGTTTGAGAGACAGCCTTACAGAACTATCTTCAAGTTTATAGAGCTGAGTATATTTTCTGTGTTATTCTGTATTATAGAGCTAAATTGTCTGCTTGATATCTGTGTCTTACTGCTCTGCAAATATATAGAAAACAGTATATATTTTTTTTATAATTTGCATATTCCTTACATCTGTGTTGAAACTGTTCCACCACCCCCCTCATTTCCTGCCTTGTCTTTCAGCTGATATAATTTAGCTAGTGCTGTGTCTCCTTTTAATTAACAACCTGTATTCAAACTGGAACCTTAGTTTGAGAGACAGCCTTACAGAACTATCTTCAAGTTTATAGAGCTGAGTATATTTTCTGTGTTATTCTGTATTATAGAGCTAAATTGTCTGCTTGATATCTGTGTCTTACTGCTCTGCAAATATATAGATACAGTATATATATTTTTTTATAATTTGCACATTCCTTACATCTGTGTTGAAACTGTTCCCCCACCCCCCTCATTTCCTGCCTTGTCTTTCAGCTGATATAATTTAGCTAGTGCTGTGTCTCCTTTTAATTAACAACCTGTATTCAAACTGGAACCTTAGTTTGAGAGACAGCCTTACAGAACTATCTTCAAGTTTATAGAGCTGAGTATATTTTCTGTGTTATTCTGTATTATAGAGCTAAATTGTCTGCTTGATATCTGTGTCTTACTGCTCTGCAAATATATAGAAAACAGTATATATATTTTTTATAATTTGCACATTCCTTACATCTGTGTTGAAACTGTTCCCCACCCCCTCATTTCCTGCCTTGTCTTTCAGCTGATATAATTTAGCTAGTGCTGTGTCTCCTTTTAATTAACAACCTGTATTCAAACTGGAACCTTAGTTTGAGAGACAGCCTTACAGAACTATCTTCAAGTTTATAGAGCTGAGTATATTTTCTGTGTTATTCTGTATTATAGAGCTAAATTGTCTGCTTGATATCTGTGTCTTACTGCTCTGCAAATATATAGAAAACAGTATATATATTTTTTATAATTTGCACATTCCTTACATCTGTGTTGAAACTGTTCCCCACCCCCTCATTTCCTGCCTTGTCTTTCAGCTGATATAATTTAGCTAGTGCTGTGTCTCCTTTTAATTAACAACCTGTATTCAAACTGGAACCTTAGTTTGAGAGACAGCCTTACAGAACTATCTTCAAGTTTATAGAGCTGAGTATATTTTCTGTGTTATTCTGTATTATAGAGCTAAATTGTCTGCTTGATATCTGTGTCTTACTGCTCTGCAAATATATAGAAAACAGTATATATATATTTTTATAATTTGCACATTCCTTACATCTGTGTTGAAACTGTTCCCCCAACCCCCTCATTTCCTGCCTTGTCTTTCAGCTGATATAATTTAGCTAGTGCTGTGTCTCCTTTTAATTAACAACCTGTATTCAAACTGGAACCTTAGTTTGAGAGACAGCCTTACAGAACTATCTTCAAGTTTATAGAGCTGAGTATATTTTCTGTGTTATTCTGTATTATAGAGCTAAATTGTCTGCTTGATATCTGTGTCTTACTGCTCTGCAAATATATAGAAAACAGTATATATATTTTTTATAATTTGCACATTCCTTACATCTGTGTTGAAACTGTTCCCCCACCCCTCATTTCCTGCCTTGTCTTTCAGCTGATATAATTTAGCTAGTGCTGTGTCTCCTTTGAATTAACAACCTGTATTCAAACTGGAACCTTAGTTTGAGAGACAGCTTTACAGAACTATCTTCAAGTTTATAGAGCTGAGTATATTTTCTGTGTTATTCTGTATTATAGAGCTAAATTGTCTGCTTGATATCTGTGTCTTACTGCTCTGCAAATATATAGAAAACAGTATATATATTTTTTATAATTTGCACATTCCTTACATCTGTGTTGAAACTGTTCCCCCCCCCTCATTTCCTGCCTTGTCTTTCAGCTGATATAATTTAGCTAGTGCTGTGTCTCCTTTTAATTAACAACCTGTATTCAAACTGGAACCTTAGTTTGAGAGACAGCCTTACAGAACTATCTTCAAGTTTATAGAGCTGAGTATATTTTCTGTGTTATTCTGTATTATAGAGCTAAATTGTCTGCTTGATATCTGTGTCTTACTGCTCTGCAAATATATAGAAAACAGTATATATATTTTTTATAATTTGCACATTCCTTACATCTGTGTTGAAACTGTTCCCCCACCCTCCTCATTTCCTGCCTTGTCTTTCAGCTGATATAATTTAGCTAGTGCTGTGTCTCCTTTTAATTAACAACCTGTATTCAAACTGGAACCTTAGTTTGAGAGACAGCCTTACAGAACTATCTTCAAGTTTATAGAGCTGAGTATATTTTCTGTGTTATTCTGTATTATAGAGCTAAATTGTCTGCTTGATATCTGTGTCTTACTGCTCTGCAAATATATAGAAAACAGTATATATATTTTTATAATTTGCACATTCCTTACATCTGTGTTGAAACTGTTCCCCACCCCCTCATTTCCTGCCTTGTCTTTCAGCTGATATAATTTAGCTAGTGCTGTGTCTCCTTTTAATTAACAACCTGTATTCAAACTGGAACCTTAGTTTGAGAGACAGCCTTACAGAACTATCTTCAAGTTTATAGAGCTGAGTATATTTTCTGTGTTATTCTGTATTATAGAGCTAAATTGTCTGCTTGATATCTGTGTCTTACTGCTCTGCAAATATATAGAAAACAGTATATATATTTTTTATAATTTGCACATTCCTTACATCTGTGTTGAAACTGTTCCCCCCCCTCATTTCCTGCCTTGTCTTTCAGCTGATATAATTTAGCTAGTGCTGTGTGTCCATTTAATTAACAACCTGTATTCAAACTGGAACCTTAGTTTGTGAGACAGCCTTACAGAACTATCTTCAAGTTTATAGAGCTGAGTATATTTTCTGTGTTATTCTGTATTATAGAGCTAAATTGTCTGCTTGATATCTGTGTCTTACTGCTCTGCAAATATATGGAAAACAGTATATATATTTTTTTATAATTTGCACATTCCTTACATCTGTATTGAAACTGTTCCCCCAGCCCCCCTCCCTATTCTTGGTTGTAGTTTAAATTTGGTGGCTTTTGCAGTGCCCGCCCCACTGTAGATTTGATCTAAGACACTCCCCAGGACATCTCTTTACCGCATTCTACCTAATAAACCCTTTCTGCACTTGCTTTTAGTCCTTTTTAATTTAATTACATTTTTTCAAACTGTGTGTGGACTAATATTGCTACATATTCAAGTGTGCCAGCTTGCACTGCATGAGAATTGTATTTACTACTGCTTTTACTACCTTTCAAAAAAAAAAAAAAAAAAAAAAAAAATTCTTCTGCTTTTACTGTACTTGTGTTTCTTCCTACTTTATTTTGCTTTTGCGTCATCTTAAAAGTTCTCAATTGTATTTATTACTGCTTGGTGTAACTCATTCTAAGCCTTTTAGTTTAAACACTTGGGCTTCAGACCAGTTGTTTTACATTGAGAGGGTTTGTGGTCTGCACTGTAGTGGCAGAACAGGTAGCTTACATCCTTCTAAGTTGGGAACTGCTGTTTGAGGGCTCAGTGTCTGTTATTCTAAAAGTATATTAATTCTGGTTTAAGCACTTGGGCTTTCAGGCCAGTTACTTTACATTAAGAGGGTTCGTGGTCTGCACTCTTTTGGGAGGAGAGGCTGGACTCTGCCCTTCTGAGCTGGAAATTTCTGGTTGAAGGCTTATAGTGCATGCATATCTGAATTTCTTCTTACTGAAATTGGTACACCTTGTTTGCTGTAGCATAGACTAGATCCAGGCCTGCTGAATCTAGCTTTGTTTGTATAACTTGAGCACTAATCCAGGCATTATTTAAAGTATTCAGTTGTATTTATTACTGCTTGGTAGTAACTTGGTTAAAGTGTAGCTATCATTCTAAGTCTTTTGGATTAAGCACTTGGGCTTCAGACCAGTTGTTCTACATTAGGAAGGTTTGTGGCATGCACTGTGGTGGCAGGACAGGTAGCTTTCATCCTTCTAAGTTGGGAACTGCTGATTGAGAGCTCAGTGTCTGTTATTCTTAAAGTGTATTAGCTCTGGTTTAAGCACTTGGGCTTCAGGCCAGTTATTTTACATTAAGAAGGTTCGTGGTCTGCACTCTTGTGGGAGGAGAGGCTGGACTCTGCCCTTCTGAGCTGGGAATTTCTGGTTAAAGGTTTATAGTGCCTGAATATTTGAACTGTATCTTACTGAAATTGGTACACCTTGTTTGCTGTAGCATAGACTAGATCCAGGCCTGTTGAATCTAGCTTTGTTTGTATGCTTGTTATTTCCCTGGAATGCTAATTCCACCTAAAACGCGGCTTCTCAGCGCTTCTGTGGATCCCTAGTGATATCTCCATTGCTTACTGTACTTATTTCCTTGCTTCACTTGAAAGAAAGTTACTGTTTGTCGTTTTTGCATTTAAGTTACCTGTAACACATTGCACTTGTTACCTGGCACTTGCTCACTAAAGCAATTATAAGTCAGCACTAAAAACTAAAAGCACTACACCCTCGCTCCCCATTGGCCCTTGTTTTCAATTATAAAGGAATTCCCAATATTATTCTAGCATGTCCAAAGGTCAGTTGTCAATCTCCTCTCCGGTCCAGCTGGTGAATATGGGAATCTTGAGGCAATGTTACAACTGCCTCATGTACACAGACAACCCTCTCCTCCTCCCAACAAATTCCAACACATGTGAGAGATGCAACTATATAGCCAAACTGGAGGCTAAGCTCTCTCAACTCAGTACTGGCATAACCAGTCAGGAGGAGAAGGAAACCACACTCACTACAATTCCAGTCTCACATAGACCTACCACGACAGCAAACCAAACACATAATCACACAAAACATACTCGAGGCTCTAAATAAAGATCTGCCTAAGCAGCAGAGACCTCCAAAGCAGACACCCAAGCAACCGCTACCCCAAAACAAAACATGTGCAACACATATCTCACAAGGCCAGTGTGCCGAACAGTCACAGCCCTTAAGGCTAAACAACACACCTGATACACTTGTAATAGGTGACTCTGTCGTCAGGCACACTGACGTCCCGCTCACCAGGCTGAACAAGGAGAAGGTCACGGTGAGCAGCCTGTCTGGCGCTAGGATCCGCCACATAACACAAGCACTCAGGTCACTCCAAGGCAAGTACAAATATGACTCAGTCATTGTCCATGCTGGTGTGAATGACCTGAGACGTACCTCCCTGGACTACATGAAAAGAGACATAGAAGAGCTCTCTGAGCATGTAGCCCAGGCTGGTATGACCCTGACCTTGAGTAGCATCTTACCCTCACCAAGAATGATGCCACAATATGAAGACAAGATGATCAATTTCAACAATTGGCTTAAGTATTGGTGTCATTCAAAGGGGATCCAATGCCTGTCAGCTAGGGATGATATGCACGACAAGCCACGATGCTTTGCTAGGGACGGCTTGCACCTGTCACCCCTGGGCTTTCGGATATTGGCAAAGGCTCTTGATACCTCCATAGTTCCTTTTTTAGGCAAGGCTAAAAAGACAAACCCACCTCCATAGGTATCACAAGAGATAAGAAACTAAGAGTAATGCTACTCAACGCCAGAAGTCTAAACCTCAAGATGCATGCACTCGAAACTCTCCTTAGCATGGAGAACATCGATATCTGTGCAGTAACAGAAACCTGGTTCAGGACTCCCGAGAGCACCCCAGCACTACCAGGTCATACCTCATACCATGCTTTTCGGCCCCAAAACTTGGACCGAACCACAAAAGGAGGGGGAGTATCGATATTCATCAAAGATACCCACACCTCCAGGTTGGTGGCAAAGCACGAAGCATCAGAGACTATCCATGTGCAACTAACAGTGGGTAAAACTGCCTTCCAGTTTATAGCCTGCTACAGACCACCCTCCCAAACCCAGGAACCCCGCTCGGCCTTCCTGAGAACACTGGAAAATATGAAGGTCACTCCGAACACCATTATATTGGGTGACTTCAACTACCCAAACATAGATTGGGAGCATTACTCTAGCTCCAACACCCTTGCCCAAAGGTTCCTAGAATTCATAAACTCAAATGCTATGAAACAACTTGTTACCACTCCCACAAGAGGGGAAACCATACTGGACCTGATCATCACCAACATGGGGACTCTATGCTCCAGACCAGAAGTGTATCCCTCACTGGTAAGATCAGACCATAAACTGATCTCATTGGATATTCACATCCCGACCCCACCCCCTGCCCAGAAAACCACAGTGAAAAACTTCTCTAAAGCAAATTTGACACTCCTCAAAACCGAGGTGGAATCCTTCACAGCCCCCGGGCCTGTGGAAAATACGGCCCAGACCGCAGAATCCTTTATAAATGCATTCTATGAACACCTTCAGGAATGCATGGATCATTCATTCCCAAATAAAACCAAGACCCAATCCTCCAAAGGCAGACGACCTGTCTGGTGGACCCCAGCCATAAACAAACTATACAATAGAAGGAGGAAGCTACTACATGATAGAGCAAAATCCCAAAAAGGGAAGGCATCTCTGATCAGTATTAGCAAAAAACTAAGGGCACTCATAAAATCGTCAAAGGCCAGCTTCGACAGAAAAATTGCACAGGACACTACGGATAATCACAAGGCTTTCTTTAGTTATGTTAGGAACCTAGGTGGGAATTCCCAGATATGCTCAGAATTAGTCCAAAATGACAAAAAATACACTGATCCCACAGACATTGCCAACATCCTAGCTGACAGGTTCAGCACAAACTTCTCCCCCCCTCCCCACCGAAAGGGCAAATATCTATCCCAGCAGAGTGCTGCCCCCCTGACATCTCAGATGCTCAGGTGGGAGCCGCCCTCTCCAAAGCAAAAAACACAGCATCAATGGGACCAGACGGTGTCCCAGGCTGCATCCTACATGAACTCCAAGAAGAGCTAAACCCAAACATAAAACTACTGTTCAATCTCAGCCTTACTACAGGATATGTACCCAAAGAGTAGCATACAGCAACAGTGGTCCCTCTCCACAAAGGTGGTGCCTCAACGGACCCTGGAAACTATCGCCCCATAAGCCTGACTAGCTTGGTCTGCAAAGCTATGGAAAGGATCATCATGGACCTCATAAATAAAGATATTGGGGACCTACAGACACTGGATCCTACCCAGTTCAGCTTTGTTAAGGGCAGATCCTGCCTCTTAAACCTGGTTGACTTCTTTGAAACAGTCACCAAGGCCATTGACGAAGGGAAGGTGGTCCACACAGCCTATCTGGACCTCGCAAAAGCCTTTGATACAATACCCACTCGGGCATTATAGATAAGCTCACCAGCTTAAATATAAACCCCTATGTCACTAGATGGGTTGCAAACTGGCTCAAGGACAGAACCCACATGGTTAGAATTGCTGGAGCCATGTCAGACTCCAAACCAGTTACAAGTGGCGTCCCACAAGGCTCAGTCCTGGGACCTCTCTTGTTTGGTATATATTTCTCGGAGGTACAGGCCAACACGGAAGGACTGTGGCTGACCAAGTTCGCAGATGACTGCAAACTGGGCACCATAATCGACTCTCCAGCCGACACAAGCATCCTCCAAAAGGGCCTCATAGAAACAAACAACTGGTGCCAGAGCCATGGCCTCAAGCTAAACGCCAAAAGTGTATAGTCATCCCTTTGGCAAAAACAAAGTGCCCACAAATTACCACATAGGTGGTAATCCATTAAGTACAGAAGAAGTAATTAGGGACCTGGGGACCCAAGTTGATAGGCAATCTCTCATTTGACAACCACGTGGCCAAAGTGATTAGAAAAACATTTTATATAGCCCACCTAATCATGAAGGGATTCACATCTAGATTAGGGGAGGTCATTGTGCCTCTTTACTCATCCCTCATCAGGCCCAAAATCGAGTACAATGCCCCTTTTGGGATGTACCTTACCAAACACCTGCAGCAACTGGAAAGACCCCAAAAGTACCTCACCAAGAGGATCAAAGGGCTCAAACAGATGCCATATGCTGCCCGGTTAAAGAAACTCCAGCTCTACTCAGTGGCATACCGCCTGCTCAGAGGTGACCTGTGCCTGACATATAAGGCCATGTCCAACCCGGAATTAAGGGACATGCTGCACCTCAAAAAATCCAAATCCCATCGAGCTACACGCTCGAGAGACTTGAACCTCAGCACTGAAATAAATAGGACATGCTGGAGGGACAGATTCATAACCCAGAGGCTCCCTTCACTCTGGAATAAAATCCCAGTCCAGGTTAGGCAGAGTTCCTCATTGACTCTCTTCAAGAGGAGTCTTGATGAGTGGATGGGAGATCATAGGTTTACCCCGGGTATCACTTCTGTGTCACTGTTAGACAGAGGCACAGTATACTAACCACGAAAAAGGGCATAGCAAAATAAATTTAAAATGGGTGGCGAAAGCCAAACATACTCTGGCTAGGCTTATAAATGCCCTAGGGCAGATAGCCTAGTATGAACCTATGAACCTATGAACCTATGAACCTATCTGTATGCCTGTGGGAGTAATGGGTTACCCATCCCAGTGGATACCAAGGCCATCTGTGGCCTTACAAATATTAACTGCAAGGCATCAAGCCCTACCTAAATGATTTAAAATCTGGCATTTGCTACATCATAACTATTTAACTTTAAAAAATGTATGTGAAATAGAAAGTGTATCACTCCAATAAATGTCAAGTAGCATGCAATACACAGGTATAATCTACAATGTGTTAGCAGGCCACCCAGGCATGTTCAGCATATCTTATTTTTCTCTTTCAGTTTAATAGCTAAAACCACCTACTCATTTCTGTAATATGCACTTTCTGTCTTCTAACCATTAGCTGATAATTTCTAGTAATGTTTCATTAAACGTTTACTCCTCTCTCTTACTGTACCTTTTTGTCAACTAAATGTGTATATTTCCTCCTTGGCTTTTATCGCCATACTTTCATTGAAAAGGGGCTTCATGCCCATTTAGACTATCATGGTAAACAAATGCTAATAAATAAACAAATAGTCAAAACTATCATATTTGGCACTCATGTGACCTGTACCAATAGCTTGTGAGAGGTAATCTCCACCAGGGGGCATCTTATTGGAAAAGGCCAATTATGCCCTGGAAAACTGGCTAAGGATACCTATCAGAAATCCCTAGAATGAAGAAGACCAGGGATACAAATACAGCCTATCACAAATGAGGGTCATATTGAAGTGTGAGTTTGGGTTGCAGAAGGCATACTATCTTTATTCATCCTGTGGTGCCCTGCAGTATGAACCTGACACATGTCCAAAATTATTTTCAGTATTTGCAGTGTTATACAATATCATACTTATGAGACAGTTACAGCAAGGAGGCTCTTCTTGCAGGAAGAGCAGCCTCCAGCACTCCAAGAAATGGAGGCTGAGCCAGATGTGGAGTCAGTGAAAGAGCCAGCAGTGGTGGATGAACATGGTATAAGGAGATGGATGCAGCATGCCATGGAACCAGCAAACAGGCAGAGGTCATGGCCATAGACACAGCTACTTCAGGGGATGACTTTAACCATGTCTCAACTGAGCACCAGTACTCATCCCCCTGGGCATTACTGAGCAGCATTGTGCATGTGTAGATTATCAAAACAAAAGCACACAAAAAGTTCCAACTGCTGGAAAAGATTGCTGCCAAAACAACAACAAGTTTCCAAAGCATAAAACAAGAATGGCAGGACCACCACAGCTTGCAAGTACTGTACAAACACTTTTATTAAAATAATAAAACAATAAAACAGATGAGCACTTTCTCATTGTGCAACCAAAGCTTCTTCGGATCTAGAAAATAACATCATTAGACCATTTAAAAATATTTGAATGGTAATTACATAGGCACTCCTGATCAATTACATCATTACATCTTTTTCCTTCCCTTTAGTACAGGTCTTAAAGAGACACATGCATTCAAACCAGGATGTTTGTCAGCTTGAAGCTTTAAAATCCATTTGAGTTCCATAGATTCAGTGTAGTTTGTCAAATCATCCTCCCTAACACTCACAGGAACAATCTGAAGTACTCTAAAAACAAACCCATGTCCTTTATTTTCTTTAATATGTTTGTCCAAAGCATTTTTAATATTGCCTTTTCTAATATCATAGGAATGACCAAATATTCTGTCTTTCAACCTTTTATTAGATTTGCCAACATAAAAACTGTGACAGGGCCTGCAGGTTGCTAAATATACAATGTTCTCAGTGCTGCAGTCTGCATAAAACCTAGGACAAAAGTCCTTTCCTTGGGCTTAACTTCAGTGACAGCAACGAAGAGGTACAATTTGTTAATAATGATTTTCCTGACTTCTTGAAGATTGTACGAGAACTGGAGAACAATCTTTTTAAGTTCAAAAGACAACAATGGCAATGCCTACATTTAGAGGCCTGCCTGCATTATAAAATTGTCCCCAGGGGGCTGCGAGTGCTGTGCATGCCAAGTTATGGCCTGGCACATGCCGAACTTCTCAAACAATGGCAACAAATAAAATGAATGTAATGATGTAATTAATCAGGAGGATCTATGTAATTACCACTCAAGTATTTTGAAATGGTGTAGTGATGTTATTTTCTAGATCTGAAGAAGCACTGGTTGCACAATGCAAAAGCGCTCATCTGTTTTATTGTTTTATTATTTTAATAAAAGTGTTTGTACCTGAGAGCTGTGGTGGTCCTGCCATTTTTGTTTTATGCATGTGTGGGTGTAAGTAATTTCACATCTTACCTAATGGAAATGGAATTGCTGTACTGCATGCTTTATATGTAATTATATGTCTCAGCACAGTACTGGCATTTTTCAAACCTTACAGTGGAATATACAGATACTGGAATATTCAAAGAAGGTGAGACCTCCAGTAATCCACCACAGCAAAATTCCAGAGAAATATAAATAAAATCAACGATGTTTATTCCACAAAAATAAGAGAGCAGCAGTAAAATAATAAAACTCAGTCCTTTGCAGTCTGATAAGTGCTCTGAAGAAGTCATATTGCCTTCTTTGAATTCTTTTTTCCATCGGTATCTTTAAACAGTGTAAGGAAAGTTTTTTTCTGTTATACTGGAATATTCAGGGTCATGCACAAATTGCATGACTGTGTTACCCCATACCATGCAGCAGTTGATGAATTGGATCACAGGTGTAGCTGTGAGATGCCAGCCATATGTCACTGCTATTTCTGTGACAGAAAACATGTCTGTTGAAGGTAAGACTAATGCACCTGCAGTGTTCAGTGGTCGTACATGGAGGAAACTAAAATATACCTCCATATACTCTGCCATGACCAGCATCAATGCCTACTAGTGGTGGGATAAGATGGCCTCCAATATAAAATGAAGGTGTGAAATGTTCCGGAAAAAGCTGTGTCGGGAGTGACAGTAATCCCACACACAGGTGAGCAATGTTGCCACCATTGCAGTGACCTCAAAAGATAACATCCCAATCTCCTTGGCCAGTAGGAAGCCAAAGTTACAGCTACAGCACCAGAAATGCACTGTATCACCTACAGGTAGATACATACACACTGCCAGTGTGTGGTATCCACAGATCTTACACCCTCCTGTTTTTCTATCTCTCAATAGCCCCAGAAGCAACAGAAGAGAATGTGCAGCTATATAGGAGGAGGATTGAGCTTACCAGGCACTGGTGTGAGTAGACCTGCATCATACAGTTCAGGTTAAGTAATGACATAAGTTTGAACCGGTACTCATGTTGCAGGCAGGCTGTGAGTGTTGATGCTTATAGCTGTAGACTATCACTGTATATTTTGTCCTGTACTGCTATTTCTGTACTAAATTCCATAGCTCAAAAGTTGCAGCATGAGTGTTTGACACTTTTACTATATGTCTGATTGCACGACTAATTCAGATTGTAGAAGTACATAACTTCATAAGTCTTATTACAGTGCTAATGGTCTTAATGGTCATCTAGGAACACTGATTCCTTTAAATAAGGCATATAAATCTTATTTCCCATCCAGGCATCCAAAGACTTTTTAAACAGTTCTGCACTCTTTGACAAAATGTATTTCCATCAAAATGCTATTCCAAACAAATATAATTTTATTTATAATAAATTAAAATCTTAATTTAATTTAATTTTACATAGTGGAACTTGAAAAGTCAGATTATTATTCCTTAAATTCCTTTTACTCATAAGAGAATTCATAATAAACATTGCCTGCAAAACACAATCATGAAACATATTGTAGGTGAATATTAGCTTACCACTATAACTTAATGAACAAAATTGTAAATGCCTGCACCTAGACTCATAATCCAGTACCCAAACAGAACTTTTTTTTGCTTGCTTGTTTTTGTTTTTTGTAAACTTCCTTTGTACACCTTCAAGTTCTTTTAATTGTCCCTATGTAAGGATACAAAATATATTATACTCCAAAACTCATCTGATAAATGAAACAAATATTGCCACTAAACATTTCTAATCTCTTATTGTCAATGATTTCAACATAAATCCCAATCTTCCTTAAAGCTTTAGAACATACGTTTTAATATGTTTATCGACATTCAAGTTAAAAGTAACAAAAATTCCGAAATCATTACACTGTTGAGTTACCTTCAACATATCACTAGCTAAGTATAGTGGCTGATTATTAAACCTCCTTGTAAAATACATATATTTCTTGGCATTAAATTTCAAACCCGATAACTATGCACATTTTGATAATTTCTTCATATAGGCTTTTATCGAATCGCAATATTTGTCAGTTTGCATAACAAAACCAATAATACAACCATCAACATATTTAAATGCCCAGAAATCATTATTTTTTGAGACAGTAGAAAAAAACTATATTAAAAAGAAAGGGTCCCGAGCATGATCTTTGTGGTACACCAGATTTCATTGGCAGAGACTCAGACAATATACCCTTAAATCATAAAATTGGGTACAATTCCTGAGCCATCCCATAATCCATTTGTCAAGACAGCTATTTACCTTCATTTCTTAAAAACATTTTTTTAATTGCCAAAAAGATAAACAGTGAAATGCTTTAGATAAGTCAAGAAAAGGAGCTGATGGATAAAGTCCTTGTTCCCAAGTATCTAATATGTGCTCATAAAAATCAATCAGATTTGTTAATGTAGATCTTCCCTTAACAAATCCATGTTGTTTAACATCCACAAAAGATAGATCAGTACCTATTATATTATATAATTCTATTAAACATGGGAGTTAAACCTATAAACTATAATTTCCAATACAATCTTATTTCCTTTTTTAAAATATGGGCATAATATGAGAGATCTTCCATTCTTTTGCTACATATTCTTGCCCCAAAAAGTTGTTAAATATAATGTAAAGAATTTGAAGCAGCACATCTCTAATCTTAAACAACTGTATACTTAATATTAAGTCTAGATCATATGATGGACACTTATTTATTTTTGATAATAACTTAGGAATTAATTTGCTCATAGTGGTCAGGCATATTCCCCTAATTTTTATTTCATCAAAATGTAATTATAAATTATATATCATCTTATGTTTCTAACTTTATATAATATAGAATGTCAATGTTATTTGCATAGACACCAATGTAAATAGTTATATAATGGTTTGAAGTTAGTAATGTTTTAGAATTGTAAATATGTTATTTATCTTTATTTCATGTAATGTTTAAGACATCTTATTTGAAATAATAAAAAAAAATATTTAGTGAAAAATGTGATTATAAATCAATGACATCATCATGATTCAATGCAAAATCTTGATTGAATTCATTAGATATAACCCAAGCATCAAAATATCAACATTATTTATAGCTCAACATGTTATGACAGTGTATGCACTGATTTATGCGGGTATGATTCCAAAATTTATATCATGCTGTTATTGCATTTTTCAGCAGAATACCCATAATGCTATATGTAAAAAAATATATACGAGCTGCAATTTTTCATTGAATGTGCAATTTTCTCTCCAGCATTTCTTTCTCATTATCCTTTCTATTAAATACATATGTGTTATTTTTATGCTATTTTTCTCCAGTTATTAAAAAAAAAATATATATATATATATATATATATATATATATATATATATATATATATATATATCAGTAGCTGAACCTACACACATCACTCATGCAAAGCTGCCAGTACCCCATGAGTGGCACAACCATCTACAATCTGCCATCTAGCCTTCCAGGAAAACCTCCCCAGCTCAAACATCAGCTGTAACAGGCACACCATCCAGCCCTACACTGGACACTGAGGCTGTAGCTCCCCCCTGTGGCAGTGAGGGTGACACCATTGTGGCCGACATTGTGGAGTCAGTTGATTGGACGACATCTGGATGCCTGCATTAGCACTCTATATAGCTTCTACCAGTAGCTCATTGACTTGCATCCCTACCTGCTCTGGCTCTACTACTTGAGCCAGTGCCCAGTGTTAAGGGAGCCCAGGATGATGGTTAACCTCCCACTAGGTGAGGGCCTCAGGGATGTCAGCTGTGCACCTCTGTCCTATTATCCTTTTGTGTCTATGCATCTGCTGATTGCAGTCCAATCCTCCCAAACAGCATTGCCTAACCTCTGTTTGTCCAATGTGTCTTTCACTATAGTGTTACACCTCCCTTATTGTGTCAGTACCTCTCCTTTCAGTCTTGTTTGTCTTCTGTGTTTGTTTTTGTGTCCCTGTTACCTATACTAACTCTCTTAACTTTGTCTTATTTCCCATATATCCTTCACCTAAATTATTCTCTTCATATATGTGAAATAGGCACTTGATTCACTTAAATTCTGCTCACTCCTTAGATTTTCACTTTATGTTTTACTCTTTGCTTGCTTGCTTGCGTCCTCCTTTTCTATTAATTTCCTGTAATCCTATTTCCACCCTTTCATTTGGTCAAAATAGATGATAACATTATTATAATGGACATTTAAGGCTGCCACATGACTTTCCTTCTTTCTGTTTCTGTGTGCATGTGACACTTTGAAACAAATACACAAGTGATTCAATTTTTATTTCCTTGTCTTTCCCTTTTGCCACAATTCAAGGGTATAACTACAAATCACAGCTGATTTCCCCCACTGTTAATTGTCAATGAACAAATGATTTTCACTTTTTTATTTCCTTGCCTTTCCCTTTTGCTACAATTAAGGGGTACAACCACAAATCACAGCTGATTTCCCCCACTGTTAATTGTTAATGAGCGCCGTGGTTCTTCATGCAAACAAGGTAAATAGTAGAAGCAGGCTGTCCACAACCTTGCTCACAGTGTTCCTGAATCCCAGGGCAGATTACTAATAGAAACTAAGTCTGGAAAAGTGAAAATAGTTTGAACAGAGTGCAATTGCCAGTAGAGGTCTATGCATCCTGCTGATTCAGAACTGGTGGCAAACAGACTTAATATGACAGATGTCATCAGTATAAGAAATCAAGCTACGGGGATTGTAATATTCCCATTCAGACAAATGATGCAATGGGTGGAAATGGCATTTATTCAAGCAGCAACTCTTTTTCATTCTAAGCCTGTTTTCTCATTGGTTTATTCTTTTGCTGCAGTCTGGCATACCTGATAATTCATGCAGCTACATACATGCCTGGTCATACATACAGCTGTCCTATGGGCCAAATGGATATCCCGCACCCAAAATCAAAGGAAGTATCTTGGAAATCAAACTGAACAAAATTACTGGGCATTGATTTTGATAGAGTAGGACTGAAAAAAGGACATTAAACTATAACAGCTGGTTAAAAAGTAAAACGTTCTGCAGTTCTATTATCTTAAGCATGCCTTTTGGGGCCAGCAATGTGGAGATGATGACAGCCATCCAGTTGCAGTCAGAACTGCTGGGACAGCTGAGAATAATTCTGGAGATGTGGTCAGAGTGGTAGGGTATCTTAATATTGTCTCTCAGGTACTGAAACCATAGGAAGTCTGAATGGGAAATGTGTAAAGAGATGCCTGAAATTCTGGCATAGCATTATATCACAATGTTATGGATTCACTGGAGAGTGGCCTATATCTAGATAATGTGCTGCACTTGTCAGTTATTGCTTTGGTTTTATCAGTCACGACATTTAATGGCTACACTATACTAAGTATATAGCAATTTCCCATAGAAGAAAAGTAAGATAGGCTAGATCACCATCATTACCACTATGTTATAGGTAAGGTAAGCATTTGAAAAGCAACTTATAATTAAAATTTGCAACTCTGGATTGTAGGTACAGTAGAAGCCCCTGTCACATGCCTAAAATGCCTGTTCTTTTCTAGCCCAGGGCACGCATGGTGATTAGAACATCGCTAACAAGCCCTACCATCCCCCAACATACACATGAATAATGGTACAGGATTGTAATTCAAACGTTCATCCATCCATCCATCCATCCATCCATCCATCCATACACCACCCACACATCCATCCATCCATCCATCCATCCATCCGTCCATCCATCCATCCATCCATCCATCCATCCATCCATCCTTTAATCCATCCACCCCATTTTCCCAGTAACCCACATTATTTTACAAGATACATAGTCATGAGATCCTATCCCAGCAGCCAATAGATGCAAGTCACTGAAAATCAGAAAATGCCAACAGACTATCACAGAATGCAAAGTCTCACTCATTCATTCTATTACTCACTCACTCGCCCTCTAATTTGTCTTTTTCTGCACATATTTAGACAGATGGACTCAAAGTGATTTCTCTTCTATAATCTTCTCAGTCAGCCCTAAGAAGATAAGTAGGCTAATATATGAAGTCCAGAAGAGACAGCTGAATGTCATCTCTGCAAAAACTCCTCTAGGCATTCCCTGGCAATTACCTACCTCCTACCTTCTCTTCTATACGGAGCCCCTCTTCTAACCAATCTGTCTGCTTCCAACACCTCTAAACTTGAAGCTTGCTATAACAAGATCTCCAAATTTGCCACTAAATCCAAAATCTCAACTCACCACTGCCTTAGCCTACAATGTCTGAACTGGTTAGAATTCCCAAACCACCTAGACTATCTCCAACTAACCATCGCTCACAAATTAATATTCTCCCCAGATAAATGCTCAGCCTTAACAAACATCCTTCTCCTATACATCCCAAACAGATCTCTGAGATCTGAACACCAAAACCTAATTTCCATTCATAAACCCAAACGTCCCGCTGGCCAGCTCCTACTCTCCTTCTCTCTAGGTAAAAAATGGAGCTTTCTTCCTCTTTCTCTTAGGGCTATGCTTAACACTGAATCCTTCAAGACCCAACTTTTCCTACACCTACCTTCCAAATGGAAATGCTCCTGCTTTCACCCTACATAAATTCTAGGGATTCTCCCCACTAGCTCTCCATATTCCTGCCCCACTTTACTCTCAAGTTTTTTTCTATTCCTCCAAAAACAGAACTAGCAGACTTTAACTAACTCCAGGTATGTAAATATGTAAATATTGTAAACATCTGAAGAGCCATTCAAAAAAACAAATTGTCTGTTTTACACTGTCTTATGATGTATATTACACTTTTGCAGTTTCCTCAATGTATGAATCTCACTCTTGTATTTTACATCTACATTATGTACCCTTTAGTGTATTTTGTAACCTTTATAGTATTGTATTGCTGTTGGAGCTTTTCTCCCCGGGCCTCCACTGAAAATGGGCACTTCTCGGCCCAGTGGACTTCCCCGGTAATCAAACTAAAATTAAAATAAATAAATAAAAAATAAAATATGCAATACTCATCATGTTCATTAATCTTTAAAGGGTTTGAATACAGTATGGTTCATCTCACCATTATCACTATACCAATATATGTTATGTCTCTTTTTTAACATTTTGCATGCTTCTAGAGTGCAGGTTAATAAATATTAGCAACCACATTATTGTAGTATATTAATTACTTCAATTTGAATATTTTTTGTTAGTGGCATTCCAGTATGTACTTCAGCATCACAAATACATTTCTATCTACTTTTTCAAAATATCATTATTCCATAATATCATTTCCCTGAGTACTTAAATTGTTTCACTTCTATTATTATACTAGCACATTAGTCTTGACATTGATTAAATCAAACAAAAAATAAATAAATAAGATGCCTTTATGCAGCACATATCCCTGTAAACACCACAATAACATATAATAGACACATTAGTTAATGCCTTTACAAGTCAGAGTGGTACACCTCCTTCATTTATTCTTTTATCTCCATTCTGCTTTCTTAGTTGTGGAATGTAATCCTTTTTCCTGATGGTACATCATTTAAGAATTTAAAATTAGACAAGCTGTCCATTAAAATAAGTAATTGGGCCATCTTTAATCAAAGCTTAAAAAAATCACAAGCAAATGATGCACAAGGTAATTTATAACATGGTCTAACTCCATAGCTGTACAACCTCAAAGAAAAGAAATACTCAATTTCCCAGTAAAGCTGAACATTTTTTAATCTTTTTCAGCCCTTGAGTTAAAGTATAAAATAACCAAAAACATAAAGGCACTACAAAACCCAAAATACTCCATAGGCTGCTATGTGACATTGCAATTGCCCTAACCCACATTCCAGTTTGGAAAAAAAATAAACTTCATGGGTACCCAGGAGCCTTGAGATCACCACACCAGGACCCGAGCAATCTATTTGGAAAATGGTCTGACGAAATGAACATTTTTTTGGAAAGACAATGCCCCTCACATACACCATAGATTATTCTAGCAGCAAGAACTATAATATGCAATAAGAACATTATATTAGGCACAAAGAGATTAATAGGATGTTTGTCCTGTAGCCCAGATTCATATACCAATGAGTTCACCTTTAACATCTTTGGCACTGCGAAAAAAATTTGCAGGTACTGGGGATCCCAACTTTTCTTATTTAGAAAGAAGAGATGGAGAGTCATATCTTCCTGGACACATGCAAAAGCAATTTAAATGAGCACACCTTGATGAAAATTGTTTCAAATTTCAGGAACCTCGACTACTGAAACTATTATTAATCATTTCTGTGACAGTTTGTACCTAATTCTGATTTTTTTCCTGCAGAATGAGAGCTAACGTTGCTCTCTAAAATACTTTAACATGTTTCTACACTGAGAGCCCTTTTTGTATTCAGCAGTGAAAAGTACATTTGTGTCAGTTGGGATTCAATGATAGCTCTTAATTTGCAGTCATCTGCAAATTTAGTCAGCCAGCGACCACTGACATTGGCCTAGGATTCAGAGAAGTAAATGCCAAAAGGAAGCAGTCCAAGGACTGATCCCTGATGGACTCCACTTGTGGTTTGCCTTTTTGTAGAGGAGGACTCCCCAGTTCTACCTTCCTGGGTCCTGTTTGTGAGCAAGTTGGCTATCCACCGGGTGACATACAAGTTTGTACCTAACCTCTTGAGTTTGTCTACAATGCTTGAGTGGGGTATTGTGTCAAATGCCTTAGCCAGGTCAAGGTAGGCAATTTGAACCATTTTTCCCTCATCCATTCCTTTGGTTACCTTCTCAAAGAAGTCCACCAGGTTGAGTAGGCATGATCTGCCCTTGATGAAACCAAACTGGGTTGTGTCCATTGTCTGGAAATTTTCTATATTGCTATTGATCATTTCCATGATAATTCTTTCCATGGCTTTACATATAGACTAGTGAGACTTATAGGTCTGTAGTTTCCAGGGTCTGTAGATGGCCCACCTTTGTGAGAATGATGACATTGTTGTTCTCCATTCATGAGGCATGTAGCCTGTTTGGAAGCTACAGTTAAATAGTAATTCCAGAGGCTCTGATAGGTCATGTTTCATGCTATTTAGAAGGCATCTTGGGATATTGTCTGGGCCCATTGATGCAGTGTTCTTGGGCTTAGAGAGAGCATTAAGGATCAGTTCCCTAGTGATAGTAGGGGGAATTATATTCAATGATTTTTCCTGAGGGAAGGTTGGGGGGGATGGGGAAAGCTGGAGCTGAATGTATCAGCCAGGATGTTTGTTTTATCTTCTAGCTCAGTATATGTGGCTCCATTTTCGGTGAGCTCTACACACAATTGCGTATTATTGCCTTTCAGGTTGCGGACATAGCTAAAGCATGTTTTGAGGTTGTTCTTGGCATGGAAGGCCAAACTTACTTCAAATTTGGCTTTGTTAGACTGTATTTGTCCTCTGAGTTATTTGTTTAGTTTGATGAGAGTGCTTTTATCCTTCTGGGTACTGCACCTCCTAATTTTTGCCATGATCTTCTTCCTTCTGTCATACAGCCTATTGATTGTGTGATTCCACCAGAGTGGCTTGTTTTTTGAGTTAGTTATATACTTCTTCCTGGTGGGTACAGCTGACTCTATCCAGCTTTTAACATGATTGTACAGGGTTTCTGTGAACAGTTCTACATAGGTAGCAGCGTTCTCAGGTATTATGGGGGCTTGAAATTTTGCCATGTAATCACTTAATAGCAGGAGGTTAGCCTTAGACTAGTTCCTGAATATTCAGGGTTTAGCTGTGGGTCTAGGTTTTATTTTTACTTCAAAGGAGATCATTTTGTGGTCTGACCTCACCAGGGAAGACATTACAATAGGGGTGTGCTGCACTCTCCCATATTAGTGAGGACCAGATCCAGTATGGTTGCACTTCTGGTTGGTGTACTGACTGAGTTTGTGTTTACAAAATCCAGGAATCTCTGTGCCTGTACATTTGGTGTCATATAGGATTCCCAGTCAATAGTGGGGTAATTCAAGTCACAAATTAATATGGTATTATGTTATATTATCATAGGCCAGATGGGGATTAGCTTAATTCATAGTCATTAGTTCCCTCAATTACACTGATTAATTTGGATTTCATTTATTTTTGTTCTCTCCCTCACAAGCCAGTATATCTGGCACTGAGAAGTTTGTCAATACAATCACTACACCTCAAACACCACCCACACTACACAACACACACCCACATATGCGGAAGCTCTCAACAAAAACAAACCCAAACAAAGGAGACCTCAGAGGCAAAAACACATGAGATCTCTACAACTCTCCACACCACATACCATGCATAGTCCACACACCAATGTCTTACAACCACTAAGGCCTAATCATAAATGCAACATATTAGTCACAGGAGACTCCATTGTGAGACACATAGATGTGCCTCTCACCAAGATGGATAAGGAGAAAGTCACGGTTAGTTGTTTGTCAGGTGCCAAAATCCACCATATCACACATGCACTCAAGTCTCTCAACAACAGGTACTGTTATGACTCTGTCATAATCCATGTTGCCGTGAATGATTTGAGATGTACCTCCCTGGACTATATGAAAAGAGACATGATTGAGCTCACTGAGTATGTGTCCCAGGCATGTATATCCCTAGCCTTAAGCAGCATTCTACCATCACCCGGAATGATGCCTCAATACAAACAGAAAATGATTGACTTTAACAATTGGCTTAGTTTCTGGTGTCATTCCAGGAGGATCCAGTACCTGACAACCTGGGAAGATATGATCGACAGACCATGATGCTTTGCTAAAGATGGCATGCATCTGTCTTACTTGGGCTTCAGGCTTCTGGCAAAGGCCCTTGCCTCCCCCATAGTGCCTTTTTTTAGGAAAAGTCATGAGGTCGATACTACCAACATAAAAATTTCAACAAAACGCATTTTAAAGGTCATGCTGCTAAATGCCAGGAGTCTAAACATGAAACGACACTCATTGCAAGCATTCGTAACCCTGGAAGATGCTGACATTTGTGCAGTCACAGAAACCTGGTTCAAAGCTGTGGAGAGGACCCCAGCCTTACCTGGTAACTCATCCTATCATACATTCAAACCCCAAAATGTGGGCAGCAAAGCCAAAGGAGGTGGAGTTTCAATATATATTAAAGACACACACACCTCCAGGCTGGTCAAACAGTATGATGCACAGGAGACACTCCAGGTGCAGTTAACCATTGACAAGACCCCTATTCAAATTATAGATAGCTACATGCCCCCAAATTTGACTCAAGATGTCCACTCCACCTATCGGGACTTCTTCAAATCTATCAAAATTCAAACCTTTACCCCGATCCTGGGTGACTTAAATTACCCAACCATAGATTGGAAAAACTACTTATGCCAAAATGCAAATGCCCAGAGATTCCTCGATTTTATCAATGCAAATGCCTTGGAACAGCTAGTTGATACCCCCACAAGAGGTGATAATATCTTGGACTCAGTATTAACCAACATGAGTAACCACCGCAACACCCCTATGGTATCATCCTCCCTGCTAAGATCCAACCATAAAGCGGTCATTTTCAAAGTCGCCATCTCCCTTGACCCCCCCCCCTCTAGCTAGGGTCAAACAAAAACACTTCTACAAAGCTGATTACAACCTCCTGAGGGATGGTATAAACAGCTTCATAGCCCCCTCACCCACTGTGGGAACTGGCACCAATGTCCAAATCTACACCAAAGAACTAGATGAGCATATAGATGTATGGAATCAGGAATACTTAACAGGACAAAATTTTCCTCTGCAAGGAAGAGTAAACCTGTCTGATGGAGATCTGCAATAAACTATATCACACAAGGAAAAAAAAATGCTCTCCAGGACCAAGAAGGGGCAGGTGCCCAATTGGAAGCAATCTCTCCTTAGCCTGAACAAGCAAATAAGAGCACTAGTGAAATCTTCTAACGCCAACTTCGAGTCCAAATTGGCCACATCTACTAGAGACAATCATAAGGCCTTCTTCACATATGTCGGCAATCTCAAAGGAAGCACCCAGATCTGTTCAGAACTGGTGGTAAAGTACACCACATACAAAAATGTATTTGCAGTTTGTTTGCCAGGATGGTCCATTGGGCCAAGAAGAACCCGTTTTCAATGGACAAATGCTGTAGATATAGCCAATCTACTGGCTGACAGATTCAGTGAAAACTTCTCCCTCTGTGCCCCCCATCAGTAAATCAGGACATCCCCAGTACCTGCCCCCTCACCCCTTATCTCTAGGGAACAGGTCATCACTGCCCTCTCAAAGGCAAAAAATACAGCTTCTATGGGACCTGATAACATCCCAGGCTGCATCCTACACGAACTCAGGCATGAACTTGCACCACCATTAGGCTCCCTCTTCAACCAAAGCCTGAGTACTGGCTTTTTCCCAGCTGAGTGGAGAACAGCCACTGTCATCCCTTAACACAAAGGTTGAGCATCCACCGATCTAGGAAATTATAGACCCATCAGCCTAACAGGCCTGCTCTGCAAGGCCATGGACTGGATTATCATGGACCTCATTAACAGAAACATTGGCAACCTCCAAACACTAGACCCCACACAGTCGGGCTTTGTCAAGGGAGGTTATGTCTGGTAAATCTGGTTGACCTCTTTGAGATGGTCACCAAAGCCATGGATGAGAGGAAGATGGTACACAACACCTAACTTGACCTGGCCAAAACCTTTGACACTATTCCCCACTCGGGCATAGTAGATTAACTCTCTCAACTAGGCTTCAATCCATATGTTATCAAATGGGTAGCAAACTGGCTGACTGCTAGAACCCCTGATCCAAGGACTTAAAAATATCTCACCTTTATTAAAAAATACCAAGTATTTAGCACTTTCATCCCTCAAACCAGGGACTTCATCAGAATACAATAATACAATGCACCAATACTGTTTATTCACTAGCCAATCACAAATCTGCCAGTTAGTGGCAATGAATATAAAATGCATAATGTATTATGGGTTACTAAAGTGCATATTCATTAAATATTTTATATATAACTATTAATATATAAAAAGCAATTTCCCAAAAAAAGTATACTTAAAACAAATTAAACTCATAAAAACATGGGAAACATAGGAGACTTTAACACTGGATTCTTAACAAAAACTCTCTTCATACTAATTGTATTGTTATAACAGTATCTATAATTTATTAGCTCACTCATAAAGCATGGGGGTGATGGCAATAGCATCACTTAATCCTGGGGAAGCAATGCTGCTAATCTAAATTGCCACTCTGTCTCTTTCTTTCTAAGCATATTTTTCCAGTCCCCCCCCCCCCCAGGATTTGACTTAACGATCTCCAATATACAAAATGAAACCTAATAAAACCTCCACAGAGATGAGAGTACTTGTATAAAACACTATTCTGTTTTTTTTTATTTTTCATATCATGTAAATGTTCATAAATCCTATTTCTAAAGGGACGCTGTAAGTGCCTTAAGAAAATTAAACATCTGATAATCAGTTTGTCTGCAACAGTAGCAGAGAAGGGATATTGAACACACCCCTTCTCCTCAGAAGAAGTAGTGGATGGGAAAGACTACCAGATGCCTGATATAAGGCGGAAACCACAACATGTCATCTGTACTTGGCTTCATCAAGTTTTTTTATTCCATTATGGGTTGCACTGGCGTCTAAGCTACTCCATAGCACAACATACAAAGTCATTACCTGTTAACTGAAAACCCTTCCTTATCATCTAAGAGGCCAGTGTACCTTAGTTACAGCCATACTTCTCAACCTCTTAGTGCAAGAAATCTGGACAAAGCCTGACAAAATGGAAGACAAAAGCCCTAAAATAGGGACAGGTTTTAATTACTGCTCTTATAAGCTTATGAAGTTGCTATAGTAAGACAGTTTGTGTTAACATACATTTTCTGAAGGATATGAAGTTGAAAACTCAAATGTACATCATTAATTTGTGACATCAGTCCTCAATTCATGCTAATGATTTGCCAGAAAACCACACATTTTATGAGGAACACAGCAAAAATATGAGGTAAAAATATAGACAGTCTGTGAAAATCTAGACAATTGAGAGTTATGGTTACAGCAAACAAATACTTGAAGAAACTTTACAACTGTCACCCCCTTTAGATATCTGGTATATGAAAGCTTCCATTTTAGGTGACCCACATTTAAAAGTTGATGTCAGGCCATTCCTCTCGGATTCCTGAGAACCAAGGCTACTATAAAGGAAGGATCAGTTTATAGACAACAGTAATGAACACTTGTATTCTGTATCCTTTGTCACATATGGGATGCCTACAGTCTTAAGTCTGCAGACTCTTAGAAGTATTTGCAGTTGTTACATGCTTTTTATCATTCTTCATACTCAGCTTGCCTGACCATGCAATATATTACTTTTTAACATGTAATAGCTGACTTTCCACACCATATGACTAGTATACATCAGATAAAGGTCTCATTTATTTACTGTATTTGCTCCTTTCTAAGCCAAGTTTAGACAAAGCTATTCTAACAGCAATTAATGATTTTCACAATGTTTTTTGGGGGGTGGGCACAACTCAGGCTGGTCTCTGGGAGCAGTTTAACTGTCTCTATAGGCAAGACTTATGACACCCAGACTTCTGACATGTCAGATAAAATTGATATTTAAGGGCTACTGGACTCTAGCCCAATTGGTAGAAAAGGGCTATAGTAAGCCTGGTAGTTGTAAAATCTGCCTAAATGCATTGGAAGATGAAAAATATGTTTTGGGGCAGTGTGCAGGTCAGAAGACATTGAAGATTCACAGCAGACGTGGTATTTAAGATCTTGAAAGTTAAAATTAGGGTCATGTCTGCTATCTGTATTCTAGGTGACTACTCATTTTTGAAATTAACACTCATTCAGAAACTTTGGTTCCTTCAGTTATCAATGACTTCAAGGCTTTCGATAGCTTCCAAATCAAGGTCACAAGAATTTCTCTCAGTATTCGTCCTGCAGCATTTTATAAGGAAGTATGCTAATCTCATAGGAGCAGAAATACAATCTACAGCAACCCCAGAACATAAGTACAATCCTTGAGGTTGAGACTATACTGAATATTTGCACTTTTCAAGAGCAGACAGTATCAGACTTAAACCCCATAGGGTCTCCTGGGGACTAGTAACTGCAATTCTCTAAAAAAAAAGAATATTCAATGAGCATTACTGAAAATGATCACCTGGTAAGTGTTAAGATGATGGCTGGAATTTATGGGGAGCTTGCACAAAGTACTAGACAGAACAGTGCCAACAGTAACCATGAGTGAGGCAAGAGTGATGTAAAGGCAGTATTCTGTGAAAGCTCAATGTTCACAATTGCATGATATGCTGCCCATATCAATGAATGCATAATGACACGTGAATTAGAAACACATGCAAATGAGTAACATGAAATATAGAAATGCAAAATACCAACATAATGGAGCATTCAAACAGAGGCATAACTAGGGTGGGGTGAAGGAGGCATCCACCCCAGGCATAAGATATCAGGGGCATGATATTCATTACCGGCATTCAGTTTTTGAATGCTGATAATGCATTTTCAGTAAAGGCAATGCTCTCTGTTAGCTGTAGCATGCCACTTATTACTTTTTTAACAAGCAGTTTGCTACAGTTTAAGAGTTTAAAGAATAGAAAGGAGTTTTCTTTTAAGTTATGAAGGGGTGCTAGAGCAGGGAATAATCCTGGGCACAGAGGAGCTAGCCACACCTCTGCATTCAGACATTCAGAGAGACATAACATCTTCAGTATCTTCAGTCTAGGTAGCATACTAGTCAGTGAACCTCTTGTCTTTTTTGTCAGGTTAACACTCACTGCTAAATGCCCCACAATTCCAAACATGCTCTAAATCTTGTAGTAACTAAAGTCCCTAATAACCCCCCAGCCTTTGATTTGCATCCTATTTCTATCTTATAACCCCTTACCAAAATTCTACGAAAGATTATCTATGTTGACATGTTTTACTATATCACAAAATATGACGTTGTTAACAAGCAGCATGGCTTCTACCCTAATTACAACACCCTTACTTCCATATACACTCTCATATAATCTCCTCTCTCTCGCTTCTTCTAGAATCTAATAACACTTATACCTCTGGAACAACTAACAGATATTCACAAGGGATCTGTGCTTGCTCCTCTCTTCTTTTCACTTTTCTTAAATGATCTTCCCTGGGACCTCCCACATAACAAATATAGTACAGAAAAGGGACAAAAATCCCTCCACTTGGCAAAATTACATCAAAAATGACTTTGCAACCATTTGAAATTGGTGATAAAAAGTTTACCGATACTTTCTAGCACAGATGAACCACACAGTATCTCTGATCCCTCAGCCCTCAACTTCCTGTAGTGAATGAACAAAAATACCTCTGTTCATTGATCAACCGGCATTTAATCTTTCAAAAAAAAAGCGTACTAAAACCCCAAAACACAAAGTAATCTCACAGTTAAGAATCACCAGTAAAATCTCTAACCTACTAGCCACAGACAAAATATGTATTTTTGCATCAATGTACTACTTCCAAACTAGAATATGGGATATCAGAAATATCTCTCTGGTCCTTTCAAAATACCTCACACCTTCAAATGGCTGAAAACTAAACACTTAGATCTATTCACTTGTCCAGCTATAAGGAACATCATTGTAGCATATTGACTAATGCACAATGGCTAACATTCAGCAAAAGATTATTCCTACTTCTAAACACTTACTTCCAAACTCCTGGAAGAAAAATACCGCCCACCTCTCTTCAACAAGCTTTCTATCAGACGATCATCCTATGCCTGCAGTAGCTCAAACACCATCTAACTAAAGAGGCTTCCTTTGATCTTCTTACCTGTGAAGGGTTCTTCATGAAAATTTCCCTCGTATGCTGGAACTGTCTGCCAAAATGACAGCCTGAAGACATTCCAGAAATCCCTTTGCCCTCATCTGACCATAGATAACTGATATAAGTGCTTTTAAGAGACAGGGTAATCCACTTTTTCTGCTCCTTGGGCTTTACAAATGCCTGCTAGCCTCTATTCTCCGCCAGTCTTCCTGGGTTCATTTTTGGAAAACAGGGTACATTATTTGCAGATTTTTTTTGTATATAATCTGCCTAGTGCACTCCTCATTATTTAACTGTTTCATGTTTTTGGACATGCTTATTTAAAATGTTTTCTACAAATTCGTTAAAACAGTTTGTTATATGTACTCCATTTGTCTTTACCTTGCAGTTCCTTATTCCTATGCTTAGTGAAAATTATATGATATATGCATTTGTATTTGCCCGTTTGGTCCAGGTCATGTCTGAAGAAGGTCCTTGGACCAGACCTCACCTGTTAACAGATAGTAAGTAAGTAAGTAAATAAAAAAATAAATAAATAAAATGGTTATGCTGTGCACATGCATACAGTTACATTTATTGACTACATGACAGAAGTCAAGTTAGGCACAGCATCAGCAGTAGCTTAAAGTCATGTGTTGCAAGCTGCCATCAGTGCTATTGATGACAGTGTTAGTTATCGTGGCCACACATGCCAATTGAGATGTTACCAGCAGCAGCTCACATGCCACAACTCCCAGAGGTGGTGCTAAAAAGTCCTTTCAACTTGAAGAGAAAAAAAAACTCTTCTTTCTACTTAAACTGTTGACAGTTGGTAAAGTCCTTCTTCAGTTGTATAAAAGAAAAAAAATAGCTCTTACTTTGTTTTAAACTGAGGCAGACTGCTTGCTTCATTTGTAGCAAGCTGTTGCTACAGTTTATAGTAGACACAGAGTGTTACATGCTTTAGTTCCATCCACAATGGTAATATCGGCATTCATTTCTGAATGACGGTAATGCAGTGAAGACCAGTCAGGATCTGCCGATCATATCTTCTAGCACTTTACACATGAGGATGCTGCCACTTTCACCTGTACTAGCTATACTAGAGACAGCACCTCGCAGAGCAGTAGATAATTGATAGCTTCACAGTCAACAGAGATGCACTATGGGACCCTGTTAAACTGTGTCACTCATGAGCGGAATTGAGGGATATGGTCAGTATACTTATGCCAGTGGACAGTAAAGTACATGAAGTGTTGAGCGTCCTAGCTGCATTGACCTTTGATCTTTCAAATACTTTCAGGGTCTTGTTAAACATATTGCAGGCCTTTGCCTCATGAATTCTTAACTTTCACCTCAGCACAATGCGATAGCATACAAGGAACTATAACTGCTTTGTGCAGGCACCAAAGGAGAAAACTAACACTGTATAAACATTCTATGAGATTATATGGTTATCTGACATCCAGGCTGCCATCCCATGCACCCACATTGCTCTTAAGGCCCCATCTGATTCATGGTGACTGAAATACATAAACAGGAAGGGCTACCTGAACTGCAGGGTGATGTGTAATGCACACAGTATTATCTATAATATCTCCATGTGCCACACAGGCACTTTACATGATTCTCATATCTGTCACACATCTGTCATATAGTAATAGCTACTATGAGGAGAGTTCTCACAGGATCACCTTGTTAGTAAGCACATGCACTTAGAAGACATAATGCCCTGTATGTAAGAATAGCAAGAAGCTGGGTGTATGCCATATATAATGGTGAGTCATTTGTGCTGCAGATGATTGCTGATATGCCCTTGAGCTATGAATGATGACCTCATTCAGAACCCAAAGATGGCAGAAATGTCATACAACATGCCCCATGCTGCAACAGGTAATATCATAAAATTAGTCTTTGGGCTACTGTAAGGTATGTTCCACTGTCTAAACTGCCCTAGCTGGACACTGCAGTACATTCTGGACATATGCAGAAAAATATTTTCAATGTGTACAATGTTATATAACAGGGTCCTTTACAAGCAAAGCCAAAAACATCATGCCAGCACAGTTCATAACTGATGCATTAGCGGCAGTAGGAAGGTGGGGAGGAGATGCTGAGTGGAGTCAAACACAAGGCAGCATTAGGTGCCATACATCACAGCACTGGTAAAATGGCACATCTGGTCCACAACTATGGGCCAAGGCTTATACAAAACAGAATATGATGCATGCTGTAGCACTCGGGCTTTTAAGAACATTGTATAGTCTGGCTATATTGTGCATCAGACATGAATAAAGTTACACTACACAGGTGGGGGAACACAGTAAATGTTGACTGAAACACTATTTTGTGGTGAGGGTGATCAGAAGTGAGTATGGTAGCTGTATACCCTAGGACATTATTGGTTAACAAAGATCATATCCTCCAATTATGAAGCTGAGGTAACAATACGTGACTGTTGGAGATGTGCTTTGTGCCCACTATCCAAGTAAGAGCTGGATTCACCTTCAGGAGGTGCTATATGTGTCAGACCATGACTATGTGTGCCAGTCCATGTCTAGCAAGCAACACCAATGCTGCATCTGAAACTTTGTGTCGTCTCACATAGGGCACCATATGCATGAACCCTCATGTACAAACTCTGTTATGGCCACAGACAACATCTCTGGTGAACTGGACTGGAGAGCTGTCCTGGCATGTCACATGGATGCACCTATGGAAGCAGCATTTACCATCAGTAACATCAGCAGCAGTATGATCTTGTTTATTAATACTACGTGTTACTGCTCATTTGTGCACATCGTCCTGATGCCACAGAGTATAATTATCACTTCCAAAGTGCTGCCATCCAGATGTCTGAAGGTTTATCACCATATCCACATATCTTCTGATAGATTACTAGCATTGAATGCATATTAAGAAAAGTACTGGAGTCAAGGCAGTGTTAAACTCCCCAGTGTCTCTCACCTAATGTGTTGATATTGACATCACATGTAGTGTGCATTTCAGAGGCTCCCTCTATTTGAGACACATGTAACTGTCAAAAGACAAGATGATACCTGTATGCCTTGCAGTGTCATCCAAAGGTGCCTCTATACTCATGAATGCTGGTTTTCCCTACCTAAAGAGTGTTGCAGACAGCATCACATTGTCACCTGACTGTGCCAACAGCATTTCAGTATCATCATCAGTCACACCAGGCCTGCTGATGTGTGTATTCTGTTGCCCCTCTTTCCTGGACCCCCCACCAGATGAACTTGTGAAAGGATGAAACATATGACATCAATGTAATTCCAATATTTTATGGTTTACTGTCCTCTTATGGCATGCATACAGACATACATGTTAAACATTGCTATACAGTACTCTGTTAGAGGTTCCTACAGGATGAATGTGCAGGTTGTCAGCAGTGATATCTGCACCACTGTATGCATCTGATGCTATAGTTGTTTTACATTAAGAAGGTTTGTGGTCTGCACTGTTGCGGCAGGACAGTGTGGTCTGCACTGTTGTGGCAGGACAGGTAGCTTACATCATTCTAAGTTGGGAGTTGCTGATTGAAGTCTTAGTGTCCATTATTCTAAAAGTGCATTAGTTCTGGTTTAAGCACTTCAGTCTCGGGCCAGTTATTTTACATTAAGAAGGTGTGGTCTGCACTCTCGTGGGAAGAGAGTGTAGATTCTGCCTTTCTGAGCTAGGAGTTTCTGGTTAAAGGATTATTGTGCCTGCTTATTTGAATTGTTTCTTTCTGAAATTGGTGCACCTTGTTTGCTGTAACATCAACTAAATTCAGACCTGCTGAATCTAGCTTTATAAGCACTAATCCAGACCATCTTTTTTTGGAGAAGGTTCCCCTGCTCCCTAGTGGCAGGAGTGTGCAGTTAGAACTTGTCTGATCAAAGACTGCTGGAATGGGGCTCAGTTTTTAGCTTTTTATTGGTTAATTTGTTTAAATCAGTTTGCACATTTGCTACTGTTATATTAAAAAAAAATACAGTTTATGCATCGCTGCTTAGCTAAGGTTAAACTATTCCCAGTGCCATAAAGTCTACTCTTCAAATTTTCCCTTAGAACTAGCCAGTTTTTTAGTTTTAGCACTCAAATTTGTTTCTTTGAGCTCAGCTCTTGTTCAGAACTTGTTGTAAGCAGTAAATAAGCTACAAATTACTACACCATTCAACTTTCCTCATTTGACTAGAGGAAAACAGTTTTTAGTGCTTAATAAATAAGCACCTATCCAGGCATGTCTAAGGGTGAGCTCCAGGTGTTTTCTCCTGTCTACCTGATGAATCTGGGCATCTTGGGGCAATGCAGCAATTGCCTCATGTACACAGACAATCCTCTCCTCCTACCACCCAACACTACAACCTGTGAGAGATGCACTTATAAAACCAAACTGCAAGCAAAGCTCTCTTCACCCAAGACTGGACTAGACAGTCAAGAGGAGAAGGTAAACAATTGCACCACACCACACTCATCACATAGTCCCTCAAAACCTACACAACCAAAACACACACATTGCAACACAAAACACAAACCTACATTCTCAGAGGCTCTCAATAAAAATCTGCTCAAGCAACAGAGACCTCCAAAGCAGAAATGCATGCAACCTCCACCCCCCGCAACACAACCCAAATGATACATAGCCCACAAACTCAGTGTGCCACACAACCACAGCCGATAAGGCATAACAACGTACCCAACACTCTAGCCATAGGTGACTCTATAGTCAGGCACACTGATGTTCCACTCACCAGGCTAAACAAGGAGAAAGTTATTGTCAGCTGCCTGTCAGGTACCAGGATTTGCCACATAATGCAGGCACTCAGGTCACTCCAAAACAAGTACAATTATGACTCTGTCATTGTCTATGTTGGTCTGAATGACCTGAGATGTACCTCCCTGGACTACATGAAAAGAGACATGGAGGAGCTCTGTGATCTTGAAGTCCAGGCAGGCATGACAATAGCCCTGAGTAACATCCTGCCATCACTCAGAATGATACCATAGTACAAGGACAAAATGATTGACTTCAACAATTGGCTAAGCTTCTGGTGTCATTCTAAGGGGATCCAGTATCTGTCTGCCTGGGATGACATGACCGACAGACCACGATACTTGCCAGAGATGGCCTGCACCTGTCGCCCATGGGATTCTGGATACTAGCTAAGGCTTTTGCCACACCTATAGTGCCTTTTTTAGACAAGGTTCAAATGACAAATTCACCACCATAACAGGTACAAGCAAGCAAAATCTGAGGGTAATGCTACTCAATGCTAGAAGTCTAAACCTCAAAATGCATTCACTCGAGGCACTCCATAAAATGGAGAACATTCACATCTATGCAGTGTCAGAGACCTGGTTCAAGGCTCCAGAGAGCACCCCTGCATTACCAGGCTAACCAAACCTTTCGGCCACCTAACCTAGACCAAATCACTAAAGGTGGAGGCATGTCCATATTCATTAAGGATATCCACACCTCCAGGCTAGTTGCTCAGCATAATTCATCCGACATTATCCAAGTGCAACTAACTCTGTGCAAGACCGCAATCCAAATTGTAACTTGATACAGGTCCCCCATCATGCCCCAGGATTCCCAGTCCTCATTTCTTGATACACTGGAAAATATTAGGGTACAACCCAACACCCTAATAATGTGATTTCAACTACCCCACAATTAACAGGGAAAACTAGTCATGTACCAACACTTTTGCTCAACGCTTTCTGGAATTCATAAATTCCAATGCCTTGGATCAACTTATCCACGCCTCCACCAGGGGCAGCAATATCCTAGACCTGGTCATTACCAACATGGGCGACCGGTGTTCCATACCAGAGGTCAATTCCTCATTGGTCAGATCCAATGACAGGCTGATCAGCCTAGACATCCACATCCCAACCCCACCCCCCATTAGGGAAACCACAGTAAAATATGTCTCCAAAGCCAACTTCATGCTTCTTAAGACAGAAGTGGCAAACTTCATGACACCCATGCAGACGAACAAAAGAGGTACGACTGCTGAATCCCACACAAATGAACTTTATAAGCACTTACACGAGTGCATGGATCATGCTATCCCTAACAGAGCCAAGATGCAATCCTCCAAAAAAAGGAAGCCAATCTGGTGGTCCCCCTGCCATAAACAAACTCTACAACAGAAGAAAGAAACTGTTGTAAAAAAGAGAAAAATCCCATGACTGGAAGAACTCCCTGGTCAGCCTCAGTAAGAAGCTGAGATCCCTCATAAAATCCTCCAAACCTAGTTATGAAAACAAAATTACCACTGATTCTAAAGACAACCACAAAGCATTCTATAGCTATGTCAAGAATCTCAATGGCAGTACTCAGATCTGCTCTGAGTTACAGCACAATGGCACTAAATATACAGAACCAACTGATATTGATACATCCTGGCAGATAGGTTCAGTGCTAACTTTACCCCCCCCTCACCCCCAAAAGGGCCCATCTCTATACCGGAAGAATGCAAAGTTCCTGTAATCATGGATGCACAGGTAAAAAACACACTCTCCAAAGCCAAGAACACAGCATCCATGGGACCTGACAACATCCCAAGCTGCATTCTACATGAACTACAGAATGAACTGGCACCTCACCTAAGCACCATGTTCAATCATAGCATCACCTCAGGCTTTGTGCCCACTGAATGGCGCACAATGATGGTTATCCCACTCCACAAAGAGAGAACCACCATGGACCCTGGGAACTACTGCCCCATTAGCCTAATGAGCCTAGTCTGCAAGGCCATGGAATGTAACATCATGGAACTTAAAAACAAAGACATTGGTAATCTCCAAACTCTGGACCCCACCCAGTTCGGGTTTGTAAAAGGCAGATCATGTCTTCTAAACCTGATTGACTTCTTTGAAGCAGTCAATAAAGCCTTAGATGAAGGTAAGGTGGTTCGCACAGCCTATCTAGATCTTGCCAAGGCTTTTGACACCATCTCCCTCTTTGGAAATATAGATAAACTCACTAAACTAAGTATAAATCCCTATGTCACAAGATGAGTTGCCAACCGGCTCACTGACAGAACTCACACTGTGAAAGTAGCGCACTCCAAATCCGAATTCAGACCAGTGACAAGTGGAGTACCACAGGGTTCAGTCCTGGGTCCTCTCCTGTTTGATATCTACTTTTCTGAAGTACAGGTTAACACAGAAGGTCTTTGGCTAATGAAGTTCACAGATGACTGCAAACTAAGAGCCATAATTGAAACTCCTAATGATGTGGACATCCTACAAAAGGGCCTCACTGAGACAGATGCCTGGTGTCAAAGCCATGGCCTCAAGCTCAATGCCAAAAAGTGCATTGTCATCTCCTGTGGTAAAAATGCTGTACGCTTAAGCTACCACATAGGTGATAGACTACTTAACACCGAAAGTGTGATTAGAGACCTTGGGACACAGGTGGACAGTAGTCTCTCCTTTGATAATCACATCGCCACAGTAGTCAGGAAATCTTTCTATGTGGCACAACTCATCACAAAAGGTTTCTCATCCAGGAAAAAAGAGGTCATTGTTCCACTCTACCTGTCACTCATTAGACCCCATTATAGAGTGCAATGCCCCTTTTGGTATGTACCTCACAAGACATCTACAACAACTGGAAATGCCACAGAAATACCTCACAAAGAGGATTACCAGCCTCAAACAGATGCCCTATGCAGACCATCTCAAAAAACTACTGCTTTACTCCGTCTCATATCGCCTACTCAGAGGCAATCTCTGCCTAACATACAAAGCTATGTCAAACCCAGAGCTGTTGGACATGCTCCACTTAAAGAAATCCCAGTCCTTCCAAGCTACACACTCTAGGGACCTAAACCTTGTCACCACAATAAACAGAACATGCTGGAGGGATAGATTCCTGTCCCAGAGACTTCCCATACTCTGGAACAAACTATCTATCTATATCAAACAAAGCTCCTCATTAGCACTCTTCAAGAAAAATCTTGATGACTGGATGGGAAATAGGAAATTCACCCCAGGGATTACCTCTGTGGTTCTGCTCGACAGGGACACAGGAAAATAATTTTCTTGGGTGGCGAAAGCCAGGGTACCTTTTTGGCTAGGCTTGTATAGGCCCTAGAGCAGATAGCCTAGTACCTACCTATGAACCTATTAGTGTTGGCAAAACCAACCCCATGCATCACCTATGGTTGCATGGGAAGTAGGTACCAGATTTACCACCATATGCAGGCTACCACTTGTCTTTATGGGCCAGTACTGATGGTCAGTGAGCAGCACCAAAAATTCCTCAATTATTATCAACCTCTTCAGGGTTGGTGGTCCACTACCACTAGAGATCCTTTCCACTGTGATGTCCCAACCCTTCTACTTTGCATGGGAAAGCATATCTGTAACCTTCCTTTAAACCTATTATATGAACCTATTATGGTCTACTATGTTAATCACATCTGACACAGAGCCCTGCCAGTAATGATCCCTGGCATGCTGCTCAGCATCACCTTTGACCAGTAGTTGCATGCCATACACGCAGAGGGCTTGTGGTATTAGATCATTCTCCTGGCACCTATACTTTTCCAGACATTCCCTCCATAGAGTGTCCACATGTGTACCTCTATACATGCATAGATATAATTTACTGGAGTGTCCACATGTGTACCTCTATACATGCATAGATATAATTTACTGGGTGTATGGGGTCCGTCATACCATGTATCTTTTATTAGCCATGGCCTCCTTCAACTGTATCTACCTGGATATGACCATACCTGGCTCCTGTATATGGTGCTGTACCTTACATGTGTGTAAGGCCATGTAAATCTCTCCAACCACTTTTATGGCACACTATGTCATGCAATTTCCTATGGCCATACATTCCCCCCTCAGGCATGCAACTGTATGGAGGCCCTGCATGGCATATGTGTGTGCATTTGGGTGCCACAGCACCTACATACATTCACATAACTGCATGCTGTATTACCATCCGTGTGTGTGTGTGTGTGTGTGTGTGTGTGTGTGTGTGTGTGTGTGTGTGTGTGTGTGTGTGTGTGTGTGTGTGTGTGTGTGTGTGTGTGTGTGTGTGTGTGTGTGTGTGTGTGTGTGTGTGTTTGCCATACTTGTGGTGAATTACCCATATGTGGCCTACTTTTGCATATATGTGTCAGTTACTCAAACTCTCCCTGACAAGCACCACAGGCATCTCAGGGTGCTAACAGATACATGATCATCCCAAGCCTCCTTTCTTCTCTCTCTGTAATGATCCACATCCACAGCACTTTCACAGGCATTTCAATGATTTCCATTCTGATGCTTTAGAGTGTTCTTGTACAAGATGACAAGAATGTTAACAAGGCCAGATAGTGCCACTGTCTATGAACCACTTTGTCTGTGTACTATCTGCATCTAGCAGCCAAACCTCATGTACATACCCTTTAGCACAAGAAGTGCAACATCCATGTACGTCCACCGGTGTGTGTGTGTATTGTGATATCTCTATGCATTATTATGTTGAGTACTACTTGAATCAGTAACATGTATCTGTTTGCATGCGTCTGCTATGTTGCTCATTCTTTTCCTGTTCGTCCAGCACAGAAACTTTAATGAATGCTTGTTGGGTAGTATTGGATGCCTGGTTTTACCTGGCACAGGTGCTGTCTGATGCCACAGCTGTCTGATGCCGCAAGCATCACTTGTACAGGGGAATAGTACTTGCATCAGTATAATAACCTGAGATTTTGGCACTGTGACCTCATTTGCCAATTAGAAACAGAAGTTTAGGAGATGCAACCACATATGCACTTTAGAGAGGCTGTTTTCTGTGCTCATTTTCCAGGTTGTATTCTGAAGAAGTCATTTTACCTGACGAAAGCGCTAAATAAAAGATTGATTGAACTACATTGGTGTCATTGCTGCCTGGTAGAGTGTTTGCCTTGGGATTACACATATGCACTTTATATATTTTTATGATATTTATCATGCAGCATGTTATGCATTGAACACCTATGCTGAAAAATACATCCTATGTTTTACAACTGTGGAGAAGAATTTATTAAATATAGCATGCAGGAGGCCTTCCCATGTACAACTGTAATGTTGTTCATGTTCTCTGTGTATCTTATCATATTTTCCCATTTCTTTTACTTTATGCAGGTCCTGTTGTGGTAATGGAAGTGATTTCTCCATCCTCATATTGATTTCTGGCAGCTGCTGCAGCTGTTGCTAGGTTACTGTGACTCTCTGTGCCAGCTTCTTGGAGGTTGAAGGCTTCTCTGCTGCAATGAACATGTGTGTGTGTGTGGGTGTGTGCCACATCAGTCTTAGTCACTTGCAATGGTAAAGAATCCCTACTAAAACTAGATATCTCCTATGCTGACACAATGGCAAGGGCAGAGGCTGGTGGCCACCAAGGTGTGCCAACATTTGAACACAAAGTTTGGCAACAAAGAAACATTCTGGATCAGATTATTAGGTTGTTCAGCTGCTGGACCTTGGCCATTGTGCCCCTGGAGTAGCAGGTCAGCCATTTCTCTACTCTCTATTGATCTGTGTCTATCTTCTGTTCACCCCTTTTTTTGTATATTCTTTACCCTTGTTTGTCTGTAACCTATGCTCAGTGTTCACTTGTCTGCCTTTGTCCCTCTACTTCTCCAAAGGCTTTCCATGATTACCTTTCCTTTTTATCTTTCTCTTTACATTCTAAAAGTGGGACTTGTCACAAATATGCCTCTCCTTGCCTTGTTAATACTGCCCATGTGCTTTGTTATGTAGTTTTAATCTAGGTATGTGACAATAGTCTTTGCCTATTACATCCATAATAAACTACTGTCTAGTGACACCCTTTAGCTTTTGCACACCTCAAGGAATCACAACCTGAATTTGAGTAAGACACATATAAACTGCCAGAATGAACTGCAAGGTAAGACCTACAGCAGCAATAGTACATTTTGGAGTGCATGCCAAACAACTACCAATCTACATTTAAGTGATGGTTCCTTTCTCCTGAAAAATCTTATTTATTTTTATTTACCAGGAAAGTCCAACTTGGAATGAGCCAAATTTCAGCAGAGGCCAAGGGAGAAATGCTCTAGACATGTTTTTGAAATGTGGGAGGAAACCAGAGCACCCAGAGGAAACCCACATGAGCACAGGGAGGACATGCAGATGCTGCACAGAAGGCACCTTAGCCAAGAATCAAACCAGAGAACCTCTTGTCATGAGGTGACAATGCAAACTGCTGCACCACTGTGCCACCCAGTTAGTGAGTTATTACACTAAATACCTCATCTTATAGAAGGGTCACCTCCAAAAAGATGATAGTTTTAACTAATAAACAGGATGTAGGCACTGGAAATGCTTAAAATACTAGGCAATTAAAAGGGAATTATTTTCAAATATGAAACATGTCCATTTGTTGTTCTGCCTAAATAGGAAGTGATGACATAAACAAGGACTTAGTTTAGTTTTAGGCAGCCCATTATATATTGTACAGTTTTTGCTCTGAACATCTGCTTGCATCCAGTAAGCTAAAATGTGCCACAGTCCTTAAACTGGTTAACATTCAGACGTAAAAATGCATTAAACATGTTGCTAATGAGAATATTAATAGTGCTGTTGGGCACACTTTTCAATGATGGAGAACATTAGATTTTAATACATGCATTTTATGGCCAGTAAACTCATTAGCTAACACATTAACAGAGTATCAACAGAGAGGACAGCTTTGTCCATTCCATCAAGAGAAAACCAAGACAAATAACATCTGCAGTGGTATTTCCACACCATATTTAAAAAATTGCATTGTGGGACTTGATTTCAAAGACTTTTAAGATAAATTAACTTTACTTTTCAGCTATAGGTCAATACTGCATTATAGCATTGCTGTGCTTCTGAATACATTTTATTGAAGTAAATATAATTTTGTTTGCCTTGAAAATGCTTCTGGCAAGTCCATATCTAATGTATTGATTTTACCATCTCACTGTACCCTAGACATATTCATCTCTTCATGAATATATTGCTATCTTATTTCTTGTGCTAATAGCTTTTTATTTTGTATATAGCTTGCCCTACTATCACATCTTTATTTCTAATTGTCCAGTGGCAACTTACAAGCTTTTATAGGTCATTTGATCTAGTATGGCATTACTTAAAGTTCTTAAATTCTTAGTCATACACTAATCTGCCTGTCATTTATGCTAATGTTACTGCGTATAATGCTAGACTCATTTCTTGTTATTTTTGTGTGATACCATGTGTTGGGTAATTGTTAGATGTACTCCACTAATATTTATATTACTCTGTTTGCAATTTGTGTTAGGTACTGCATGTTGTAACTATTTCATATCAGCCTTCTTTGTGCCTGGGCTATGACTCAAACTCAGACATTTCTATCATCCCACTGTTTTGGATAAAAAAACAAATAAATACATGTACTTAAAATATACAATACCGGGCCTTGTTTGTGCTCTGCACCCACTTCATGAGCCAAGCTGTACTGACTGAAGGGAACCTCATACTTTTGCACTTTTCTTTGTTCACTATAATTAGAGGTTTCTGTCTTCTGGCATAGTATTGTTAATGCACTTATTCACAGAACAAACTGAAAAATATAGCCAGCCTCAAGCTTTTATTTGCTGAATGCATATTATTCTGTAGCACGACTGAGTTTGCTCTTATCTTCCCCTTTATATACTGTACATCATCCAAAAATAACTTCAGCCATTCCTTACTCATATGTTATTTTAGCTATTCAGCATCTGATATATCAATGTGCATGTTGAATGAGAATTAATGCATACTCAAGAATTATTATTTAGTGCTTAAATGCAGTGCCTATGAATGCAGACTTGATGGCAAAAAAAAGTACAGTATTTTGTGGGTTTTCAATACAGTCTACTAATTTCTGCATCTAGTAGACAAGCTGTAAAGTACCCAAGGATCAAACAACTAAAGATGCAGAAAACGTTTATTTCTCTTGTGGAATTATGTTGCAATCATGAAATGTACATAGCAAAATTCGTATGCATATTTTGTTTAGCAAGGTTCATGCTCTTAGATAAATTTTAATGATATCGTGGCACCTATTATACAAAAAATGTCCCTCCAATGTGTCCTATTTATGTTGCAAGCAAGGTTTAAGTCCTTGCAGCATGTATTTCTGATGCTTTTTTTTTTGGTTGATATGCAGAAGGTCCATCATAGTGGCATCCATGGAGGCCTTGCATAGCAGGCATAGATCATTCTTCAACAGTCAGTAAGAGACTAAGTACAGGGACAGGGCTTTGCGGTGCTCTGTGTAGGACATGTTTATGCTCTGCATGCTTTTTGTGAGGAACCTCTGTCAATGTTGCAGTCGTTGCATGTGCATGGTCACAGACATACCAAACAGGTGTTGGACTCAATGACTGGCCTTTTGAGGGCCAATGACAGTGGAACAATGATTTCTTTGAAACTAGATGCCATACCCTTGCTTATAAGTTGTATAATATAAAATTATTCCTTACTACAATAGACACATGATGGTCAAAGGTCAGGTAACTGTATACATGCATCCCCAAATCCCTGACTACTGGATCAATACTTAGAGGTGTGTTATCAATGAGGTATTTTTTGGGATGTATGTCTTCCCAGAGGATACTATTATACATTTCCTGGCATTGAATTTCAGACCATGGCTCTGACACCCTTCTTGAAGGATATTTGTATCTTGATGGGAGTCAATGACTGCATCTAACTTGTTAGCAAACTTGGTCATCCCGAGGCACTTGATATTGGCCTTGACTTCAGAGAAACAGATGCCACAAAGAAGTGGACCAGGCACAGAGCCTTGAGGGGCTCCACTAGACACCAGCCTCTTTGCACAGGTCAACTCCCTTATCCTAAATGATTGGGTACTATCCAAGAGCCAGTTGGCTATTCATCTGGTGACATAGGGATTTATGCCTAATTCCATATGTTTATTTATAAATTTAGAGTGAGATATTGTATCAAATGCCTTTGAGAGATCAAGGTAGGCAACATGCACTGTTTTGCCCTGACCCATTGCCTTGGTGATGTTCTCAAACAAACAATTCAAGTTGAGCAGGCATGATCTGACCTTGACAAAACCAAATTGGGCTATATCCAGTGTCTAAAGATTTCATATGTCATTGATAATTCTTTCCATGACTTTGCATATAAACTAGTCTGACTAATGGTTTAGTAGTTCTTGGGGTCCATGGATGTCCTTCCCTTCTACAGAGGGATAACTGTTGTACTTCTCCATTAACATGGCATGAAGCCTGTCTGGAGGATGGTTAAATGAGGATTTTAATGTTAGGAGACCTTCTGAGATATTATTGTGGCTCACTGATGCAGTATTCCTGACCTTGGAGAGCATATTGAAGACCTGCTCTTTGGTGATAGTTGGGGTGTTATGGTTGATGGAATTTCCAGAGGGGTGAGAGATGGTTAAAACCGGAGCTAAATTTGTTCTCCAATACATTTGCTATATCTTTCAGCTCAGTGTAGATGGCTTCATTTACAATTAGTTCTGCATATTGTTGTATACTGCCTTTGGGATTGTGGGCATAGCTGAAAATCCTTAGATTGCCCTTGGCCCGGAAGGCTATTTTTATCTAAAATTTGGCTTTAGTAGCGTAGATTTGTCTTCTGAGTTTCTTGTTTAGATTGAAGATAGTTTTTTTTGTTGTTGTTATTGTTTTATCCTTTTGGGCATGCATGCAACACATTATTGACTGGGGCACTCTTGATAACTCTCAAGTGTATTTCATTACATGGAACATTCTCCTTTTTGAGTTTTAAAAAGTCCACATTCTTCACATCTCCACAATGAAAGGATTTGTCATGCATTCAGTGTCAAGAACTTTTTAACTCATTTCCTTGGTAAATAAAACTGAATCATACTACTTCATTGAAATACTTTCTTATAAGTATAAAGTAAGTCATTTTACCAATTGTGTGAGCTTCCTAGTTGAAGTTGTTAGTAAGCTTTTAGTAGGTGTTCCACGTTTTACACCTCTGTTTCATATTATAAGAAGAAGTTCCACATTTTGAAATGGAAGTTTAAAAGCAATGTATAAGATAAGAACATCATAAACCTTACCATAAAAAGACTGCAAATAGAGGTTTAAAACATTAACCTATCAAATAGACGTTATAAGGTGGAATGTGTAATACTGTCTACAAATGATATTCCACAGTTACGATTTATCGATAATGCAGCCATTTAAATAGTTCTAGGTTTACAGGTAATATTAGGCAATCAGTTTGTAGACTATTATAAGTCTAGCCAACAACACAAAGTCAAAATCAAAACATATGCCCTTTATCAGTGAGGTGAAGACCTTAACCATTATACCAAACCCCCCTCTTTGAAAAGAGGATAAGAAATCAGTCTGCAAAGTGGAATAATATATGCATCAAAGCACATTCACTTATATTTTGAACTTCGACTTATCTGCAGAGTATCGTCACACATGCGATATGATTAACATACATAGTTGCATATCTAGTCTATGATTTTTTTTTTTTAGTTTGCAACCTTGGTCTTTTTTATGTTTATGCCTATTACTCTTTCTACTCATTTATGCAAAAAAGTGTAACATGAGCAACAATGTGACCATGTATGAAAAGTACCTTCACTGTATCTCCAAAATGGTGGGTCAGCATGCAGAAACATTCCTTTCATCTTTGTTGGTGAATAAAAACATCTGTAAAGCTCCAAGACTAAGTAGCATCCATCAACAGCTAATAAGTATATTGCCAAGTTGTGTCATCAAACTCTTCCTGCTTTTATTATTTTAAAGCCTTATATGACCAGCTAATCAAATCTATAGTCATTTGGCATTCTCTCTTAGCTTCTTTCAACAAGCATTTCTGTACTAGGGGCATATTATTTGATAATTCTTGTGGTTCCTGGTATGATATCATATTCTGTCTTGAAAGCACTGTGTAAGCTGAAAAAAACTTGAGACTAAATGCTCCAGTTAGATTCTATCCATAACTGTTCCCATTAAATAACATCAAGTCTTTCTTTCCTTCCATAATCCTAATCATATTTCCACCTGAAACCCATTTTTGCTCACAGCAATATGAAACATCAGGTTCATCAAAGGGATAACCCCTTGCATTGTTAAAATATTCCCTAAAGTCTTCATTGCATGTTAAAGAAAATAGGGAGAACCGATCCCGTTACTAGAATATGCCTAGACAAAAACTTATCAAAATCCCTGAATTAGTATATGTCAAATGTGGCATCTTTTCCAATTGACACTATTACTACATATTATCAAAATATATTATCTTCACCTGCATGGCATCATGGTATAAATATTATACCATGGCCAACAACACTGCAGGAGAATCTTTATTTTCCAACTATATATCCTGTATATGGAACTTCCTTCCTAACTCCATTCTCTCAGTCTTATCCACTAACCACTTTAAGCCATCACTTAAAGCTTATCTAAAAAATAAGTTGCTATGTTCCTGTACTAACACCTCATGAGTGCTTTGATACATCACAGTATACCCAAAACATATCCAACTTCTCCCCTGGTGTTTCAGCCTTTGTTCCTACCGACCTATCTTAACCTTATATCTTGACATAAGTCATACCTACAAATAGTACTAGCTATGTTCAAAGCCTAGGTTTTGTTGTCAAGATGCAACACATTTGGATTGTCTTATCTATACTACATTTTGTTTACTTTATACTTTTTGATTATTTTAATTTGTGCATGAAAATTTACTGTTACTCATGGAGCTTTTCTCCCAGGCCTCTGCTGAATAAGGACCTGTGTTCAATCAGACTTTCCCGGTAAACAAATGTTAAATAAATAAATAAATAAATATATGGATTTGGAACATAAAGTCATAGTACAGATTTTGACAAAACTCAGGTTTTCTCAAGACACCCATGCTTTACCTCCATTGCAAATAAAATACTATATGATACTCTTAACAGCTTAAATTAGTTGGCATATCTTTTAGAAAGAGTTGGAATGCAACAAAAAAATGTGCAATGCCCATACCCTAAACCTATCATTTGCCAACCCAATCAAGAAGACAGTGAGTCACAGATGAAAGCAGGTAACCAGATGAAAACAGTGGAACTGCTAGAGACATACCCTCAATGGGTGGAACTGATTCAGAGTGTGATCTCAATGAGAGAGTTATAACCAGTAGTAAAACATAATTTGTTTCTGGAGATATACGTGTAAGCACTGGTGAACAAGGGAGAACCAGCCACTGCAGCCATGATGACATATGCAGCAGTACTGAACAGAAAAGGAATAGTGGGCAGTGAGAGAGGAGAAGAGAGTCCAGTAAGAAGATGGACAAATGTAAAAAAAAAAAAAAATAGTTATGTTTTATATGTGGAGTTCAAAGTGGAGGACACACAAGCTTTGATTCAGTAAGCTAGTGAGGCATTCTGCAAGATCACCTGTAACACTTTATTCCTTCACAGAACATCCTGTAAATAAATATAAGAGAGAGAGATTGTTTTGCCTTGTTATGGGTACATTTTTTGAGTCTATATTACGAAATCAAAACTTTAGTTAATCGAATAACTAAAGACTGACCGTGTAATATCGAAAGCCAAAAACCTTGAATGCTTGATTTAATGCAGGGAAACACTTCCCTTGGCCACATGGAAAAAAAAAATTAATCCCAAATCAAGTGAGGGGCTACACCCCCTAACTGAATATACCAACTCCGAGATTGCTCCAAATTGGAGAAAAGGGCATAATCCACATAAGGGCCAAGAGAAGTGTTCCCCTGCATTAAATCGGCCATTCGAGGTTTTTGGCTTTCAATATTACAAAAGTGATCTTTAGTTATTTGATTAACTAAAGTTTCGATCTAGTAATATAGACCCACATTTTTTTAAAACAAATCTAAAAATGCAGTTAAAAAGAAAAAAAATATGGGGAAAAGAAGTTTTATGTCTGCTCAGGATCATGGACTACAGTTTTGTGTGTGATAATGGTGGTAAAAGAATGGAGAGTGATACGTGATATTAGAGTGAGCTTGGAAGGATTATGGCTGATTGCAGCACATGCATACACAGATGCAGGGGATAGGAAGAGCTTGTTTGGGGAAGTAAAGTAATGTGCAATGTTAAATATAAATTTAGTGTCAATAGAAGATATGAATTGTAATTTAAGAAAGTAAGGACAAGAAAATAATGGGAGCTATAGAAGTAATGAGAGCACTATTACAGTATGGATGCCTGACGTTGTGTAGGAAACGCCTATATACTTATAGAAGAAGATACCTAAAGAAAAAAATGATTACATGTTCTGTTTTGTTTTTTTCAGAAGACATGAAGGAATTATGGTGAGGGTAGTCATTTCCTTGGGACGAAACCTGGGTTATTGGTGATTTCATTGCTGCTATTTTGGAGTGTTCACTGTTTTTATGCGTTTGGAATAAACCTGTTTTTAACATCTTGGGCAGTTTGGACATCGTTCCTTCAGATTATCGTTGAAGTTAGTACTATCCAGTACAATTTTTGGTTCTCAATTATGGTGAGGGTAGTTGGATAAAAAGTTATTCAGATCATTAGGCAGTGTGGACAGTAGTGGTAGACAATGAAGAAATCATAAAAGAAGGGAAAGGGTTTAAACATTTGCAGGAGCGTTAACTTAAACGGAGAGTATACAGAAACAAAGTGGTTAATTTGCTAAGTTTTGAAAATATAAATACTTTTTTTATAGTGTTAATGAATATAGATGGTTTGTGAGGAAAATAAGGACAGAAAAAGGATTTAAACAAGGATGTGCAGTAACTGGTACAATTTTTGTGCTAATGCAGACGGTTATAAGGAATTTTAGGTGAATAATTTAAAGACATGGTATAGAAAATACAAGAGGAGAGTGTATTAGTTTTAATGGCATGCATATGGTTAGTAGCAGTTATGAAGAAGAAGATGCAGTTGAAAGAAACTGTAATAGAGGTAGAAAAAACAGCTACAAGAAGTATGACTGAGGTTGAATAAGGAGAAAAGTAGTGGTTATGAGTTCATAGAAAACATAGCGGGATTTACTTTAATGTGAATGAAATTAATGTATCAGAAGTAAGGTACGGGAAGTCTGAAGGCATTCTGAGTGACTGAAAGGAAGTGTCACATGAAATAAAAAGTACAGTATGGCAGAAAATATTTCAGTTATCATATAGTGAAAAAGGTGTGCATATTCAATACCTATATACTGGGGAAAAGGTGCATTTATAGGAGGGGCATATATTTCCAGGAAAAAGAGAAAAATAATTGTGAAGATTGCATTTAGTTTGCTTTGGGTGGTGCTCTAGAGGAAGAGGAGGAGCAGTACGTAATAGTAAGAAGAAGAATGGGTTAGGATTAGTCAAATTATTTTATTTGTGTAGTAAAGAAAATAAAGTAAAAGGAAATAAATGGTGGTTAGATTTGTGTATAAAATTATAAGGATATTTGGAGTGGAGAAAGTAAAAGAAAGCGAAATTATGATAATAATGAACCAAACAAGTATACAGAGAAAATAACACTGTCTAACTTAAATATAAGAGAAGTATGACTGAGGAGAAGAGAATGGCAAAAGAAAGTGCCAGAAGGGAACGTTTATCCACTGGGAAGCTTGAATGGACAAAACAATGTTGGTATACAAGAAAGGGGGAAATGTTTGAAAATATTTGAAAATTTTAAACAGTAAGGAATATTTTTTTGCTGAATAAATTGCCAGGGAAACTAATATGAAATACAAAGTGCAATATTTGAAGACTGTTGGAAATATCATAGTATTTTTAAAGTGTAAAAGAATTTAGGGGGTTGGGGAAATGAATGAATATTTTAAGTTAGAATGTTTTAAACATGAAATATAGATATGATATATATCATATAGATATGATATAACATCTAATATATGATAAAGAAAAAAAAATGTATAAATTATTGATTGCAACAATATGGGATTCATAGAAGATGAGCTGTGTAAGATGTACTGTTCAATACAAAAATGGAAATTCATGAAAAGATAAATAATGGTAAAAATGGTTGTGGCAACAGGGATGGGTTGATAAGGGAACTTATAAGTAGAAAACCTGAATATTGAATTGTGAAAAGTATGCAAATCTAGAGAAAGCATGGAGTGCATTATAATTTCAATGACTGTGTTTCAATAAAGCACAAATAGAAGAAACTATACAGTATATGCTTTTGAAGTATGCAAAAGTTAGAGATTTTGGAAAACATGACAAATTTATTTATCAAGGAACATTTACATGGAGAGAGTACAGATACAATATTTTGTGGACTATATAACACAAAGAATGAACAGTAAAATGAACAAAGAAATAAAATGTTATTTGCAAAAAGAGAATGGGGTAAGTGAAAGAAAGTTACTAAGAATGTAATTAAAATATGTGAGTATAAATACTTATAAAAATTAGTAAATGTGTAGATATGCATTTAAGTAGTCTCTATCCTTTTTTGGATAAAAGCTATGGGATTTTTGCATTCACTTGAGCTACCACTAACTCAGACACCTGGAGACCGGGACCTTTGTATAATGTGATTGTTTACATTTCTGTATTTTTTTATTTGTGAAGTATTTTGTATTTCACCTGTGCTGAGCCTGAAGTTGGTCAATAATAATCACTACACTACCAAGGTAAACAAATATAAATAAAATAAATACATCTTATCAGAAGGATAGAACTTCAGGAATGCAGCACCCCTTCTGTTGTAGTAGAGTGTCAGTAGTACAAAAATTAATCCAAACATCCCAGATGGATCTATAACCCACAGTCTTCTCATTTTCCATCATCAAAAGCAAGTGTATTTTCTGTAGTATCACTGGTGCAACATATCCTGAATTCATTGCCATTTCCTCTGCTCAGGTGCAGTTCTATGATTTGTTTTAGAAGCTTTGCTCATCAACATTACCAGTCCTTAAAAATATTCCACTGTAATATACTCAGCTATAATTCTCCTCATTATAAAATCCTGCTTTATATAGTACATCTGAGCAACCAGACCAACTGACTATGGTGTCTCCAGAATACCTGTTCATAATATAACACCATTGATGATTATTTTAACCAGAAATATTTCCATTAGCTTAACTGTATTTTTTTATTCTCTCTAAACCAGTTTATTTCCAGTACTACTTTTGAAATCTCTTTCTCCCTGCACTTAACGTAACTGCTCATCAAGATGTATGATCTCTCTGCTCAGTTTAGCTATTGTGTAGGGCTTGCACTGATTACTCCATATTACCCTATATTGCCCCATTATGGCTGTCCCAGTAAAAGCTTAGTATTGCTATCTATCACATCGTTGTCTTGCTATCCAAATTCTCTGTATGTATCGCTTATACATTCATAGGCTCATTAGGTGTATACTAGGCTAACGAACATTAGGGTCCTTACAAGCATACACATGCAACCCAAATGTGACCTACAAATTTGATTTATATGGGGGTCTTTTACCCCCTCACCAAAAAATACTGTATCCTTACCTATGTCTTTCATCTTAATCCCATCTTAAATTCTTTATTTCCTAATAGTTCTTTCTTGAGCCTTTCTTATTAAAAAATCCAAAGACTGTACCTTCAAGGAAGTTTTCAAGGAATATCTGAAATCAACAATGTATAGCTGAAATAATGTTATCGATAAAGACATAGTTAATGGTTATGAAGAACAAGTACAAAAATAGCAAATTAATAAAAAAGGTATACAACATATTTAACATTCAAAATTTGACAATTAAGAAATGATACTGTTGATTCAGAACTCATACCTCTGCAGTAGTCTGATATATAAACATAATCTTGTGATGAGAAATGTAAAATATGCTGGCATACCTTAATTCAGTGATATGTAATCAGTATTTGCACGGTCAGTGTAGGGCATTTGAGTCCAGTAATCCTCTTTGTGAGGTACTTCTGTGGCCTTTCCAGCTGCTGCAGATGTCTTGTGAGGTACATTCCAAAAGGGGCATTGTACTCTATAATGGATCTAATGAGTGTCGAGTAGAGGGGAATGATGACCACTTTTTTCCTGGATGAGAACCCTTTTATGATGAAGTGTGCCACGTAGAAGGACTTCCTGACTACTGTGGCGATGTGACTATCAAAGGAGAGACTACTGTCCACCTGGGTCCCAAGGTCTCTTATCATGCATTCGGTGTTAAGTAGATTGCTGCCTATGTGGTAGCTCATGGGTACAGAGTTTTTACCAAAGGGGATAACACTGCACTTTTTGGAACAGCATGAGATACAGCTACACTCAGGGAAGATTCTGTTAGGAGATATTGTGCAAGTGCCCAGGGAGCCACTGTCACACACCATTATAATCATTACTGATAAAAGATGGAGGAGGACAATGTTGGAGGGGTGTTGTAGGTTCACCCTAGTGGATGGCATTAAAGACACACACACACACACACACACACACACACACACACACACACACACACACACACACACGCACACACACACGCGCACACACACGCGCACACACACACACACACACACACACACACACACACACACACATAACTTGGATTACAGTAGTGTGTGTGTGTGTGTGTGTGTGTGTAGATCGAGAACATTTTGCTGCTGTGTTTGGATGTGCTGGTTGGGTCACAGCTGTTAGCATACCTGAGATTTAGAAAGTTTCAGTAGAGGAACACATGGGTGCTATGGAACACTGTCAATGAGCACCTCAACACACATAGTTGCATACTATGAAACTGGTGTAGTTGTGTATAATTGGTTATCACTTGTTTTCAGGTTATCCACTTTTAGGTAGGGGAGGATGCTAGCCAGATGAATTCAAAATGAGGATATAGCACACTAAATGGTATGTCACTCTGTATTGTCGCAATACGTGATGCACATTGTCTTTGGCATTGATATAGAATTATTTAGGTTTGCAGGGCATGGTGGCATGTCCTGAGAATGTTTTTTATGTCTTATAGTGAGCCACACTATGGGATCACACATAGGCACATGACCATACTGTGAAGTGGATGTTTGCAGATGTACAGTGCTGCATTCAGTCTTTGTTTTAACAAGCAGTCTTTCCTATACACATTTCTTCTAATTACACTGCAGAAGGATAACAGTATAGGAAGCCTGGTATGGCACAGTATGTCTGCACTCACAGATGAGGAGTTTGTGTTATCTGTATTGTGCTCTGAGCTAGGTGTCAGATTTTAGAAGCCATGTAATTGGCTTCTGCTGTATATTATACATTTGTACATGTACTGAGTATGCGTGCTTATATGCAATTTGCTTGAGGTTTGTAGGAGCTTGAACATTCACCATATTTTGGTAGTAGTAGCAGTAGTGCATTTTATTCATGCTTTTCCAATAATACTCTTCTGTTATTGTTTAGAGATATTTGACTGAGCGGTCCATTGAGTTTGCAATAATTACTTTGTGCTTAAAGATTGACATGTGTTGGACAATAAGTTCAGTTGCAAAGTATTCTATCTCTGTCATCAAAAGTTAATATACAGTTCCTGTGTTTAAATCATAATCACTATTTTTTCTGCAGAAGGCCTTCGTTTATATATAGCTACACCACACACAAGTATATCTCCACATTGACCCCTGTTTAGCATATACTATAAACTGAATAAGGTCCTGATTTTAAGTTTAAGCTGTTACAGTCCATGTTTGTAAACACCTTTCAGCATTCATCCATATATATTTAATATATAAAACCATTATGTTTTTCTGGATTTTCTTTGACACCACAATGCACATATAGGAAGACATGGGTCCAAATGGAGAGCTGATAAAATTAGCAAGCAAAGAAGAGTAACATTGCTGAAATTGAATTCATCCTCAAGCCTTGGTGGGTACCTTCACAATGTGGCCCGTCTTTTTACAAAATCAAAATCTCACCAAGAGGATACTGATAACGGGACTGTCTTTTACGTAACATATACCATGGAAGTAGTACATATGACATCAATATGTGGAGTATCACAGGGTTCAGTCCTGGGTCCTCTCCTGTTTGGTATCTACTTCTCTGAAGTACAGGTTAACACAGAAGGTCTTTGGCTAATGAAGTTCGCAGATGACGGCAAACTAAGAGCCATAATAGAAACTCCTAACAATGTGGACATCCTACAAAAGGGCCTCATTGAGACATATCCCTGGTGTCAAAGCCATGGCCTCAAGCTCAATGCCAAAAAGTGCATTGTCATCCCTTTTGGTAAAAACTCTGTATTCATGAACTACCACATAGGCTTTAGTCTACTTAACACCAAAAGTGCGATAAGAGATCTTGGAACACAGGTGGACAGCAGTCTCTCCTTTGATAATCACATCACCACAGTAGTCAGGAAATACTTCTACATGGCACACCTCATCACAAAAAGTTTCTCATCCAAGAAAAAAGAGGTCATTGTTCCCCTCTACTCGTCACTCATTAGACCCATTATAGAATACAACACCCCTTTTGGTATGTACCTCACAAGACATCTACAACAACTGGAAAGGCCACAGAAATACCTCACAAAGAGGATTGCCAGCCTCAAACAGATGCCCTACGCAGACCGTCTCAAAAAACTCCAGCTTTACTCCGTCACATATTGCCTATGCAGAGGCGATCTCTGCCTAACATACAAAGCTATGTCAAACCCAGAGTTGTTGGACATGCTCCACTTAAAAAATATGCTGGAGGGAAAGATTCCTTTCCCAGAGACTTCCCATACTGTGGAACAAACTACCTATCTATATCAAACAAAGCTCCTCATTAGCACTCTTTAAGAAAAATCTTGATGATTGGGTGGGAGATAGGCAATTCACCCCGGGGATCACTTCTGTGGCTCTGCTCAACAGGGGCACAGGAAAATAATTTTCTTGGGTGGCGAAAGGAAGGGTACCTTTTTGGCTAGGCTTATATAGGCCCTAGGGCCAATAGCCTAGTACCTACCTATGAACCTATGATATGCATCTGCTAAACTTAGCTGGGAAGACATCTTAGACTTGTTCTCTTCATGTTTTAAAACTTTCACTATGTTTGGATCTTGTGAGGTTAGCAGATATGTATGTTGTCCTATGATTGCAGATCTACACATGTAATCAGTTTCAAGGAGGCCCATAACCCCTTCAAAACAGTGAATACAAAATCTTGGTGCGCACTTATTTTTATAACTCTTTAGATAATCAGGAAGTATTTTTCTTGTTTTTCTGTACAACAGATCCAGTATCTTTTGGGGCCAGTTAATCACTTCAATACTGTAAGTTAGAACAGGAAGGGCAAATTGTTTTATAGCTTGAATTTTGTTCCTAGATGTCACAGCTGTTTTCAATATTACTTTTAGTATTCTAAAATATACCTTACTAAGTTTTATTTGCATCTGTTCATGTTTTATTGTTGAGCCTTCATCAATTCCCAAATTTGTATACACTCATTCTTGCTCAGATTTTTTTATATCACATTTCTGTCCCAAACTGATATTTTCTTGATGTTGCAGCTTTCCTGCTTTAAAGGTTGCTTTTTGTGCATTTATCAAGACCAAATTACATTATTATGTCATCTGAGAAAGTTTTGACCACTTGCAGTTGTGCTTTCAGTACTTCATGTGATGAGACAGGTGATATATAGTGAGAGATTTAACAGCAGTCTCCTGAATTATGGATCATGACCTAATACTGTCTTATAGGTAGGTACACAAATAATTCATGGTGCAGTAACAGGTAATTTTCTAGAGTAGTGTATAGTCAATGTTGTACAATATAATTGGTTAGTACTAGATGGGTGCTCTGAACATCCATAGAGAATCTGGTCATATACATTAGAAACTATACCTGGTTGATTTACCTCTCTTTTTTATTAGGGCCACATTGTTAATACCATGAGAAAATTTAGGCGAAATCATCCATTCATCTAGACTTAACTTGAAAGAGGCCAAAGTGTTACACCATTTAATATGCAAGACTAGTTTGTTCCACGGGTAAGGAATATTTGGGGTAATGATACTATCCCTCTGGGAAGTTCTATTTATGTTAAAAATTAAGTCGTGAGTGTTCTTAACATAACCAGTGTTTCAGCGGTATTTACATACTAATAAGGCAGGGTCTTACATAGCCATAAAGGCAGGAAAGTGATCTTCACACATTTATCTATACAAGAAGGAAAATAAAAGTGAGAGGACCCTCGTCTATTTGGGTAAGTTATCAATTTAACTGTTAATAAAATTGACTAAGATGTGCTCAGTTAGTTTACAGATAACTCTAGTAAGGATTGTGGGATGATAGTTTCCAGGGTACAGTTATAGGTTCAAACGTGGTTACTGGGCTATTGACCTGAATATCTTTATAAGCATAGCTGAGTGTACCCAATATAATACTAGAGAAACCCAATATAAAGGATCTTGCCCAAACTTGAGATCTTAGTTACCAAAGACTACCATATCTAGGAGGGTCATAGGTGAAATCCCTGGCAGGAATTTATGCTTTCCCATCAGACCATCCAGGCTACACTTAAACAGGGTCATAGAGGGGCTTTTTTGATGTGAACTGGTAGCCTAATCCAGAGGAGTGGCAACATCTGAGAGAAATATATGTCTCTCCAGCAGGTCCTATATATGTTGCAGGCCAGGTTAAGATCCCTGGAGTAGGTGACCCTTGTACCATTTGACTTGCAGATGTGCAGCATTTCCATTAGGTTTAGATCCAAGATTTCTCTGTTGGCCAAGCACAAGTCACTTCTAAGTAGTCTGTA